>NW_026901428.1:0-418142 GCF_033783945.1 Neopsephotus bourkii | reverse complement strand
AAAATTATTTCAAATGTCAATGTTGTCTTAGTACACATCTTCAGTGTTTCATAGGGGCTTATTCTTCATGTATTCATCTTGAGACAATCTGCATGCAGTGGAATCAGTTACTTTGAGAATAGGAAAGATCATACCCATGAATAATAATACTCAGCCTTCATTAAACTGAAGTTAAAGGTTAGAGGTAGAGGGAGGAGGAAAAGAAAAGCAGTGCCTGAAAATGCAGGCCAGAATTTGAGATATATTTGCACAAGCATCTGTGCTGTCCTCAGATGTAACACGTGCAGTACAGCACCACACATGTGCGAGCACATTTGATCAACTTTAATCATGGGTAGGTGCAGAGATTTGAACGGGACTGTAAAATTCAGAAGCAGAAGGAGCTGCATGACTGGCATCTTTGCCTATGTCTTCACCATTACCTTTTAATATTCATATTGCATTAAAGTGTCTTAACTGATTATGCAGGATCTCAGCCTGCTATGTGATCCTGTTACCTTCAGGCATAATTGCATATGAGACAAGAAATCTCAGCTGTACTGTTTCTTATAATGGCATTCATTCTTAGTTTGTTGTTAATTATTCCTTGCAGCTGACATTGAACACAAAGACCAAAGAGTTAATTTTCAGTGGAATAAAAAATCAGTGCATACTTATATGTTCCATGTTACTTTGCTTATTTACCTAGAAAAGCACTATTTTGTTTTGCTCTGTGAATACTTCAAAGCAAGGCACTACATAAAAAGTGAAAACGAAAGACACAAAGTGAAACTCCAGATTTGTTTGCAAGCCAAAGAGGACTTCCTACAAGCTGTGCTCAGAGAATGCAGTAACAGTGCAGAAACTTTGCTGGTTTTCTTTCCATGACCCTACAGCTTTGATGGTGCCCTTACCCATTCAGCACAGCCCTGTCATTGCCACCACACCACGAAGCACAGCACATGTAGGCGTGTGACTGACTTAACAGACAGCAGGGAGGATGGAGACACCCTCATGAACCCCATCCTAACCCTCCCCAACAGCAGTGGCAGAGGGAAGAGAGAAATCTGCCCTGGGGGTAGCTGACTACCCCTTCTCACTAGGTCTGCAAGTGGAGCACCCTAGAGACACTGGGGAGACCCAAAGTTCAAAATAATTCTGCTGTCAGTGAACCTGTGATCCAGCCCATTAGATGAGGAAGACAGACACGGGAGATATTCCTCCAGTGCACTTGGAACCTGCCTTGCTTTCATATGTATATATGCGTGAAGAGCGCAATTCGTCATAAATTCTGCAGCATCATAAAATCTCAGACTTGTTTGGGTTAGAAAGAAGTCTCAGTCTTGAGGTCTTGCAAATACACTGAAATGCCTATAGCATATTAATAACCATGACAGTACTATATTTAATCAGCTAGGGAGGTATTAGTAAGTGACAAGCAGATCATAGAATCACAGCCTGGTTTGGGTTGGAAGGGACCTTAAAGCTCATCCAGTTCCAAACCCCTGCCACAGGCAGGGACACCTTCCACTAGACCAGGTTGCTCCAAGCCCCATCTAACCTGGCCTTGAGCACTGCCAGGGATGGGGCAGCCACAGCTTCTCTGGGCAACCTGTGCCAGGGCCTCACCACCCTCACAGGGAAGAATTCTTTTTAATATCCAAATGTGTATTTTGCACGTTTGTAGGTGTCAGTTATGGTTGGACTTCACTATCAAAGACAACAATACTCAGCCTTTCTCTACTGGTATATTATTTAGCTCAGGATTTTTGCCAGACTTAGGCTGGCAAACCTCCTCTTGTGCAGCTTGAAGCCAAGTCATAGGTTCTTTTCTTACACCATCATCTGCAGTGACATCAGCTCTGTGTTCTTCTCTTGATACAGTGGCTTATTTGTCCTGTTCGGTTTTCTGTTCAGTTCCAATAGCTAGCATAAGATTCCTGTGCTGTCACATAATCAGTATCAAGTGAAGTGCTTTAATATATTGTGGCCCCTAAAAACTGTTTGTTGATCTTATTACAAGTAAGTGGGAAGTGAGGAAGTGGAATTACTGGGAGACCTCATAGCAGCCTTCCAGTATCTGAAGGGGGCATATAGGGATGCTGGGGATGGACTCTTCATTAGGGACTGTAGCGGTAGGACGAGGGGTAATGGGTTAAAACTTAAACAGGGGAAGTTTCGATTGGATATAAGGAGTAAATTCTTTCCTGTTAGGGTGGTGAGGCACTGGAATGGGTTGTCCAGGGAGGTTGTGAATGCTTCATCCCTGGCAGTGTTCAAGGCTAGGTTGGACGAGGCCTTGGGTAATATGGTTTAGAGCGAGGTGCCCCAGCCCATGGCAGGGGGGTTGGAACTTGATGATCTTAAGGTCCTTTCCAACCTTAACTATTCTATGATTCTATGATTCTCTTCATCATCGCCATCTTTTCCTGAGAATATTGCCTAGCACTGATGCATCATTCAAATGTATTAATAAAAAAACTAAATGTGGATAAAAATCAGATCTTCCATTTACTTTCAGTGATACAGTTTTAAATTCATAAACTCTAACATTTGCTACTCAAATATTATGCAGACAGCTGACACTGTATTCAGAGGATGGCTCTTACAGTTTTGTGGAATGACATTTGAGGATAAAGCTTACTCAGCCTCTTTTATTGAAGTCATTCCTTTTTTTCCATCCTTCTGTAGCCATATTTTGAGAGAGAGGGGAAATTATTATGATAAATGCAGCAAACAACTACCATCAGGAGAGAGGTTATGCCTTATCCTCACAGCCTGAAGGAAGGCAATGAATGATGAACACCTTGGCCTTTCTGTAGTTCAAGTATATAATCCAGGCAGTATTTTGTTCTATATAACATCTGTGAAATGCAGTTTGCAAAATTATGCTCATTATTTTAAAAAATAAAATTAAAGAAATAGCCTATACATAATCAAAAGCTCTTAAAAGCTAAGGTCTTCTCATGGTTCGTTTCTATTGGTTTGACTTCTGCAACTATTAATAGTAAGAAACTGAGAGAAAAAACTTTTTAAAATTCAAATTCTTTCGCCTTCTAATCATAATTCTTCATTGCATACATTTTCAGACCTGTCTAAGTCTGGATATTTCACCTACAAGTACTGGAGCTTGTTTTGCAAAAAGTATCTGAAATACTGGGATGATGATAAAGATGTGGTGGGTTTTTTTCTGCAAGCTGGCTCCATGGATTCATCATTCTGTGGAAACTATGTTGTTACCCTCTAAAATGAGCAATCCTGCCTAAATTTATTTCCATCTGACCAGTAAGATCATGACCAGGTAAATACTGAGCAACTTGGATCCATATTCTTGTCTATTTGGTAACTGTGATTCAAACTAGCATCTCCAGCTCAAAGCTTGCTTCAGTGAAGTAAGAATCACAGAATCACAGATTGGTTTGGGTTGGAAGGGACCTTAAAGTTCATCCAGTTCCACACCCCTGCTGTGGGCAGGGACTCCTTCCACTAGACCAGGATGCTTCAAGCCCAGTCTAATCTAGCCTGGAACACTTACAGTTTTTCTTGTGCTGTGGTAACCCATTACACTTCTGCTTGAATTTGGAACGTCTATAATGGCTTAAAACAATATGATATGCTCTTTCAGGAAGTTACCATAGAGACCACATATCTTGTTCTTGCAGGGAGTGGTTTCCCATCTTAATTTGTTTGGGCTGTTCTCCTTAATGTCCTTCAAGACATAACAAACAGAAATAACTAGGGCTTGCATTCCCTGTAAGAACAAACACAAAGTTTAAAAAATAGTTAATGTCTGTTTATTTGGTTTATACGTCCTTGGCTTCTCAGATTTAACACAAAGGAAGTCTCACAAGACTCATGTATCTAAGCTATGTTTCAACATGAAATCTTTTCCTTCTGTTTCAAATATGTTTTAATATAAGCAAGTGCTATCGTGTTTTGCTAAACTCAAGCTCTGCCTAGATATTAATGTAGTGTATATTTTATGGGCTTATTTTTGACTGTTTACTTTCTTTTCACAGTTTATTGTTCTGGAGTCACAAGGATCAAACCTCCTAAGAAGAGAAGCTTAACCCAGAAATTGTCGGCACGTATTAATCTTCATTATTTGAACTCTTATACACTTTTTTTTTTTTATGAAATATTGAAGCATTCCCACATGGCCAGCTGAAAACATTTCCCTTCAAAATGTAGAAAATGTCTAGCATCATTTGCTTAACATTTTCATGCACACTTGCACTTCCACAAGTACACGCATAAACTCAGGGGGAGGTGAGTCAGAAACACACCTGTTATAAAATGAACAATTTGCAAAGGCTGTGGGACTCTCAGACAAATAGGGATTTATTAAGCAAACAAAACTGTAGGCCGGTCCTTAAGAAAGCTTTCTCAGCACCGGGACTGATTAGACCATGTGGGCATGACAAGTACCAGGTAGCGAGAGAGATCAGTGCGCATAACCAAAAATGAAGTCTTTATCAGCCACAGTACTGATCTGTTGGTCTGGGTTTGGGGAGAATACAAATGTCACTTCAAGAGGAAGACCAAAGCTCAATTCATATAGGGCAGGCAGCATCTTTGCTCTGCCAAGGGCAGATGTGCAGCAGTCTTGGACTTGCAGAAAGACGCATGGGATCAAGCAGGCAGTTAATTTACATAGCAGGTACAATTATTGATGAAAGGCCACTAACTTGGTTTACATCAAAGGGGTTTCATTCAAAGGTAAATCCAAATGCACCCTGGGTGACTGCCCTCCACATGTCATCCCTCTGAGTACACAAAATGGGGAGCATTTTCACAAAGCACATTGTAGTGTCAGGTTTTCCAAAGCACAAGCCAGGCTGCCACTATGCTTAACTTGGACTGCTAGTAATTAGAGTGACCCAGGATTTCTCAGAACTTCTACATCTTAAGAAACCCAGCTTTACCTCTGTTGACCTTCTCTGCAGCTGCCAGACTGAACAAGCACTATGGGACTAAAAGCATAAATTAACTTAGTGACTCCTTTAACACGATATTGATTCAGGAAGTGCTATAATGGACAACTGCTTCCTAAAATCCTGCATTCCGTTCAAGTCATTGCACAAATGTATAAATGACTTTTAATTTGGTGGGGTTTTAAAAGTGATTTAACTGATATAATAGAAACTTACCCCAAGCTATTTCAAACACTTACAACATGGCATTAAAAAGAGTGTTTCAAGAAAGGGTGGAGAACTGCATTTCATGTTATTGTGACATTTTCTTTCTTCCCTTTTTCTTTTCTAATAAGGCAGAATTATATTCTTTCATTCAGTACAACAGCAAACTTCATCAGGGAAAGGGAGTGAGTAGGATGCAAAGTAAGAAGGACAATCAAAACAGATACCCGTTTATTGAACATCACAATTGTTCGAAAGATCTCTGGATTCTAAATTTGAGAGGAGTTTAGATGATAGAGACATGTCACCTTTGGTGTACAACCCATTAAACTGGTTTCTGGCTTTTTTAATAGTATTAAGCATGCAAAGATTTAATTGCACACTCTGACCAACTTACCTGCTTTAGACAATGTATTTCCACCTTCAGACTTTTTGTAATTATCAGAAGTTTTTTAAATGCATAGCTTCCATTCACTTAAGTCTATACACGCAGTGTTGTCCAAATACAGTTACATACAAATGGTAAGACTATAAATCTTTAAACAGTTGCATAAAAGCTGAGCAGCTCAAGGTCAGTCCCTGCAAAACAAGTACATCTGTTTTTTACAAGACCTTCCTTCAGAAATATCCATATTAACACCTAGATTCATCACCCCTGCCTTTTGGCATGCCTTGGGTTAGCAAAGTCTTCAAAGCAGCAGACTCTGGGAGGAAGATTGTCAGGCTGCTGTCAACACTGTCATGCTGAACTCGGTGGCAAACCACTGCCAAAGTACAATGGACTTCTCCAGCACAGGAAGAAAGAAGTGACCTTCATGCATAATGCAGGATCCTGACATACATCGAATGCCTGTGTGGCTGCAAGTTTCCAGCTACGTGCGGAGTTCTTAAAATATCAGCTGCAGGAACTTCTGTCAGCTTGAAAGAAATACGATATTGTAATCAAGTTACTGTGAAAGCTGTGGGAGGCTGGGGCTTGTGTGTACCTGTCAATATCCCATGGTGGCACTGCAGAGCCACTGGCATCGGGTTAGTGAAAACAGACCTTCTTCGAGTGTTTTGAAAATATCGATTTTGATATTCCCTTAACTTGGATCAGTTTTACACAGAGTCATCTGAACAGACTTCAATTGCATTTACTTTGATATTATGCTGATATGAGCCAGGAAACCTTCTGATATTCTCCTTTTCTTGACAAGAACAACTAGATGGACAATATCTGTGTGGGTAGCAGAGGGAAGAATAAAGACAGGGTTTTGTTTGCTTGGTTTTATTTTTGTGAGATTGCATTTCTGATTTGGAAAACTGGTTCTTTTTTGCTTGATCCTTCCTAAGTAATTCAGTGGATAATTGCTAAATATGCTTATCTTGAAATCTTTACAATATCGGGGTTCACTCCTCTATGTACTCTCCAGCCCCCAAAGGCAATAAGCTCAGAACGCATACTATGCACTACTTAACTCTCTGACAAAAATAGCATAGCACAACTCAGAAGAGACCCTAGAAGCGATACAACTCAAGAACTCCTTGCAATTGTCAATATAATCTTCTTGTAAATTAATATATTATGCTTTTAAAGATCTTTTGGGGGAGATAAGTATGTAATTTAAAACTATATGCAGCTAGAAGAGGAGAAAAATAAAAGTAATGGGGACAAGGGGAATGCTGGAATTCCAATATAGTGAGATTTTGAACAGCAGTAGTGACATGTATTTATTTGCATCCATGCGTTTTCCACTAAATTTATGCTAGAGATAACCAGGGAGTCTACAACATGAGGGTGAAAGATGATTCATTTCCTTAGTTTTCATCTTATTTGCATCTTTATATTCCTTCTCATATGCTGCTCATCAAAAGGCGCACCTGTTTTTTTTCAGTATTTTTCCTGCATCCTGGGCAAGATACAAAAATGCCAGTATGTGTGCTTAGCCTAAGCAGTAAAAAGATAAAGGGTCCTGCATGCACAAATCAGTGGCATTCACAAATTGTACTTACTTCAATTTGATACAGGTATTTTAGTAAGTTATTTTGTGAAAAATCCTTTTTTTTTTTTTTGACATAGATTTAGTATCAAAATGCAAAGACTACTTCCCTTATACAGCTCATAGTGCATGCCAAGTGCTACTCCTGCTGTCAATAGGTAGTTTTCATTTATTCACATTTAAAGGCTATATTTAAAGTGGTTACCTTTAAAATCTCGACTACTGGCTCTGTGAGACCATAACTCCTTTGTGGGATAAGGAAGGGCATTACTGTTCTCCCCTGGCCAGAAGCATTTCCAGAGCTGGCATCACAAGAACAGCATGGGGACCAGGAGGTACATTTCCTCCTCTGCATGAAACCTCCCAGCACACTCCTGTACAGTGGATGGCAGAACAAGAGGCATCAAAGAAACAGGGCAGTTCTACAAATAGCATTAGGTCCCTGCTGCTGCTGACAGTGAACCATCTCCCTTGCCACTTGCTCAGCTGCTTAAAACTGTTTTATGCTGCAGACTTTATTAGTAGCTTCTCTAGCAGGTCAGCACAAGTTTTGGCTTAAAGCTCTATTACCCTGTTGCAGCATGAAAATGAAAAGGCTGCTGGCCATGATTATTTTCTACAACTTGAACACGTGGGTGAAAGGAATTTAAGAAACAGCACTGACAGCTCCTCAGATGATAAGAAATAGCTGTACTTCAGTAAGATTATTCTGGGTGTTCAGATCCCTTTCTAATTACTGGCAATAAAGACAGAATTAAAAATTAGATTAACAAAACTGCTAACATAAGAAATTTGAGATTAAAGAAGTTAACATTGAATCAAAAGGGTAATGTTCCCACAAGCAGCACAATGCTGCTCTGCAATGTGGGGAGGCTAGGTTTTTGTGTCAATCATACAACACTAGAAATGATTCACCACCTTTTTTTGGTAATTCCTTTTTTTTTAATTAGTAGGATTAAATTTACATATCATACATGCATGTAAATCATCTGTCTATTCATCTGTCTGAATATCCATCTAGTTGAAACCTCTTCCTCGTTATTATTCACAGCTGTCCCTAAGGGGCAGGACATCACCAAGTAAATCAATATATTTTAAGGATGAGCTTTCTTGCAAGTGACGCTAATTAACGTGAAATAATGAAACTGTATCTTCAAGCCACGTGTCCTAATATACTGTAATATTTTATGTTTTGTCAACCTTTGAGTGTCTCTGCTGGCTTCAGTAGGTGGGTTGTTTTTTCATCACTGTTCCTACCAACTGAGATTAAACTGTCTCAGTCTGAGTGAAACTATAAACTGCAGCAATGGGTAATCACTCCTTTCCAACAGAAGCAGTCACAAGAACATTTTAAAACTTTCAGAAATTGTCACTTTCTGACTGTGGTGGCTTCTTGTTTTACTCATGCAGCAAACCAGCAAAGTGTACCTGCTCTGTTTTCACATGTAATCCCACAAGATTAGAATTTTGTTAGAAGCAGACATTTATTTTTTCCTTACTGTTGGAGTCAAAGACAAGACTTAGATACTACAAAGGAGAGGGTAGTCTTCACTAATGGCACTGTGCTAATTGCTGTCAAAATCATGTTCCTGACAGACAAAGAAGCTTCAGAAGAAAATTCAGTGTGAATACAGGCCTACTGATAAATTGCTGCTAAGGCAAATGTTTCCCTTTGGACAGTATCAGCTAGAAGCCAATGGAAGGGCTTTGCAATGCTGTTTATCACAGCAACACAGCAACGTTTGCTATATGAAGATAGCAAAAGAAGACAAATAAATATGTAGAAGCTAGTAATGGAAGACAGTGCATGGTTTTGTGAAATTTGGAATGCCCTAAGAGGTGTTTGACAATAGATGAACATCCTATATTCCCGGAAGCAGGAGGGGAGAAGAGGTGTGCAAAAGAGCAGCTGCAGCTTTGAACCTCACTGTGCATTAGTAAGTCAAAACCACGGCACTACATCCAGCTACTGTGTTAGAAAATGTCCCTTGTGTGTATGGGTCTCATAGTCTTGATGAGACTGAGAAGCAAATAATTACCCTACCAAATGATTACCCTGTCTCTAAGGATCACCTTGCTCATGTACAGTCCCTTCAGAGTTAATCACACTAAGACATGTCTTAGCAGCCATCAGTTTTGCAAACCTCACCCCACTTCTACCTGTTATGAGCAGGAAGATGCCCTTCATTGTGCAAAGACATAGGACAAGAAATAGTGGAAAACAATAGTCTGAAGGTTACATGTGCAAAAGGCAAGAACACAGACCTTGTTATTGTGTCATTTTACAGACCACGAATATGACAGAAGTTTGTGGGTCCAATCTATCTTGGCAAGTCACCTATCTATTCACTGGTCTTAACAGCAAACTGTCACATTAAAAATACTGTACTGTTGTAAATAATCTCCGTATAGTTGTAAAGCAAAGCAAAACTTAAAGTGACCTTGATGAACGTCATGAACACCCAGCGAAATACTCAGCAGTGAGTATACTGTCAATACACAGATGGCATCTATCACTGCCCTCTCTGTGCCAGCAACAGACAAAGCAAAGACAAAAGCACAGTTACCAAATATCCCAAATACCATGTGTGTATGTGTGTACAAGTGCATGTTTAGGATTTCATATGACCTCTGCATTCAGTATTCTGGGGATCTGATCCATGCAGATCGCTTCAGAGCTGCAGTCTTCTCCATTGCCATCTCACCAGCCTGCTGGTGCAGAAGTAACATATTACACTGCTTGTCTGATGGCTTCTGCCATACATGTCACCTAGTCACCCTTCCTTAGCTTTAGCTCTTGACAGAGGATTAGTCTTCCATGGTATCATTCACCAACAGGACAGTAAGAAGAGCAGAATGAGCTGTACTTTTTCTTAGAAAAGCTGGTATCTCTAATATACGAGTATGTAAAATACATACCTGGAGATGTTTGCATATGCCTCTGACTCACAAATCTAACCATAAACTGCTATTTTATGGGGTTTATGTCAGGGGAACTGACAACAAATGTTAATTCAGGTTCATTTATAAATTTAATAAATGTAGGTTTGTAATTTATTTCAGGCAGTTAATTCGATTATTATATGAAACTGAAATGACTGTTAATCCTTTCAGTATCCCAGCAGAAACTTTCCAACTTCTTAACACATTACTGTTTATCATGGCACTTTTTAATGAACTTCTGGTAATTCTCATGCTTTTCCCAATTGACCTGAATTAATTTTTCAGGTGAAATTTTATGAGCCATTATATGAAATGCTTCTAAATGCACTAAAACCTTTACATACAATCATATTATACACTTTTTTTGCATTATTGCAGATGACACCAAGCTGTTTGGTGGGGTTGACATGCTGGAAGGAAGGGATGGGATCCAGAAGGACCTGGACAGGTTGGGGTGGTGGGTCCATGTGAACCTCATGAAACTCAGCAAGACCAAGTGCAAGGTCCTTCCCCAGGGTCAGGGTTGTCCCCAGCACAAACACAGGCTGGGGCAGACTAAATCGAGCATCCCTGAGGGAAAAAGACCTGGGGGTGTTGGGTGAGGAGAAGCTCCCCATGACCCAGCTTCAGTGTGTGCTGGAGCCCAAACCCACCCTGTATTCTGGGCTGCATCCCCAGAGAGTGAGCAGCAGGGCAAGGAAGGGGATTCTCCCCCTCTGCTGAACGCTGGGGAGACCCCCCCTGCAGTCCTGTCTCTGGGGCAACAACACAAGAGGGATGTGGAGCTGTTGGAGAGAGTTCAGAGGAGGCCATAGAGATGCTGTGAGGGCTGGAGCAGCTCTGCTCTGGAGACAGGCTGAGAGAGCTGGGCTGGTTCAGCCTGGAGAAGAGAAGGCTCCTTAAGGGGAGACCTTAGAGCAGCTGCCAGTGCCTAAAGGGGCTACAGGAAACCTGGAGAGTGGTTTTTGACAAGAGCCTGTAGGGACAGGACAAGGGGAATGGCTTTAACCTGACAGAGGGGAGATTGAGATGAGTTCTTAGGCAGAAGTTCTTCCTTGTGAGGGTAATGAGGCCCTGGCACAGGTTGCCCAGAGAAGCTGTGGCTGCCCCATCCCTGGCAGTGCTGAAGGCCAGCTTGGAGCAACTTGGTTTAGTGGAAAGTGTCCCTGCCCATGGCAGGGGGTTGGAACTGGATAAGCTTTAATGTCCCTTCCAACCCCAAATGGTTCTATAATTCTGTGATTCTATAATTATTGAATTCTGTGTTTGCTAATGCAAAGATTTTCTTGCACTTGCTCACTCATTTTCCATCTATGACTAATCTTACACTTCCAGATAGAGAATAAAAAAAATTGTCCCTATAAATTATAAAACCAGTAACAGAATGAAATTAAAAAAAAAAAAAGTCAAGTACAAGTAGGTAATTTATTTTTATTTTAGACTGAATACATGACACAATTTTCCTTTAATGCCATGTAGTTCTCTCACAGTGCAACCCCTTAGTTGTACACTCTGTCCCTGGCTTGTTTATACTGCAGCTGCATATATGTTTATGTCATTTGCCCTTTATTCTTGCAAAAATGTGCAGTAACAGCAAGGAAAGCTGATGCTCCACATAAACCTTCTGGTTTGCAACCCAGGCTAGAGTCCATTTTGCTGTGCTGTGTGCTCCACATGACTACTATCTCCCACATGCTTTAACACACACACCACTTAGAGATGTTGCATTGCAGAGGAGAGTGTTAAATGGCCGTATTTCTCACATACCTTAAAAGCCTCAGAATATTAGTTAGTTATGATCCCCCAAGTGGAATAAATATTGCTGATGCCCTCCTAACTCTCATTATAAGTCACAAGTTACATTTGTCAGTGCTTGTAGTCTGGTCTTCAGCAAACATAACATGGTGTAGTGGCGATTTATACCACCTGAATAGTCAGTTACAAGTAGTGACTTTAGGTGATTTCAGTTTCCTACTGCACAGTGTTATACTGAAGGATCTTCGTGCTCTTCATCCTCACAAGTATCTGAAATTGATTCCTTGAATAAAATTGGAGATGTAGGCCTGTACTACTCAAAAGAATTTTTTCTTGATGAAGAAAATGCTGAAGGAGAAGCCTCAGAGTACCATAAGCACCTCTGGTGAAGGGCTTCTCTGCTGCAGGTTTTCATGGCACTAACAGCTATCATTAGATTTCAAAATCAGACAAACCAGAGAGAACCATAAAACTGACTTCCTGAATGGTACGTAAGGTGTTATATAACCTTTCAAAGGAAAAAGTAGCTGGCATCTTCGTGACTTAGAGTTTTATACCTAGGCTGGCCAGGGCTCAAGGCAGTGTTCAGAAGGCAACAAATCTTCCCCAAGGGAGAAATGAACTAAAGGTCATAACATATATGCCTTATATTTTATGCCTATTACTTCTTTGAGTTTTATCCTCATTATCCAAGTGATTGCTTTTATCTGTATCCCTGAATAAAAACATAGGAGAATTTCTCATAGTTATTTTACTGATGTGCTTTTCTAAGCACTTCCAGAGAGTGTTTTACTGAATGCAGTAAACACCAACACAACAGAAAGTGACAAGTGTTTTCTAGACTGTCATATGCAAGTTGGAGTTCCTCAGCTTCCTGGAGGTAATTTATCACTAACAGTGTCTCACTACAATATGCCTGAAATCCTCATGAACTTATCATGAATGTGGTAATGTTCTAGTGAAAACATCCTGAAAGAAACCACATAAATAAATCTTAAAAATTTCAAAGGGAATAATTCTACTTGGCACACAGCTCAGGTGGCCAGCATTTTAAAACAAATTACTTTTCATATTAGTAATCCCTGGGGCTAGAGCATTCAGCTGTGAAGAGGGCTCTGTACTTGCAGTGACACAAGGTCATCGTAAAGAGATCATTTCCTATGGTGCTTAGCTGGAGTATCATTCTTCAAATGATTTCTGTGGCTACAGGTAACTGTGTCCTTATCACCAGAAAAAAAAATGCAAAAAAACCCAAAACACTCTGGGCCCAGACTCCTGTGTCTTCGCAGAGCACTGAATGTCAAGAGTTTAAACTTCTCAAGAAGTGCAGATTTCTGAATTTGCATTCTTCGAAAGCCACTTACAAATATTCAGGATAATGTATTTATCAGTGCATATGAAATACTTCAGCAGATATAAAGAAGTTGCCTATTATGTACCAATTTACTAGTTCATTTCACATTAGTCCATGACTTATACCACATAGCTTCAATAGGATGACAGAATAGAAGGAATAAAATTATGAGATTGAAGCTTTAAAATGTATTATGAAGTGGGCCAAAATAATAGTATTTAAAATATGACTTTTTAAAAATCTTTCAATCCCTATGCAAAGAAAGTTGAAAGATAAAAGGAAATATAATTGTAACCTTTCTTTTTAACATGGTTTTCATTGTGTGCATTCTCCTCCAGTACCGCTGTATTCAGCACACACTTCTGTTCTGTTATTATTGTGGCCATTGCTCAGGTAACTGCAATGTCTTGACAATTTATAGCTTTACAGAATTTCAGCTTTTGTTTTCTTTCCACCTACAGTAATTGTAATAAGCCAGGTTTTTGTTATCCTGGGGAAATCTGAAAGTGTGGAGCTGTAAATCATAATCAAAATACTATTAATAATAACAGCCTGGAGTCCCCCAAGTGCAGAGACCATTACTGTGTTCAGTCAGCATGTGAGGCTGTAGGACAGATAATAAATGCTAATGAAGTACAGTTCTACACAACTTTGTGGAAACGCTGGCAGGGGATGAAGCAACTGCAAGGACTGTGACTGATCATGAAATCTTGAAAAATCAGTGGCCATTCAAGTTGTTATGCTGACAGAGAATCCTTGTTTCTTTGAGAATAATTGCTGATTGGACACCCAGTGAGATGCTTGTGGGCAGAGCAGGAAAAAATTTGCGTTGAGGACAGGTGGAGTGCTACCTGCTGATAATGACCCACAATGTCCGTGCAGAAGATGAGAGCAAGGGCAAGATGGAAATACACAGAGGAGGAAAGGGCCACAGATGTTTCTGATTCCTCTGGTTCCCTTTGAGACCCTTGACTAGTCATGTGGGTCACTTTCACTTTTTGTCATGCCAGAGTTTTGCCGTTAGTGCAAGTATGATAACCATAAACTTGCATATTCAAACATGGTTAAGAAATAATGTTCTTTTGAACACACATTTTTCCTAGGTATTTTGTCTTTTGCAGACTTTTTAAAAACACAGAAAATGGCCAGGGACATAATCCATTGCACCATTTTTTTATCTGATGCTTTACCATTTTCTCATATGGCATTTTACCCCTTACATGGTCAGCAAATATACTACATCGTGTTAAATCCTGCTAAACTCCTAACATCAACTGTGGCAAAAAAAAATTAACAGACACCACTAGTGAAATCTGAGAATATATGAAATATACGTCTGTGTGCGCATGCAGGAAAAATAAATGAATTGTGGAATATTTCACTAAGGAAAATTTTTGTAAGGAATAAACATTTATCTTACTCTACTCAGGTTCTGATAAAACACTAGGAAAAAGGCTTATCTTTACTAACAACAAATTTTAAGCTCTTAATAATTCTGCTGCTATCTGTCCGCTGTCCCAAGCTCCTACATTATCAGTTTCTTCTTGGGTAGAAATGCAAAGTTTTCAGGCAGAAACTTTTTTAGGTTGAAGGAATATAACAAGCAATTTTAAATGCCTAGGCCTAAACCAGTGGATACAGACTTCAGTCTGCTTTCCACTGGGAGTACATTTCTTTTCTTTTGAACAAGAAACACAAGATGTAATTATATATAAGCAGCTGGAATAGCTAATGGTTGTATTCACAACATGTGTCCACTGAAAATGCTTTTCAAGACTAACAAATTCCACAGTCTTTGGTGGTCAGCTGCACAGCAATGGATTTCACTCGGCTTGTGCACAGGAGAATATTCTTCATTTTTAGACGCTCAGTACAACACTCAAAACCCTTAGGAAGAAAGAGTGCTTCTTCCTTTCCTTAAAGAAAGAATCCGGAGAAAAAAGCTCCCCTTTTCTTTTATGGGGTCATTGAATAAAAATACAAGTATCTTTTAAAAAAATGTGATAAGTAAAATTTGCAATAACAACTTGAGTTACTAACAAAGATTATTAGGGCTTGATAACACAAAGCGGGGAGCATCACTCTAAAACAGTTCCTTGAAGGCATAAGTATTTTCCATTTTTCTGCCAATCATGGCAAGAATGAATTCTAATTTATAAAAAAGGGTTTTTATAAAGGAAGAAAAGAAAGAAAGAAATGAAGTTACTATATTTTAACTGCCTACTTCCATTCTTCTACAGAAATAAGAAAGAAATAATTTTGCATTATTGGGCATTCTTCTCAATTTTAGGACTAACCCTAGTGGTGCTGATTGTAAATCAATGTGGTTTTCAGGCCCATTGCTGCAATTACCTCAGCACTTCTGGGTGTTAAGAATCTTCACAGGAGGTATATCTTACACAGAGGTACATCTCAGAAAAGTTGTGTAGAAAATTCTGTAAGTCAAATTTTTGGGCAACATTTGAATTAAGCACAATTATATGCCTCCAAGTATAGAAGTAGAAGCTACTACTTTTTGAGGTGATAATTAATATTAAATTAATTCATAATGAAAATTCATTTGTATTAATGAACTGTACATTAAGCAGGTATTAATATTGCATTAATTTTACATTAAAAAAACAGATAATATGAAACTTAAGAATATGACCTTTTATTCCTTTCTAAAGGTCTGTGGGACTCTAGACAAAAAAATATACAAGCTATACTCATTTGAGGAAGAGTCTTAAGAATGCACTCAAAGGACTCCAAGGCGATCATAACTGATCATTGCAAGACAAAAAGAAACAGGAGACTGACACAGGGCAGAATCATGGGTAGAAACTGAAAGAATAGTAGCATAATTACGGATAAGCAATATTTTTTCCTAGCAGGTAGGTTTTGAAAATCTGAGTTCTGATGCGAAAAGTCAAGTCGATCAAGGTGACTGGGCTAACATAATAGCCTTCAGTGCCACTAAGGAATTTGCTGTATGTCAATGTGCAATAGTATGATAAATATCCAGTCTAGTATTACAGTAGTTTAATGGATGAATGATGTGGCTCAAAAAACACTTTCAAAAAACAATCATTGACTTATCCTGCAGCATTTGTGGCATCCGGGAAGAATAAAATGTCGCTCACTGAAAGGCTGCATATTGGCTCACCAATAGTAGTGCAGTTACTCAGCAGGCAGTAAGTCCTGTTCTTTAGAAGAAGTGGTGTGAATGTCTGTGTTCATACTCCTCACTGGGTATGGACCGTAGCTAAAAATCTTCTGTTCATTATGCAGGTTTCACCAGCCAGAGAGTTAATTTGCCCATTCCAGACAGGAGCAAAGGATCCATCTGACTGGTGGATGAGGTCCATGGAACGAAGTACCAAGGAAGCTCTATACCACAAATGCACTGAGTATCTTCAGCCATTCTTACAAAAGAAAAAAAAAAAAAAAAAAAAGGAAAAGGGGAAGGGGAAGGGGAAGGGGAAGGGAAAGGGAAAGGGAAAGGGAAAGAGAAAGAGAGAAAGAGAAAGAGAAAGAGAAAGAGAAAGAGAAAGAGAAAGAGAAAGAGAAAGAGAAAGAGAAAGAGAAAGGGAAAAACAGGAAAGGGGAAGGGGAGGAAAGAGGAAAGGAAAGGAGAGGAAAGGAAAGGAGAGGAAAGGCAAGGCAAGGCAAGGCAAGGCAAGGCAAGGCAAGGCAAGGCAAGGCAAGGAAAGGAAAAAGAGGATCGCAATGCTGATATCAAAAGAAGCAACAGTAATCGTGAAGTGGCAAATGATGTATCAATGAGTTGTGATCACCTGCTGTTTTTCCACAATGTGTATTATGTCTCATAGAAAGACAGGAAACTGGCTCCTTCAACAAAGTGACCCTGCAGTAGACCTTTGGATTACACTACCAGCAGAGAACAGCTACAGCCTTACAGCTATTATTCTCAGAGCCCAGAGGGGTAAACAGTGCCTAGTCTGATGAATAATCGAGAAAATTTTTAGCACTGTGTAACTTTATGTAGAGATTAGGCTCACTGAAAAAAGAAAAAAAAAAAAAAAAAGATTAGGGAAAAATGATTGAAAAGTTTGGAAATATTCAAATAATTAAAACTTGCAGTGCCATGTCTGGAAAGCATATTTTAAAAGAGCTTAAAGCTAAATAAATTTTAAATGAAGCCTGAAAAGAGGCCTGACCATAGCTTATACATGAAAGGTAAAAATTATGTTTTTGAAAGTGAAGGACTCATAAATCTACTGTAGACGAATTTTCTACATATTAGAAGTAGCTATTATATGCATTATATGTGTTATATGTATTATAAATATTATATATAATATATACTATTATATATGTATTAATATATATATTCTATACTTGGTCTAGTCGAAGGTGTACCTGCCTGTGGCAGGCAGCTGGAACTGGGTGAGCTTTAAGGTCCCTTCCAACCTAAACCAGTCTGGGATTCAGTAATTCAGGTGTTGAAAGAGGACAATTGACAACAAAAAGGAGAAAAGGTTACTGGTGAATTTATACAACTTAAGTACTAGAAAATATAGAAATGTTACCATTCTCTTACAAAGATACATATTCAGAATAATTCTGTGGACTTCTGAGATGTTAACTGAGGTATAATTAAGTAATGTTAATAACTAAGAAGGTCCAATCTGCTCTTAGCCCTGAAAAGAAACACACAAGTCATGAAGTCAGACCATTTGGGGAAGCAATACCACAACATCAACTGGAATAAGAATTTGAAATGTGGGGTTTGCTACATGGTTTTTGAAAAACAAACCTGAATTGTGAGTCCTTGGAAAGCTGTGGTTGGAAGTTTTTCATAGCAATAAATGTGTTGGAAATTCCCCTGACCTTCATGAGATTTATTCTTTTAAAAATACACCATTATAAGAGTGGGAAATGGGACTCCTACTCACTTGTAAGATATTCCAACATGCTCTACCTGAACTGTAAGTCTATGTTAAGGGACAACTACCAAATTTATCTGACTCAGAAAAAAAATTGGCCTTTATGAATTCTGTATTAAGTTGAGGCTAAGCTTACAGAAAGGTTTTAGTGTAGCCAACCAAAAGAAATCTATTTGGTTTGTAAATAATTACTTTTTATGAAATATAGCATGACATGACAGAGCCCTGAGCAAAAAGACCTGGGGTGCTGAGTGAGGAGAAGCTCCCCATGACCCAGCTTCAGCGTGTGTTTGAGCCCAGAACCCCCCTGTGTGCTGGGCTGCATCCCCAGAGTGTGAGCAGCAAGTTGAGGGAGGGGATTCTCCCCCTATTCTCCCCCTCTGCTGTACTCCAGGGAGACCGCCCTGCAGTCTGGCTCAGCTCTGGGACAACAACACAAGAGGGACATGGAGCTGCTGAAGCTCCACTGAGACTGAGATGAGATCTTAGGCAGGAGTTGTTTCCTCTGAGGGTGGTGAGGCCCTGGCACAGGTTGCCCAGAGAAGCTGTGGTCAGAAGATGTAAGGATAGGACAAGGGTTAATACCTTTAAACATAAAATGGGAGATTTAGGTTACATATAAGGAAGGAGTTCTTTAGTGTGAAAATGAGGCACTGGAACAGGTTGCCCAAGGAAGCTGTGGCTGCCCCATCCCTGTCATTCTTTAAGGCCAGGCTGGACAGGTCTTGGAGCAACCTGGTCTAGTGGAAGGTGTCCCTGCCCATGACAGGGGGTTGGAACTGGATGAGCTTTAAGGTCCCTTCTAACCTAAACCAGGCTGCAATTCTATGCTTCTCCTAGAAATTTACCTCCCCATCACATGTGGCAGAATTTGAACAACACAATGTACCTTGTCTGGTTTTAGCTATAATGTCTCATAGTCCACCTCATTTTTATACTTTAAAATGTAATTTTTGTTCCTTTATTGCAAGTGACTACAGTTCATATAAAAAATAAATAAAAATAAAATGAATATATAAAGCATGTAAAATTTTCACCTTTTTTGTGGAGCAGAGATACCTGGGCTCTTTATCCCACCCTCTTCCCAGCTCATGGCAGAGGGATGGGAGATGGAGCTGAGCAACAGATGAACAAGCGCTATATGCAATGCCTGCAAAACAGCAGCTTTGACCATAGATTTGTATTTCCCAAGCCACTCAGTCTTGGCCTCACTCAGCTTCAACTCAAGTTAATAAAAGACTTTCAATTTTGATGGGAGAAATCTGAGGCCAGTTCTTTGTAATTGCAAAAGCTTCCTTCTTGACTATAGTTTTCCCCTCCCTCCCCCCATTTTCTTTTTTTTTTTTTTTTAACTACCACCCAGATATTTAGCTGTGTCCTATACAGGCATTTTTTTTCCCCACAGAAGTCAATATAGAAGAGGTACTTACAAATTTTCACCATGTTCTTCTAAAAAGTATTTTGGAGTGTTTATTTCAGTATGACAGCAGGGATTTTTTAGGCTTAGGCAAAAAAAGAAAAGGCACAAAAGTAGGAGCATTTTCTTTTGCAACTATCAATTGTATGGAATAAATAAACTCTACAAAAATACCTTTCAAGCTACTGGAAAATAACCTTAATATATAACTGCTTCCACAAGAGGCCATTCATTTAACTAAGATGTTTTTTCTGTATTTTATACAAATAAAATAAGATGGAGTATTTTTCTGTATTTGTAATTAAACCTCATGCTCAAAACAGACGCACAAGTAATTAGAAAAAATTACAGGTAAATCTTTGAATAGCAAGAATACAATATATTCCTTTATTGCAGGGAAATATATTTCTTACCAGCAGCCCATACACAAAGCAGCTAAAATAATGTTAACTGAGTTACCAGTCATAAGAGTGTCTCTAAATAATGGAGGGCATGACATTGTGTGGATACCACTTCCCACTCCAGTATGGTTGGCTAACAGTCTCAATAACATAGTTTACAAGTCCCAGGAAAACCTTACTGGATATGGAACCATCTGCCCAGTCCATTTAAAGTATTTTGGTTCAAGATTCTGAAATATATTGAGTTTAGGTGAACAATAAACTCATTTCCTAACGGTTGCAGCCCATTTTAGAAAAGCTACAGCTATTTTTGTATTTTATTCAAGAGGCTGCTCTCTGCCATATTCTGAGGCATTCTGTCACTATCTCCAGGAAGATGGGTAGCCACACTGTGGGAATTCACGAAAATTCAGAGCTGTTTTTCATTCCTTTGCTCTCCCAGCATATATTTCAGTTCTGAACTACCTAATGTCAAACTATTTATTTCACACCAGTGCACATTCCTCTATCCCTACCCCTCCTCTACTTTACAGTTTACACTAACCTTCTAACTATTCATCCAACTCCATCTTATTTTATTATGTCCTTGAATAGTTAAGAATAAAATTTTATATGTAAAGAAAAATGCACCTGGTGGATGAGCAATCATCTTTCAGATGCTGCTGAGTTGGAAACAGTCATTTCAAGATGCATGTGCAGCACCACTCACTTGGAGGAGACATTTTAAGAGGCAATATTACTAAGGTGTTTCATTGTTGCGTTGTACCATAAACATCTTGCCAATATGTTCTTTCCCCAAAGCTTTCTTATCTGACAAAATCATCAGCTGCCCTTGTTAACTGTAAAAATCTCCAGCTTCTCATCTGAAACCCGCTGCAATTTAATTATTTATTTGTTATTGATACAGACTTCTGCATCCTCTCACTCTTCTAAGTGGAAGCAGCATACAAAATTAACTTTGTTCTAAAAATAAATTTAGAGAATGAGTTTATAACGTCTAATACGTACAACAGAAAATCATAAGTGATGTAAAGTGTGTGTGATATAAAAAGTGTGAATATAATAGTAGTGAAAATAAGCAGCCCATGTTTCCTACTGAAATTGAAACTGTGGAATCAGATATCCAAATATCTTCTCTGATCTAAGCCTTAGTGTATTTTCTACAGTTTTAAGCATGAGCTCAGGGAAAATTTTTAAGCTCAGGCAGCCTCAATTCAACCTCATGTAATAGTGTCATGTAGTGACATCCATTGACACTCATATACCAATTTCTAGTTAGTCACAGTGTACTTAACATATATTTTCTACTACTCTTTCACCTCTTCCTTTTTTCTTTCTGGACTATTTTTTCCCTCTTGTTCTCTTTTCATCCAAAATGAAAGGGGAGGCAGAGGCAGGAGATTAAACTTCCATTTAATCATCGGCATGTCAGGGGAAAAGCAATGTCTTTTTGCTATGAAAAATGTAGAGTTATTCTTTGATTACTGATCAAAATCTCATAACTTCTGTGCTGTGAGGCATTAAACTCATCCTGTCAAAAGAATAGCACCTTCAGTGTAGAGTTACTAAATATTTATTTCAGTGTCAATGTTCTGTAAAGCTTTGACTGCTTAGATTGAGTGCTACTCTCAGACTTTTCCCTTTTTATTGATTGCATTAACACTTTTAACACTCTGCCTTCATAAATAGTCACCAGAGAGCATTCACTCAACACTCAGTGAAACACTTTTGCATTGAGTAGCATTATATTTGCACATGTATAAATCAGATGAACTGTCTTTATCCAGCTGGGGTCACAGAGTGTTCAGATTGCACACTTCATATCAGTCCCCTGAATGAACTCTCGAGGCAATAGATGCTTTTTCCTGCCTTTCCCAGAGCTATTTTAAAAGTTTCCTAAGGCTTGCCGAATCTCTTGTTCCAGGCCCATCAAAAAAGTAAATGTGGAATGTAAATCAAACCTCCTGGCAATAAAATGTGCTCAATGTAGCTGTTAGCCAGGAAATATGCCCACTGTAAAAGACAAGATAATTTTGTCAGAGGTATAGATGAAATACATTCAACATGATAAATTCTTATGCAACCAAGTCATTTCACGGACATATAAATAAGAACTACAAAGTTTAAGGAATATGGGAAATATGGACCTCCTGAATCTGCCTTAGAATGCAAGCTTCTCATGGTTGGATTGTGACTTGTGAGGAAAAGCACTGCATGAACAACAGCAAGGCCTTGAGCCTGGCTCTCCCGTGTCTGTGACTTGTGTCTTGATCATTAGCATGTAAGCTTTCAATGTAATTTTGATCAAATACCACCAAAAATGTACTTATCCATCAAAAACTTATTTTTGACCCAAGTTGGACCTGATTCACGTTTTTTTAACAAAAGCATTGGCAGAGGTTGCCTTAATGAAATGTGGAATTAGAATAAATTTTGGAACATTTTGAAAGCTAGTGTGAAGAATTATTGTCCTTTAAGCAGCTCAAGAATTTTATGTCAGCAGTGCCACAGGAAGAAGTGTACAGTTACATGAAGTACTGACACAGGTTTCTGCCATGGGCTTTTATTTAAGTAATGCTTTAGGAACCACTGAATGAGATCTGGTTTAAAGCCTTACATAAAAATTGTTGAACACATTAAGTTGTCATGCCCATTATATCAGTGTGCTTGTCTTAGACAACCTTAGGGTCCACAGGATGGCACTGTGCCACGGTAGATACAATCATCCTGAAGTTGATAAAAGGAATATTGGAAAGTACAATACAGTCTCATCACAGCATCACAACCTCTGGTTATACTGAGAATCATTCCCACTTGTAGATCCCAATGAAAAGAACTGCTTCTTGCATGAAAATGTTTTCCCTTCCTTTTAGTGCTAATATACACGGTTGAATGCAATACATTTTTGGCACCTCATAGGACAGAAAATGCCATTGAACGTGATAGTCTACTTTTTATCCATTGTCCTTGGCTAGCAGTGTTTTTATCAAAACAATGAGAACTTAAGCTTGTGAGAGGAATGTATATACAAAATAAAAAATTATGACTAGATGGGCAATAGTTTGAAACTCTGGAAAACAGTAAATGCAGTGACTTCTACAGCAGTCAGGATAGGATATTGTGCTCAGAATTCTGGCCTGCAAAGTGTACAGATGAGAGGCACTTTAGAGAAATACTTATTCCTATAATGGACAACTCAGCCCATTTATTTATTTGTCTATAAATAAAGTTTCCAAGGTCTGGGTTTTGTTCCAAAGGAGAGCAAAGCATAACTTTCTGAAGCCTGTTCAGATAAATTAGGCATAATGATGAGTGAGTTCTGAACCCTCCCTAAGAAAGTCCTCATGAATTAAATACGTCCATAAAACCTCTCCACTTGTTTGGACACAAATGTGCTGCTGCTTTCATATAGACCAAATATTTCTGGAAATGCTTATGATGCTGCTGTTCAATACTTATTTTCATGTCTGGCCCATATCAAGATTGCTATCCTTGAAACTTACAGTTTCTCAGATGAAACAGGTTCTTCATCATTTTACAGACCATTCTTCAGGGCTTGTTTGGTGTATCAAATGCAATGCAAGTTACTTCTAGTCAAAAATAAGGTTAGCTTCAGTTGGATCTCTACTACCAGAATGATAACAGGAGTGCATAACATTCTCTATGGGGTAGCAAAAGTGCATCTGAAGCCCAGAAAATAAAAATTAAAGGGAATATTATTAATGATTGAATGTATGTAGAAAGCATGTATAAACTGACCATGAATTCTCTAACCATCAGTGTGCTGGTTTTGGCTAATTTTCTTCACGGGGCTATGTTTTGGGGTTGTGCTGGAAACAGTGTGGATAACACCGGGATGGTTTTGTCATTGGTGAGCAGCGGTGCTTACTTGTGAATATGCCATACCATAGGAGGTCATACTCAGCATATAAAGCTGGGGGAAGAAGGAGCAAAGGGGGACATTTGGATTAGTGGCGTTTCTCTTCTCATATCACCATGATCTGTGATGGAGTCCTGCTGTCCTGGAGATGGCGGAACTGTCTGACCATGGAAAGAGGTGTATTAATTCCTTGTTTTCTTTGCTTGTGTGTGTGGCTTCTGATTTACCTGTTACACTGGCTCAAACTCACTCTCAACCCATGAGTTTTCTCACTTTTGCCCTTCCAATACTCTTACCCATCCTACATTGAGGGGAGTGAGCTATCAGCTGTGTGGGGCTGGGTTGCTGGCTGGAGTTAAACCACAACAACCAGGTAAGTAGTGTTTGGGTGCAAATTTTAAACAATGCATTTGGGAGCGAGCAACCTACCTTACAGCAAAGTGGAATTAGATGTCTTCACGACAGCAGTGAAGACATTCTGCACCTTTCAATATATTCACAATATTATTTATAAGCTATTCTCCATCAAATAGTTATGTTTCTTAAGCTTCTCTTAACTGCCATTGGGATTCTTCCCTTTTGCTGACAAATTTTTGGGATTTTTCACTACCAAGACTGTACCTAGACTTAAGATGGATCTTTTGGATGAACTGCTGCACTTCCAGAGTTTGGAAAACTTTTCTCACATTTGATTCCTTCCTTTAAGTACAGTGAGCTATTTCCTTCACACAATTTTCTGTTGTTTCTGTTCCCCAACTGCTCCTTATTAATATTTTTTGCTAATAGCAGAGAGGAGTACCAGCCATGAACCAGGACTTTACAGCGCTGACAGCTAATCAAACACTGAGAGCTAATCAAACACCAAACAAAAAGGCAGCTTGCAAAGAAGAAACTACTCTAACTTCCTATCTAGAGTCCTATCTCTAACTTCTGTTCATGTGTGAATCTCAGCCTAATTTTGATGAAGAAAGCTGGTGTTCATTTGCTACCATTCAGCCATAAATCTTCAAAACCTGTAGGGGAGTATTCTTCTTCACCACAGATCCTAAGACTCATCAAATTCACCTTCAGAAAACACTTCTGCATTCCACTTTGGTAGGTAGAGTTTTCCAAAGATCCTGAAAAAAAGAAATTTCCAGATACAGAAATGCAGAAATCCAGATAATGTGCAGATGATGAGTTCTTAGGTTATTCTCATGCATCTCATAGCTTTCATAAAAAGCTTTCTCTATGGAGAAAAAAGAGCTCTCTCTTTCAGTAACTTTCCAATGAACTCAAAGTTGGTGATGCCTAATGAAACACTAATTAATTAACTTAGTGACTGTTTATGAAAGAGGATATTAAGAAAGAAAGTTAATAAGCAAAAGCTCTCCTCCTCTTTCTCCCTTTCTGTTATTCTGTTAACCAAAACTTAACCCCCTTTATAGTTAACAAGACCCCAGACCATGAAACACAGCCATATGTATCCCTCTTTTTGCTGATAAGCTTGCAGGGTGGGTTTCTCTAATTTTTAGGTGATTCTTCAGTCTTCAGTTCACGTCTTGTTTGTGCTCAGCTCTTCTTTCAATTGAGTTTGTTGTCTCATATTTTGATACTATTAGTATCTGATTATATTTCATTGTCTTTGTCATGAGTAAATCCAAGAAAAATGGGTTTCTGTTTACTCTCTAACTTCTTTCCTGAAAACAATTAGCATTTGCAGTGCCTTTCCTTTGTCACAGTATGAATCACACCCTTGTTTTACATTGCCTCGTAAGTATTCATTCCCTACATCCCATCCACAGTAATCAGCGTTGAATTCAATCTATTCCTCTTTGTGTTGCTGATTAACTGGGAGGGGTAAGAAAGAAAAAAGAGAAAGAATGTAGTACATGCTGTGTTGTTTGAGTAAAATGGAGGCTATATATGCAAAATGACATTATTTAGGTTATTCTCCATCCTTGGCAGTGTTCAAAGCCTAGTTGGACACCTGGTGTCCCTCCCCATGGCCAGGGGCTTGGAACTAGATGATCTTAAGGTCCTTTGCAACCCAAACCAGTAATTCTACTATTCTGCTCCCAGAAATGGCTATTCGGTCAAAGTACACTCTTCTTTCAGACAGACAGATCGTAGTTACACGCAAAGGAAAATGCGCTTCCCTAAGAGCCAGCCACTCCGTAGATGAAATGGAGTTTGGGGGAGGCTGGACCTGGAGCAGATAGTAGTACTGTGCAAAGACCCTACAAACCCTAAAAGATATCAAAGCAGAGTGTTTGCATTCACAGTGTATGTCAGTTTAGAGCTAGTGGTGTTGCAGTGGTCTTTCTAATCATCACTGGATTCCCACTGAACCCAGTTTTGGTTTGAAAGAACTGGGCTGCTTCATAAGAGTTTCTTCATGGACCTGGAAGTCCTGGTAAGCAAGAAAAGCAATGAACATGTTTCTTCACAATTTCTCAGTAAATTTCTAGTTTTCTGGATTTTGCAGAGCTACCGCAGAGAAGGATAACAATCGTACTTCATTCTACACTGGCGCTTTCAGGCATGAGAGACTTGCTTGTTACAACCTTGTAAAACTAGAAAGTGTAAGTAAGAGAAACAGAGTCTACATGATAAGTAAATTGACTATTTTCATTCTATTTCTATTTATGTTCTAATTATACTTAAAATCAGTGGTATCTACAAATTCATGGGAACCCAAATCCCATCACATTGGGCAAGATTCACTTACTCTTTCTGTGAAAACAGCCCACTTCTTATGTGTGCACAAAAATCTAGTCAAGATTATGGCACTGGTTACAGACATAGCTCAGATAATTATACTAAAAACTTTGTATTAGGCAAAAATGAATTCAATAGTATGTAAAATAAAGAATTTATTGCCAGGGTAAATAAAATCTTAAAAGCCTAATCCACAATTTATTATTAAGTCCAGATCTAATTATTGTAGAAAATGAAAAGAAAAAAAAAAATACTCCTATCAAAACAATTCTGAATAATAATAGTATAGTTAAAATTGTATACACATTTAAAGAGTCTACACCTTTTCCATGTATTCTGCTCATGCTTTCACTACTTCCTGATGTCTAATGATGAGGTCTTCAGTCTGACAAGGAGGACAGCAAGCTATCAGCATCCCAAGCCTTTTGCTTGGAAAAGCATGATGATGATAGTGAGGCTTTCTTCTTCCTTCCTTTAGGATCCACTTGCAGGTTATTTTAAATTTGCTAACGTACTTTACATTTCAGTCTTTCTTTATTGGTCTGTAAGTCACATTACATCCAAATTTGCAAGATCATGGGGCTTTTTCCACATTATATACTTGATATTTATTTCATTATTTTACCCCTAAAAAGCATGACTTTATCCAGCTTTTGTTTAACTGATCAATGATAAGCTGATTATAGCTACAGAGTCTTGAATGCTGGCCCATGCCTTGATTCTTATCACCACATGATTGCTCCTCTACTCCATATCCTGCATCCCCAGTTCTCGAGAGCTCTGCTACTGTACCAGACTGTATTCCTCTACACTATGTCACCGTTTTAGTTGCAATACTTCATTCTACACAGAGTAATGATTTGTTACAGCTATCTGTATAAAAAATATGGTTGTACTACACAAAAATAAGTGAAAGTAAAATATATCAGCTATAGCCACTTGCACTTGTTGCAGCTAAACCTTGGAAAAAACCAAGCTCCCAGACAGGTTCAGACAAAATTAGCCTAAGAAGCCTCAGTCTTGAGGTCTTGCAAATACACTGAAATGCCTATAGCATATTAATAACCATGACAGTACTATATTTAATCAGCTAGGTAGCTATTAGTAAGCAATAAGCAAATCATAGAATCACAGCCTGGTTTGGGTTGGAAGGGACCTTAAAGCTCATCCAGTTCCAACCCCTGCCATGGGCAGGGACACCTTCCATTAGACCGAGTTCCTCTAAGCCCCATCCAACCTGGCCTTGAACACTGCCAGGGATGGGGCAGCCACAGCTTCTCTGGGCAACCTGTGGCAGGGCCTCAGCACCTGGGAAGAAGGTTAGAGCTCATCTCAATCTCCCCTCTGTCAGGTTAAAGCCATTCCTCTTGTCCTGTCCCTATAGGCTCTTGTCAAAAGCCCCTCTCTGGGTTTCTTGCCTTTAGGCACTGGCAGCTGCTCTAAGGTCTCCCCTTAAGGAGTCTTCTCTTCCCCAGGCTGAACCAGCCCAGCTCTCTCAGCCTGTCTCCAGAGCAGAGCTGCTCCAGCCCTCACAGCATCTCTGTGGCCTCATCTGGACTCACTCCAACAGCTCCACGTCCCTCCTGTGTTGTTGCCCCAGAGATGGACACAGGACTGCAGGGGGGTCTCCCCAGAGTACAGCAGAGGGGGAGAATCCCCTCCCTCGCCCTGCTGCTCACATTCTGGGAATGCAGACCAGCACACAGGGGGGTTCTGCTCTCAAGAGCACACTGAAGCTGGGTCATGGGGAGCTTCTCACCACCCAACACTCCCACGTCCTTCTCCTCAGGCCTGCTCCATCCAGTCTGCCCCAGCCTTTGTTTGTGTTCAGGACTGCCCAACCCATGTGGAGAACCTTGCACTTGACCTTGTTGTACTACATGAACTCCATGAGGTTCACCTGGTCCCACCTCTCCAGCCTGTCCAGGTCCCTCTGCATTCCATCCAGTGTGTCAAGAGCACCACACAGCTTGGTTTCATCAGCAGGCTTGCTGAGGGTGCTCAATTTTACTGTCCATGTTGCCGAAAAGGTTGTTGAACAGAATTGGTCCTAGTACCAACCGCTGAGGGACAGCACTCATCCCTGGTCTCCATTCCACTGTGACATTAAGCCATTGACCACAACTCTAAGTGTTGACCAGCCAGACTATTTGCTACCCACCGAGTGGTCCATCTATCATATCCGTGCCTCTCCAATTTGGAGACAAGGATGTCATGTGGGACAATGTCAAATGCCTTGCAGAAGTCCAGGTAGATGTCATCAGTCGCTTTTCCCTTATCCTCCCACAAATGTTGTAACCCTGTCATAGAATGCCACCAAATTTGTCCTTAACAAATTACCTTAGTGAAGTCATGCTGGCTGTCACCAATCAAACTCTTATTGTCCATATGAGTTAGCACAGTTTCCAGGAGGCTCTGCTGCATAATCTTGCTGAGCACTGAGCTGAGACTGACTGTCTTGTAGATCCCTGGGCTCTCTTTTATCCCTTTTTTTAAAAATGGGGGATGTATTTCCCCTTTTCCAGTCAGCAGGAACTTCACAATGCTGCCATGACTTCTCATATATGATGGAGAATGTGCTGGCAACAACATCTGCCAGTTCTCTCAGGATGTATCTCACCAGGTCTCATGGACTTGTGCACCTTCATGTTCCTCAGATGATCTTGAACCTGATCTTCTACAGTGGCAGTTCTTCATTCTCTAAGTCCCTGCCTTTGTCTTCTGTGACTTGCGCAGTGTGGCTGGAGCTCCTGCCAGCAAAGAACAAGGTAAAAAAGTCACTGAATGCCTCAGCTTTCTCAATGTCCTAATGACCTAATGTATTTGTGTTAACTAGTGTGCAATTAGTGATGCATTATTTTGAGTTATCAAAAGACATCACAGTTACCCTGCAACAAAGAACTAAGTCTCCCAATAGGGGCTGTGCATCCCAACAGCACCTGACAGATGAAATGCTGTAGTGGGCTCCATCACAACAGCCAGACTGTGGATAGATCGCTTCAGTTTTCAAGGCTGCCAGTCTTCCACTGCTCTCAAGCACTGCATCAGTTCCTTTGCAAAATGCATACAGCATTTTTAATTTGGTAAATGTGTAGATAATGGCAGCTAGTCTTGTGCATTTTAGTACTTGGAGGGAAAACACGTATTACAAGATCTAATTATTTATTTTGGAAAAGTGGTTACTTTATTGCATTGCAAAGACACACTTCTACATTTTGACAGGAAGCGTAAATCAAGTGGTAAGATGCAGTTGCCACAGAAATTACTGAATTAGACACAAATATTCTGCAAGTGGAAGGCTTTGGGGATTAAGGTTCCCTAGCAAAATATGGTGCTTTCAGTAAAGCTAGTCTTAGCTCTTGCCTTTTTATTAAAATATCATATAGTACCAGGTACTTCTGCACTAAAGGGCAAAAGATTAAATATATGTCAATGAAAGATTAACTGTTGCCCTGGGCAAGATTAAACGAATGACCCAAAATGACATTTGTACAGAATTTAAGCTCTAAAACTGAAACCCTGAAAACCCAGCTCATATCTAATTATCTTGAAAAAACCTAAAGCTGGTCATGTTGGATGTCTTTAAGGCACAAAAAAACCCCTCAATTATATTGCAGACATTGAGCATCTTCAGTCTTACCTGTCAGGATAATGTGTCTTCTAGGGTGTGAGACAGGAGAAAACCTTCCAGTGAAGGAGAATTTCCCAATGCAACTAAGATGAATTTTGCTATCACATTTGAATGAAAGAGGTCGACATAAAAATGAAATAAAATACTGATTTTTGAACTTTCTGAAATATTGTGGCACACAGTTTTATCACTTTCACTCATTGTGGCTTTTAATTTTGAAAACATTATTTCTTATTAAAAGTTGAACAAAACATGAGGTGTATGCAAAAAGACCCAAAAAGAAAACACCATGATTTTTTCTATTGAAAAAAGTATTTTAGGCTAACTTAATTTTATTTTTTGGTTTATTTGTTTTGTTGTTTGTTTTTTTTGTTTGTTTCTGTTTGTTTGTTTTTGTCACTTAGTTCACCAAAAAGCTGAAAAAAGCCTGGTTTATTTTGCCTATTGTGATGTATGCACTTGATTCCCTTAACCAAACTAGGAGTAGTTTGGTACCGGGTCCAAAGGAGATAAAGAGCTGTAATCACACAAGAACTCCTCCAGGAAACCCACAGAGGCACAGTGACCCAGTGAGTCTGGGACATTGATCAAGTGATTATCATATGGATAGTGTGTGGACTTTCCAAGACTCATTTATCAAGGAACAAAGAAAGTTGTGGGTACAAGGAGTCTCATGCATACCTTTCCCATCTTATGCAATCTGACTACAAGACAACCCTTTTATCCCGTAAATGTGACAGCCTCAGTGATCTTTCTTAGAGCTCTCCCTGCTAGGCAGCATGGCTTTGGATGAGTCAAATTTGAGCCTTCCCTGAACTGCAATTGGACAGCACACCACTTGACTCTCCCCTTGAGCAGGGATGCTTTTCGCAAGGTTTGAGACTCCTTACCTGAGGCTAAGAGATCCTTTCTCACCCAAAGGGGAGAGACCCCTTACCTGCAACAGATCCTCAGTAAGTAACTGACAGAAAGCTGCATTAATGTTTATGAAATCTATGTAGTTAATTCTTTTAGATATACACCATTGTCCAAGTTTGAGAATAGGACTGACCCTAGCTACAGCTAAGCTTGACTGAATTTAGAAACCAAGAATTCTGAACCTTGCGACTCAACAGGAGAGTCTCCCTTACCTTTCTGTGTGTTTACTCATTATGTGTAAATAATTCTAAACCAGTTCTAAAGCAATCTGCCTTTGTACATTTCATCCGCGTAGTAAGTAATAGAGTGAACCTTGCCATGGAACTTTGTTATATTGCACTTTTATAAATTCATATTAAAACCACTTTTGCTAATACTTTTGACAGTGATTCTTTAAGTGACCTAAATCACCCATTCATGACAAAATGCTGTAGTGATCAGGATCCTAAATCAGGATTCATGATGCCATATATGAAACTTTTCTCATGGTTTTAAACCATTTGCAAAATTTGAAAACCTCATTACTTGTTTTTAAAGTTTTTCTGAAATAACAAACCATATGTGTTTTACTCTCTGCTTTCATTTGTTCCCCTGTGTTTCACCTATATGTTATACCGGAACTGTTTTGATTGTAAATACTTCTGCTGTGCTAGCAAAGACAGTTACTTAGAATCTCACAAGCTCAGATTACATGGTATTAATGTACCATCTAACTGATGAAGAGAGTGATAATACTATCTGGGCAACCCAGTATGAAGTAGTATTTCAAAAACATGTCTGTGTATCAGTAGCTAATACTACAGTGGACAGATTTACATTAGCAGAAAGCTTATAAATTCAAACAGTAATTAAATTAACTATCAAGACTGTGGTTTATTGGCAATTCCCTTGGGGTATGTTTATACTCTGTAGAATCCTTGGAGGGTACAGCAATTCATTAAAGACAGACTGTCCTAAGTTGGAGGCTCCAACTCAGGACAGATAACGCCAGATGGATGGGGCTCTTTAGAGGAACTTGGTCATAGCTCTAACAAGCTACAAATCCATCCTGTCAGCTCTTGGGCAAACAAGCAGAGTGGAGGCAGAAAACCAAGCCAAGTACCGCTGGCTAATAAGGTATGTAATTGCCTTGTTTCTTTGCATTCACTTTCCAAATTTAGTAACTATGCTGTTGACTTTGTCCTTTAGTAGCTTAAAAATAATTTTATTTTCCATCAAAATCTTGTGTTATGTTCAATGCCACTTAATTGGAAGCAAAACACAAACCTGTGGATAACATGCCTCTCATCAAGACCTTATTCTTGTAAGCTGCAAGTCCACAGTATGACATGCTGACCATGAGTCTTAACAGCAGAGAAGAAATTCTCTTCATCCAATTTTGGTGTCTTAGTGGCCTGCAGCAAGGAAGCAGCAAAGGAAGATAAGCTTTCATACTCAAATGTCATCTTATGGCACTTAACACAGTCCTATTCCTATGTTCAAAGAGACATCAGATTCTTCTAAAACATAGAATCATAGAATGGTTTGGGTTGGAAAGGACCTTAAGATCATCAAGCTCCAACCCTGCTATGGGCAGGGACATTTCACACTAGACCAGGTTGCCCAAGGCTCTGTCCAACCTGGCTTTGAACACTGCCGGGGATGGGGCAGCCACACCTTCTCTGGGCAACCTCTGCCAGGGCCTCACCACACTCACAGTAAAGAATTTCTTCCTTATATCTAATTTGAACTTCTCCTGTTTAAGTTTCAACCCGTTGCCATTGTCCTATGGGTACAGTCCCTGATTAAGAGTCCCTTTCCAGCACCCTCAGAGGCCCGCTTCAGATACTGGAAGGCTGCTATGAGGTCTCCACACAGCCTTTTCTTCTCCAGGCTGAACACCCCCAACTTTCTCAGCCTGTCTTCATACGAGAGGTGATCCAGCCCCTGATCATTCTCGTGGCCCTCCTCTGGACTTGTTCCAACAGTTCCATGTCCTTTTTATGTTGAGGACACCAGAACTGCACACAATACTCCAAGTGAGGTCTCACAAGAGCAGAGTAGAGGGGCAGGATCACCTCCTTCAACCTGCTGGTCACGCTCCTTTTGATGCAGCCCAGGATACGGTTGGTTTTCTGAGCTGTGAGCACACACTGAAGCCGATTCATGTTCAGTTTCTCACCACCCAACACCCCCAAGTCCTTCTCTGCAGGGCTGCTCTGAATCTCTTCTCTGCCCAAACTGTGGCTGTGCCTGGAATTGCCCTGACACAAATGTAGGACCTTGCACTTTGCTTTGTTGAACTCCATGAGTTTGGCATTGGCGCATCTCTCAAGTGTCCAGCTCCCTCTGGATGGCATCTCTTCCCTCGAGTGTATTAACCGAACTGCACAGCTTGGTGTCACCTAGCACATCTGCTTAAGAAGCCGATACCATCCCTCTGCTCAATACTGAAGAAGAGTACTAACCTCCTGGCCCAAATGAAGATAAGCTGTGCCAAGCACTACCTGATGATCTTGCTCAGAGTAGTACCTTCATCTGAGGATCAGTCAGGTTTCAAATCTCATCTTACCCCACATACCATTGGTTAGCCCCATCCAGTTTCCCTGCTCAGTAGTCTGTGTGGCTTGCATTCTTTCCTGACATATCCCTATGAACTACTTCGGGAACTCAGTCACTTGGGATTTCACTCTAGCAGAAGCCACGTAAATGTTACACATGGTAACACTCTGAAGCACAGTACCTGAATCCTTTTTTGGGGAATAGATTTTTTTTTTTTATCTAATGTGCAATATCTACTTTTCTCATAAACAGAGAGCAAAATGGTGGGTGCTGCTAGGAATTAAATTTTAATTATGTTCTTTGGAAAGCAAAAGGATGCTAAATGTTATCACCCTGATAGAAGGGTAGCAGAATACATATGTCCATCTAACCTGGTTCAATCTTTCTTCACCTTAACTAACAGTTGCATTTTTTAGTTCCAGTTACATGTCAAAGTATACACAGTTACATAGCCGCAAGGAAAAACTAAGAGAAAACCTTCATCCTTTAAGCTTTACTCTGAATCTACAGGAATTGTTTTTGTTAATTATATTTTTTCATCATATCAGCTAGCATTTGCTAAACACAATGACATGAAAGCTTTCCTTCACTCTTCAACAAGCAACTCCGCTAAAATCAAGGCATTGTTAAAAGAGGACAGCAGATTCACATTCCTGTTGAAATGTTTAATATGACAATGCATACTTTACACAAAGTGTCTGATTTGGCTGACAACTGTGGAGTAAAGCAAGTATAAATTATTGCCATTTAAATTTTATATCCCACTGGAACAACTGTTTGGTGCAGAAGCTGCTTCAGACATAGGGATTATTGTTTAGTTTAAAATAATTCTGGGAAGAGCTGGGAGCAAAACTAATTCCTGGGGATGAAGTGTATATTATTGTAGCCACTGCACTGATAAATGTGACTCTGATAATCTGATGATTAAAACATGCTTAAGTGGACCCTGGCAAAATAAACTGTAATAGATTTAAAGAAAACATAGATGTAGAAAAATGTAAAAGTAAAAAAGACTTTTCAAAAATAAGAGCCCCATTAGAACAGAAAATGAATATATTTGCACCAGAAGCTTATATGAAATAATATGGTCACTGTGTCCTGATTTTTTTTTTTTTTTTGCATAACTTCTTTATACGGTTTTGCCTGAAAGGAAAAAGAGAAATTCTCACTCTACTTCAACTAGGCTATTTCAGAGTAACATTAAAGCTTTGACTTGGGCTGATAAATGACCTCCCCATAGGGATCTCTTTCTCTGCACAAAACTGGCCATTGAAAAATACTGTAATCAGACATGGTGGTGATTTTATTGGAATAAGCTTATTCATTCCTGTTGGCTGTCAAGCAAGTTTCTGTATGAAACATTTATCAAAAAATCAATGGGAGGCTTTTGAATATCATTTTTCTTGAAAACATATAGAAATACCTAAGCTTCATAAATATATTGATCTGTGTCCCTGTGTGTGTGTGTGAGCGAAATGAAACAGTGTCTGGACAATGAAAAGCTATAAGAGGATGTGAAGTTCTCTAAGATGAGGTCCCAGTGTGGCATGGAAATTCCCCCAAAAACTTTCTATCGAACAGAGACACACTCTGTGGAGATTTCTCAAAGCAATGGAACAAATAAATGAACAAAATGACTTTGTGAAATGTAAGATAATTGGGTGATAAAAAATGAATAATACTCCAAGAGAGTGTCTAAAACTTGTATTACATCCTATTAAAACAGCCATCTTCACCATCCTATGAAAAGAGCCATCTTCTTGCTGGATTCTTTGTCTTGAGCAGCAGCTACAGACCACTGTCAAGAAAAGGGATATGGGATAGACACAGCTTTATTCTAACTTTTTAGAAATATTCACATATTTCATATATAAAGCAGTAAAAAGAATTTAGATAATTTATTTATATGCTAATGAGTTTCAATTACGCAGGAAGAAATTAAGAAAAAAAGTTAATACTCCTAGTATATATACACTAATGTATTCAGGTCTTCCTCTAATGCATGCATGAAGACACATACAAGTTCAAACACAGCCCAATAATTTTTCATCCAGGCTCACCAGAAAAAAGTCACTTTGGTAAAAAACTTATGGAAGGACACATTGTGTGTAAACAGAATAAATATATTTACATGGACAGTGGTACCACGTTCGTAACATATATAAAACAGGAAGGTAATTTTTCACAAACATGCGTGGAAAATTACATGTGCAGAAAAGGAAAGAAGACCTTATGACATTCCCTTTTAATGATACAAACACTGCCTCATTTCCATTCATCTTGCAGTGTGCGCAGCCCATGGGACAAAGCTTCACCACAGTTCTCACCTTAGGCAATGTGCATTTTAGCTCAATTTGAGACTTCTGTTCATGTTTCAAAGAGAGCAGTGGAGAGTTAGGTATCCAAGTATTCTCACCTTGAATATTGAATTCCATCCATGAATGATAATTGATCACAGACATTTTATTTGGTTTGCCAAGAACTGTGAAACATGGCGTGTCAATTAGAGAGAGACAACATTTCTGGAATCAAATAGATTTTGATCTGCTTAAAACGTTGGAGGATTTTAAAAATACTCTTATGTCAGTAACAATAGTCTTTTTAGTTCTGGCTACAATATAAGAATGTGGATGAGAACGACAAGTGGATGGAGAACAAGACTATTGTGATCCCTAGCTAAAATTGTAAGTGAAAAAGATAGTATAAAGTAATGATGCTTAGAAAAAAAAGGTAGAAAACCCAAAAAAAGATTAACGTGATGTAGCTGTAATAGAGAATGTCAGAATACAGCCATTTTTTTTCAGCATGACACTGATAAAAAGACAAGGAAACACACACGAAAATTAAAAAGAAAAGAAAAAAAAAGTTAATGAGGGCTTCAGAAAGCATTCTTCGTGCAAGGAATTTTAATACTCTAGCCTGCATTCAAGAACAAACTGTAAGACAAAAGCTGTGTGATTAATTCAAGAAAGAGATATGCAAAATGTCATGCTGTTACTCTGATTACTGGATAGATTTATGATATAAACTTTACAAATTATAGTACACAGAGTGGAGAGGAGGAATAAATATTCTTTCTAAAACGTAATGACTTTCTAACATGAAAAATCTACATGGTGGTTCTTCAGAGACTAAAAATGTAACCTGCAAAGCATTATTTTGTTGCTATTGTTGTTATTTAATCTTAAGCTAAATCAGAGGAAATTGTAGAAATCCATCTGAGACCTCAAAAATATAGTATTAGCAGAGTAAATTGCTCTCATGTTCAAGCTGCCAAAAGCAACTTAGTCTGTGTATACAGAAACACAATCACAAAACTAAATCAATATGGTTTCCCATGTTTGTGCAGAAAAGATAATCGACTGGAGTTATAGGTCACATGTATGCTAATGTACCACCCAGTAGCTGACAGCATCTCTCTATATTTGAAATGAACAGCAGCTCATACTACTCACTTACATACCTTTTAATTACTTTGCTTTGTAGCCAGAAAATGGAAGGCTAACTCATTAACCTTCTTTGTCTTTCAAGAAGGTGTTTTTTTTCTTTCAGCCTTGTTTGGGCCTGCAGTTCTGCAATTCCCATAGGCCACAGAGGTACCTATTAGCAAACCTGCAAATTCAAACCTACATTCCAGTCTTACCAGTAAATAGAAATGTCATAGATTATTTTCCGTATTTCCAGGTGTAAAGCAGGTTTTGCAAATTCTAAAACTATTCTACACATTGTTTCACTTCTGGCAGATGATTAAGAAAATATTTTATAAAAAATGATAGAAAACATTGATTTTAAAAACAGGACATTCACTTGTAACAAACATTTCTCTTACTTATGAATAATGACTCCTATTTAATGCGTTCTTAATGCTTTCCTAAAGCAGAAGCATCAATGTGCCAGGAAGAAAAGAGAAATAGTTTTCCTGGACCACTGTAGAATTTTTCAAAGTCAGAACTGCAGAACTGGATAAAGACAAATAAACCCAAATTAGAGAGCAAATACCAGAAAATAATAGTCCTGTTGCCATTACGGTGCTTTGTTTATTTTCCTATAAGAAGACCTAGGAAAAGAAGAGAACCCTATAATATACAATTCCCCAGAAAACCAAAACACCTTTGCACATTTCTGCAGGTTGAAGATGCATCAAGGTTACATCATGGGTGTGAAAAAATAAAAAAATCAAAGAATTAGAATTTGTTTCACACTCTTCCATTCCCTAAAAATAAAAACACACAGTCATTTAAGGGAAACAATAGATGAGCCTGACTGCATCTAGTTTTGGTGAGAAGCTGTGACAAAGAACAATTCTGCATTTCAAAGGAAGCTTTAAGTCACAACAGGTTAAAACTGCCTTTGTCTAATCAGTTGTTTAAATACTACTAATCACCTGGGCTATGTGCCAAGCTCCACATCTATAATATGAGGGTTCCATACTCAGATCAGTGATTTTTATGTTCTTGCAAGTTATACAAAGGGGACTCCAAGAAAAGCTCACAAATTAACACCTTCTACACTTTTAAAAGGGGCTGCATACTGAATATGTAAATTACATCTTTAGAAAATTATAATATCATATTTTAAAGAAGCTACAAGCAAGAGAAAACATTCTGAAGCCAGGAATGAAGCAACTAACGCCCGTAGCAGAAATGTTAATTGTAGGTTCTTATGAAGAAGGCAGAAGGAAATTACCTAATTCAACGAACATAAGGCCATGGCAGTAATTCCACATTAGTTTCTCTGCCTGCCTCTTTGACCCACATCTCCATCTTCTGCGTTGTCCTCTCTGAAGTACTTGCACATCTGCTTGTACATCTGAGGAAGTCTGGAATACGGGAACATCCTAATCTAAAAAAAAAAATAACCCTTTTTCTTATTTATCCCAGAATAAATTTTTGCTGACTGATCAGGTTCATGGTCTAGCTCACACCATGACCGTAGAGGTAGCTGGACAGTTGCAGAAATTAAAGACCTAGAAAAAGATGAAATTCCTTATTTTGATTCATATATAACTGCTGCATACCAAATCCTAAGGAATGAGGAAGCTAAACTCTTTTTAGGAGAGAATAAGTAACTGCCATTTCATTCCAGTGTAGAGACATAGCTGGAGACTAAGCGTACCAGCATCAGTAACCACCTTTAATAAAAGTAGCAGAAAGATTTGGGTTGGGAACTGAGAGTACACAATAGCCCTGAGGCAGTTTGCAAGAGCTCATTAGCCACTGTCACAAGATAGGGAAGGCTGTGGAGCTGGTGAGGCACAAGGGTAAGCCCAGTAACAGTTTCCATTGTTTTGTTATCTTTTATTTTTGTCAACTCTTTTTAGAGAAAACAAAGAAAAAAATAAAGACAAAGACTGGCATTCCCTGCAACTGAGTCTTCCGTGGAAGTTGCAAGAATTGAGAGGAAATCCACCAGTGATGACAAAGACCTGAGTATAAAGAGATAAGAAAAGCTGCCAGGATAAGATTCAAAGACAAATTCCTAAATGCATGGTGATCTTATTGCTCCCCTAGTGATCATGTTATCGTTACACAGGCTTGCCTGGCATAACCCCAAGGGCTGTTGGCAGGATGAAGGTTTGAATCAGTCTCAAAGCCTGAGCTCTTCAAAAGGATGTGCCTAACACCCTGAACATCAGTCTCAACATTTTATTGACTGAAGCTGCTGTGATGAAGTTTGTCATTTTCCATCTTCACAGTACCCTATGTAATCAAATATGAATGATTAAAATACATTGCTGCTCCCAGCAAGAGGTAAGCAGTGGCAATGCTTATCATAAAGCTAACCCACTAACAAAACTGGGATGCTAGATATTATCATCATGTAAGAGTCAGTAATAATGACAACATATTTTGTATGTGCTCAAAGCAAATTAAATGCACAGCATCTGTGTTTTCTGCTCCAATCTATTAGATATGCTTTTCTACTAACTTCTTACAGGAAGAGTGTAATGCTCCCAAGGTGCTCAACAGCCACCTTTTTAACAGCTGCATGATGCTTTCAGGTAAAAAGTGAACGAATACCACATGAGATTGGACCAGGAAGTCACACTGGCAACACACATAGATTGGATAACAGCTTTCTTGTGATGGCAACAGTGGCAAACTTACATGAAATGCCAGTAATAGGAGTAAAAATTAACCATGACATAAGAAAAATTACATGTCTTACAATCTTTCAAGGAGAAGAAAAAAGTTCAGGCCATTTAAAATAGCAGAAACTCCAGGGAAATCTAATGGGATGCTATGCAGCAAGAGATAGGTCATTTGAGACCAGACAAAGATGGAACTCATTAACTTGCTGCACTTGGAGAATCAGGAAAGAAACTCCAAAGACAGCTAGGAAATTGATGTCTCCCCAGTTTAGAGACAAAGATGTCTTGTGGGACAGTGTCGAACACTTTGCACAAGTCCAGGTAGATGACATCAACTGCTCTACCCCTCTCCCTCAGTTCCATAGCCCCATCATAGAAGGCCACCAGATTGGTCAGGCAGGATTTCCCAATAGTGAAGCCATGCTGGCTGTCATGAAGCACCTTGTTGTTTTTCATATGCCTTAGCATGCCTTCCAGGAGAATCTGCTCCAAGATCCTGCCAGGCACAGAGGTGAGGCTGACTGGTCTGTAGTTCCCTGGGTCATCCATTTTCCCCTTCTTGAAAATGGGGGTTATATTTCCATTTTTCCAGTCATTGGGAACTTCACCTGACTGCCACGATTTTTCAAATGTGATGGCCAGTGGCTTAGCAACTTCCTTCATCAGCTCCTTCAGGACCCACAGATGGATTTCATCAGATCCCATGGACTTGTGCACTTTCAGGTCCTTAAAATGATCTTGAACCTGATCCTCTCCTACAGTGGCCAAAAGTGTTCATTCTCACATTTGTCTTCTGAAGACTTGAGCAGTGTGGTCAGAGCATTTGCCGGTGAAGACTGAGGAAAAAGAGTCATTGAGAACCTCAGCCTTCTCCAAATCCAGGGCAGCCAGTTCTGATAGCTTCCAGAGAGGGCCCACCTTGTTCCTAGTCTGTCTCTTGTTTGAAAATAAAGCCTTCTGGCCTTCTTGCCCCTTTTCCTTCTTGGAGATTGAAGAGCCTGATGATGTAACTTGTTCCATCCCTTGGAGTGATGAACTTTGATCTAATTGACCATCTGTACATTAAAGTGCCTTTCTACAGTAGCCTGCAGTGACTTGCTACTCACTGCAGTAACTGCTGTAACTTCACCCCTAGTCACAAAAGAAATTTGCATTCTGTAATGACTCTTTGAACTTGCCCTGGGTTCAGCAGTAGCAGTCATTTTTCTCCTTCTCAATAGCTGGTGCAGTGCTGTGGTTTTGACTTTCAGACTGTGAACAACGCTGATAACACCAGTGTTTTTAGTTGCTGCTCAGTAATGTTTACTCTGACCAAGGACTATCTGAGCCTCATGCTTTGCCAGGGAGGAGGGGAAGCCGGGAGAAAGCAGAGACAGGACACCTAACCCAAACTAGCCAAAGAGGTATTCCATACCACAGCACGTCATGCCCAGTATATAAACTGGGGGCAGTTACCCAGAAGGGCCAGATCACTGCTCAGGTCAGGCTGGGTATCGGTTGGTGGGTGGTGAGCAGTTGTATTCTCTTCCCTTGTTATTTCTCTTATCATTATTACTATTATTGGTGGTAGCAGTATCGGTCTGTGTTATACCTTAGTTACTGGACTGTTCTTATCTCAACCCGTGGGAGCTACATTCTTTCAGTTCTCCTCCCCATCCCTCCAGGAGCCAGGGGAGGAAGAAGGAAAGGAAGGAGTGAACAAGTGGCTGCGTGGTTCTGGGTTGCCGGCTGGGCTTAAACCACAGCAAGGGCAAAAAAATGTTTGACTCCTACAGGAAGGGATAAAAAGATGGAACTGAGTAATGACATTCCACTGGCATCTATTAATAAAGGATGCACTATGTATCATTCCCTTGATTATTTCTATAAGCAAAGGCTTTGCCCAAAAGCCTTCACAGGAGGCTTCTTTTTCTTGGGAATATCACAGTGGCTTATCTTCTTGTGTTTTTGCCTTTTTTTCTGCTTTCCTGTATCCTCCTGGCATGCATGTGCCTCCATCTGTGTTCTGGCTCTGCTTTCACTTTGTCATTCACCAAGGATTAGCCTAGTCATCTGGTTGACCTTCTGCTCAAAACTTCTCTCTTGATCAGGGATGTAAATGTGATATCTTCAGCAGTCTGATTATGGTCAGGGGGAATTTCTCTGGGTTTTTTTTTGTTGTTGTTGTTGTTTTCCTTTTTTCCTTTTTTTTTAGCTATTTCAAAAGCTACTGTAGTACAGTTATGACACATGTAACTTCACTGGAGAGAGGGCTTTTAGCAATTTTAGCAGCTTGAATATCCATCTTCCTCTGCCACTAAACTAAATAACTTTCTCTCCATGACTAAACAGTAGCCAAATATTTCTGTACTTTCATATAGAAATTCAACAATAATGATGACTTTGGCATTAAATAATGACTGTGTTAAGCACTTTAGAAAACAGAATCAGAATTCAAAAGTATGCCAACAAAGTAATCTTCCAAAATCCAGGAAGAAATTCAGCTTTGCAGAGGATGCTGAATTCACAAATACCAAATGGGGGTCAAGAAACTACCATAAGTCAAGTGGCAGAAAATGTCCTGGGGTTATAGGCAGACAAAAAAAATTTAAATTGAGTTTTATTTTTACAGAAGATATATAAAATTACTCTGCTATACAATGATTAGTGAACTGTCAGCTGGGACACTGTTTTATCATGTACTAAAGGAGAGGTAGACACATGTCAAAAGTGGGAACCATTGCATTGTGGCAGGGAAATGCCTGTTTGGGGAGTCTTAAATAAGTGTAACTAACCTCAGTGCATGGGAATAGAGTACATGTCTTCTTGAACTCCTTTTCAGTCATTTTCAGATAGAAATTACACACAATAAATTTAGAGAATCTAAAAGTAGAGAAAAATGTTCCTACAAAACAGTATTTTAGCCACGGCTCTACTGCTTCAGGACATGCTGATAAGTCTTAAATGGTTGAATTTTAATCTCTAAACCCATACGTGGTTTCAGAGTTGGTAAGCTAAAGGTCTGCCTCCTTCTTTCTCATAATACATATTCAGCTGCAATTCATACCAGTGGAGACAGTTCAAAATAAATTAAAAACTTCTATGGACTGTCTCCTACTACAGTTCAGATAGCTCTCATGTCTTCACGTTTTAAGGTAAGACGGCAGGTCCATCTATTTTGCCATTCAGTGGGACTAGGTAGGTGCAAGGCTAGAGTGAATTGACTTTTCTTGCCTTCAGTTGTGAATGTGAGACTTTTCTGGCTGCTACGAAGAGGTCTTTTATAACTATGATGGCTGAAGCATATATTTATTTGGTGTTAGGAGAATTTCATTCACTGGGTATGTATAGCTGAGTTCCTGAGGAGTACAGTTTATCATATAAAATCTGAATAAATACACATTAAAAGTAGGCTGGTATTCTGAACTAACTGAATTTTAAGAAGACCCCTGATATTGAAGTATATTTGGTCAGCTTTGGAGTACAGTATGAGAAAGAATTCAGTACTGTTTCAGAGATATATGAACACTCAGTCTTTGATAATAAATGTCATACAGGTTTTTAAAAAAAGAAATCTCAAGCCATGGAGGCAAAAGTGATCTCAAGTTAAAAAATAACCCAAACCCACAACCAAGCAAGCACAAAATCAAACTCAAAAAGTTAATCTAAATATGTGACTGTTACCGATTTATTTCCTTATTTCTTTAGCTGACACAAGAGACTGGCTAATTTAACCGGTCTCTTATTTAATGCCAACAAGAACAAGTGTAACCCTAGGCAATTATTCTCATCTTGATGCAGAAGACTCAATCATTCAATCATAATGATAAATGTCCATTAACTACTGGAAAATCACACCACTTGTTATTTGGAAAATTATACGACCTCTATATGAAGTTTAAATTAATTTATTCTGATTAGCTACAATCAGCTATCAAATTAACTCATAATGTTTGGGATAGTATTATCAAGCTTCTGAAAACCCTGTTCACTGAACAATGACACACAGTCATTACTTTCCCAAGCATAATGAAGCCTAAAGTGCTAGGAAATTATCTACAGCTATAGTGGCAACAGCAGTTGGCACTTTCCTCACCAAAGAAACTACTGCAAACACACAAATCTCCTCTTCATTCTCCAGGAATCTTTCCATTGCTAATGAGAGTTTTTATTTTATTTTACTTGTCTCCATTTGCTTTCCAGCCTGCAATCCAGCCAGTAAAGCATTTTGGAAGCCGAGCAGCTGAGAGCAGTAACATCTATGACCTCTGGAGCAAGATTTTGCCTGGAAAATGAATGATGGAGGCTGGCTGTTTTCTGCCTCACATTCCACTGGGACCCACATTTTCACAGATCACCAGAGAAGCTTTGTGTTTCTCTCACCAGAGCAGATAACACACATGAGCTGCTCTGCCAGAAGAGGTTAATGAAGGGGATGCTATGACCTGGCACTACTCATCACAAACAGGATACTACCAGAACAAGGAAAGCCTAGGAAAGGCACAAAAAGTCCCCTTGCAGGAGAAGTAGTATGCAGCTTCTTTTTCATGTAACTCGGTCTCTGAACTATAAATTGATTTAAATCTGCTATCTTAATTGTTTCATCTAAGAACAAGATTAAAAAAAGTTTCAGAAATAAGGTGTCAGAAGTTGTCCCTAGGGCAGTGCTTCCTTCTTATGTTTTATAAATTTCATTATTTGAAAACCTGCTTAATCAGCTCCCTGATTTGTTCTAGGAAATAAAAAAATGTACTGTTTCATTGGCTCTAGGAGGCTGCTGTCACACTTATTTTCTGGTTTTAGAGATAATTTCTCTTTTATTATTGTGTTTCACTCAGTACAGCACAATATTTTAGTCCTAATCAAGTATGTTGTCCCATGGAGATGACTTTCCCAAGGATGCCTTTTAGTTTACTTCATGGCTGAGCATTTAGGATTGCCACGTCATGAATCACAGGGTAGAAAGTTTTACTCCTTAGCACAACACCACCAGCCAGCTCTAGCTTTTCCCGTAGACTAGAAACTCCAAAACACTGTCAAGATATAACACTTCTGTCATATTTACTCTTAAAATGTCACTTCACACTCAGATTTGAACACAAAGAGAACAGGAGTTTGCTGGCCTTGTCCTGATTATGCGTTTGATGTGAAATTATGCATTGATATATACAGCCACAAGAAATTTCAAGATGAGTACTTTTCAGCAACATGAAAAGCAGGAAAAGTCTGAAAAGCATCATAATTTTCCTAACGTCAATAGAGCGCACAATACATCTGATATAAGGCTTCACCTTGTGCATTTGTTATGACATAAATGGCTCTTCGTCCTCAGGGGACCTGCTTGGTATGTTCTAGCCCCTTTTGCCCAGAGATGAATTAGTGCATTTAAAGGAGAGCACAGAGGCTGCTTTCTGAGGCTTAGGCCTTACTTTGTTCTTGATCGCAACTCAGCTCACAGAAAGCATCGTTCACACACACAGACACTTACAGACCCACGTTTATGATTAACCCCACCGCAGTGTGCTCCTACATGTGTAACAAAAATGGTCCCTTTGTGGAACCTGACAGACTGAAACAAGGGAACAGTATATTCAGTCAGTTTTTTGACCAGTAGGTAAAAAGTTCAAACTCAGCCCAAACTGAAGGATGACTCAAGTTTCGTATTTGGAGTTTCTGAAAATTTTCTCTGAAAACAGTATGTGTGTGAGAGTACACATGTACAGGAAAAAGTAATTACAGAAGATGAGGAGGCAAAGAAGGAGCATGCTCAAGAATTTATAATGAATTTGCAATTCTGTTAGTTATAGCACACAAAATGTCACTTGAATTCAGCATGTAACTGTTCTTTGCCTCCCCAGCGTCTTGTGGGAACATTGCCTTTACCACCTTGATTTGTTTTCTCTAAGCTTAAAAATGTATTGGCACCAGTTATTGACTAATCTGGCCTAGATATGATATGGTACTGTGCAGATTTATTACACTGTGACAACAAATTGGGAATAAAAACTTCAGGGAAGCAGTAAATCAAGGCTGCAATTAATTCTTCTCTGAGTGCCATACAGAGACCGGTGGAGCTTCCAGAGCACTGCTTCCCAGCCACTGCTCATGCTGCCTGCCCACCCAGGAGCTGGGCACAGCAGATTTAAGCTGCTGGTAGAGCTCCTGGCCCCACCCTACACCTATCTCCTTTCCCTGCTTCTCAGTGGGATTCAGGGGGAGTGCTTCCTGGCACCTTATGTCCCTCCCTGCTCATTGCTGCTCATCTCTGGGATGGTGCTGTGAGATGGCGCAAGATTTGTTCCACCAGTTACATCTCATACTGCAAATCCAGATAATCAACTGCTCAAAGATCTCAGATGTTCAAAGATATTGCAACCAAACTGTTACTGATGGAGGAATCAACAGGAAGACAACTGTGATAGCTTGGCTGTATGAAGCTCATTCTTGATGAGTTCAGCATGCAAACACTGTTGTTTGGAAGTTTTAGTGTTCCTGACTGCTGAAAATAGTTATTGCCATGCTGTGAACCCCTCCAACAAGTAACCGTGGGTTTATAAACTGTGTTTTTAATTATGATGCTGAAAAGAAATGGATAACAGAAGTTTTTTAGTGAATATACACATGACTGTTCATCTTCATCAATCATTTCTCATATTGTGAACTGTCTTTGCTAGGATAATTATTGCTGTGATTAATAAGTTGCTAAACCAAGATCAGAAGTGTCCATTGAAAGAGAGAAGGGCAAAATGACGACAGTGACATGGGTTTGAGTTAGGGTTAGATGCTCACATCTATAAACATATAAAGGTACACTGAGAAAGAGTAAGTCAGAAAAGAGGTGAAGTTGTAGAAAGAAAACAACTGCATTGGATGGTGTATGAAAAGCACTAGTAATCATGAATTATTCAACACTTCAAAGAAACAAATGCTTAAATGGTTCTTTTAGTGTCAGCAGAAAGTCTGTCACTTCAATGGATCTGCAGCAGATGCTGAAAGAGATTTTTGAACTAGGAAATAATGTGCTTTATTCATAGGAAAAGGTATTGCTAAGCATGAGCAACAAGAACTTGTTTTGAGCCTTCATTTGTGTGTTCATTAAAAATAGAAGGTTGGATTTTATTTTGTTGCCCACAGAGCTCCTATAAATTCATTGGAATGACACAGAACAGCATCAGTTTATTAGAATCTGAGAGACAAGCAATTCTGTCAGTTCAGTGTGTTTTTGAGATACAGAGACATTGACCTGTAATAGGTTGGCAGAAAACCTAGATTCTCTTCCTAACAATCCTATTTAGTACCTGACTCTGACAGCACCATAACAGATTGAAAGGATCACAGCTATATCTTGTTGATCTTTTGCACAGAAAAGTCCTATTGATTTCAGAGGAATGTTTGTACCCGTAAAGGCTGTAGATCTCGAGTCTCTTTGATTATTGGCTTATAAGCATGGGTAGCTAAACCAATGTCTGTTATAACAAGTGTAGCCTTGCTCTTGTGTGGATATCCTACTGATTTTGGAAGGATGTCTCTGTCAGAAAGATGAGTATGACTGTGTCTAAAACAGTTGTAACCACCTTAACTTCTTACAGTTTTCTCTCTGGGACTCTGAAAGAAAACCTGCAAGTAATTTTCTTGGGTAAGAATTCTGCACCACCAGTGGTGGGCTGGATCCCAGGGTCTTCTATGACACTTCTTTACAGGTTCAGCTGAGATGAAGCAGCAACAAAAAGCTGGGATGCTGCTATGTCTGTTTGATCCTACAAACCTGAACTGATGCTTGTATACTATTCACAGCTGGAAGGAAAAAAAGGTGGTCATGTGGCCATCTTGGATATGCTGGTTTTCATCGACAGTCAAGTGCCAACCAAAGCTTACACTTGATTATGCCAAAAGCGGAAAGGGGGAAAAACACTACCTGATGATACTTTTTCACAATACCTGCTAAATGCAGGTTAACCTTCTATCTGGAATAAAATGGAAATATGTGAATGTAAAAAAAAATGTAAAATACATAATACAAGTCTTATTAAAAGCCCTCAGGATTTTCCGCTAACTTTAATTATTTTTGGAGGACTATTGTCCATAACTATTTGGATTCCTAAAAACATCAATAAGAGCACAAGACTGTCTACAAAAACTGCATGCTGTTCAGCTACCTTTAAAGGACTTCCAGTAGGTACTAAGATAGGTACTCCAGAAGCCTGAAGACGTGTAAGAGAGGCCATAACCTTAAAGCAGTGCTGAGGGTATATTGCCCAAGGAGCTGCAGGTGAAGTTCAGAGGAGCTCAAATGTTGTAGCTAAGTGATCAACTATCTTATCTGCCTAGGCTTCTGAATTGTTTGTGGTTACTCCTTGACTCTTTAACTCTGCAAAGAGACTTTCATTATTTTATCTATTTAAGATCTGGGTAATTTGACTTTCTCAATTAAAAATCAATTTCTTAAGTTTTATTGATTCATGATACTCAGATTTTTTTTTTTCTTTCAACTACCACAGTTTGAAGACACAATTCTACTATTATACAGATTGATGTGGTTAACAACTTTTTTTTTTTTTTCTCCTACTTATGAAAGTGCATTAAGGAAACATACAAGAAAATCACCACCTTTTTCCTTCTCTGTACCTGCAGCAGCTTGAAAGAAAATGATGAATGGCAAAATGCAAGAGCAAAGGCTCCCAAAATGAAGGAAGTGATGAGGTTCTGTATTTTAAATTAGAAATAACTGTTCTGAATGCATAAGCAGACATCCAATTATGTCCTGGTTAGAATCTGCAGCTTCATTAATTGCAGTGGAATCACACACAAAATTAAGAGTTTCTCCAAAAAGCCAGGCTTAGTCAAAGAAAAATTTAGTGTTTTATGATATCATTTTCTACATTAGGGTTCTGGTCATGGCTAAATCATCATCGATAAACATACATATATTTAAACAGAGAAAGGAGACACTCTTTTAGTCTAAAACCTGAGCCATAGAAAAACCACCAGACTGAATACTGATTATTCAGATGAATCATTAAGCAAACAGAGGTTAGAACCAAAAAAATATGAGTTACTATTTCTAACGTTCAAGTTTGTGTGATATTTCTAAATGTCTTTTTGTCAAACCCAGTTGCTCCATGTTGTTGCAAATAGAGATGAAAACTAGATCAAAGGATAGACTGTGTTGCTAGTAAACATCCAGCCTCCCTTTTCCTTTCAGTCATATCCTTTCTTAAACTAAATAGATCTGTGAGCTTTCCTGTGTTTTTACCATTTAGATCATCACATGATTTCCACTGGAGGATGCACCAAAATAAAGACAAACATAGGATGAATACGCAGCAAATCTGGATGAAGTACTGAATATCCCCAAATTCACTATGAGAAAAAGTCAGTAAACCCACTGAGACTTCCTGAAGGACTCTACCCATGGCACTGAAGCACTCAAGAAGTACTTACATATGTAATTGTATACTCAGGACCACATTTTGTATGAGCCACTAACAGCTATTTGTATAAACAGGAAAAAAAAAAAATGGAGGCATACATTTTATCACATCATGAGAGCACCCATAATTTATACATCTACATTTTATAATCATTTTATCAGACTAATTCATATTCAAGAGAAACATACACTTCTTATGAAAAGTTATACATTGTCATCATTGCATTAGTTAAGCTATAGAAAAACTGGGTTGAAAACAACAGCCATGCTGCTAAACCATGTTAGGAATGAATGTGTTTTTTAACTTGAATCTTAAAGGAGTACAGTACTTCTTCCTTACAATCCTGCCTGAATTTTTCAGAGTATGATTTGTTTTCCATTTACCCACTTTTGCTGTAGTCAGTTCTTTTCCTATTACAAATCCCATGTAGTTTATCCAGGAACTCAGGAGAATCTAGACTTCAAATAAGCACTATGAGGAAAGATTGGAATATTAGAAATGTTGAGCTCACAGTAACAACAGAACACCCCTTAAGTTAAAAGCCAGACTTCTGCTACATCTTCATTCACTCCTGGGCCACTGTTGGTGCCTTTCTAAATAAAAAGTGTGCATCACTACTGCTCTCAACTGCAGCAAACACTTTCCTATTTAACAAAACTCCTTTGAGGTCATGCCCCATATATGCCCTTAATAAAAGCAATCTTAAAATGAACTTTCTATGGCTCTCACCTTGCCCATTTTATTGTTTTGCTACTCTCTGCTAGCTTTCGTTCCTCCGTCCTATTAAACAGAAGCTCCTGTTTTTCACTTTGAAAGCTATTCATAAAGGAAACTTCAGGAATAGCCTTAGAGTCTGGCAAAAGGGAAAGGGGTTAAGCTAAGGTACCGCTAAGGTACCACTAAGGTGGCACTGACTTCTTCCATTTCTGCTGGCTTGAACAAGGATTTTCATCCAGATGAACAGTTTTCATATAATTCCTTAAAATCAGCTCCCAGAACTACAGCCATTATGCATGCTCAGCTCCCCTGTGCTGTGCATATTCATTGAATCTGGTGCTTAAAGATAGTAACTATGCCCATATTTCTGACCTTTTGAGTGAAAAGAGGAAAACCCTCCACACGTTTCTAAATAATCTGGGTGAGAGCTCCATGTGCCCTTGATCTCTACATACCACTGAATCATTTTTTCATAATTTGTATGGATCTCAGGAGAAAGAAAATAACAGTGGACATCTTGTAGCAAGTTAAGTAATCTTGACAGCAAACAGACCTTCCACTGCAAAACTGGAGGGGAAAAATATAGTTCATAGCTGAAAATAACATCACACTTGAAATGTCAGGTAAAATTATTTCTCTACAGTATGTGGCTGATCTCAGAAAATTCTGTTTATCCCTGAGACCCTCATTATTGAGAAGAGTTGTAAATCGCAGAGAGGTCAGTGCAAAACCACTGGTATGATTAAAGTGGGCTGGAGGCGTTGGCTTAGGAAGAAAGATGAAAAGATCTAAATAAAGGTAGCCTGGCTGTGGAATGCTTGAAAGGCATCAAGACAACCACTAACAAATAGCTGAAGGACACGAAAACTAAGCAAAGAGATATTTCAGGTAGCATAAAGCAGAACAGGCAAAAGTGATCAGATGAAAATTAAAAAAGGAAAAAGTGTCTGGATAAACTCGAATGCACCATGCTATAGAGCACTCCCTTAGGTATAAATTGAAGTCCCACCAGCTGAGACAAATAAAGCTGGGTAGACAGAATTGAAGTGGTTGTACAATGGGTTTAACCCTGCCTTCATAGAGAGGTAGGCCAAAATGTACAAATAAGTCTTTATCATATCTAATATCTATGCATTACTGCTGAGATAACTCAGCTATCAAAGTGATTGAAAATGCTCATGCCTCACAGAGAAAGCATGAAGTCCACAAATGGCATGGTTCCAAAAGATAAAAACTCTCCAAACAGACCTCTTACATTTGGAAACCTCTAACTTCATTAGTTTGTGTATAATCTGATTGAGTTGTTAGGGCTACCAGGCACAAAGCAATTGTGGGCAAATTAATGAAGACTTAAAATCTTCCTGAGCAAAATGAAGCAAAAGAGGATGTGCCTAGAAAAATCACATGTAAGATAATTCTTCCTGTGCCCATCAAGGAAATATTAGCCAGAACAATTTTTACTCCTTCTTCTTTCACTTACTGCCAGTGGGAAGAGAAATGAAAGCAGTGCCTGTTTTCTGTTCAGGGGGGCAGCCATAATACACAGGCTAAGCAGGAAAAAATCCCTTTCAGTTTTCATGCTTTCAGGTGCAGTCACTGACATCCCTAGGTGCAACAGTTTTTATCCCTTTGGGAGACTTAATATGCTCAAAGGATGTATCTGCAACCTGATGTGATTTATAGGCTGGTGGCACAGGGACCCCAGTGTCCACCGGAAGGTTGGGCACTCCACCAAGTACCAGAATTAAGATTATTGCACAAAGCGATATCTGCTCATTCCAAACAGGCAAAGCCTCATTGCTGCACCTACAGCAACAAGAATGAAACACTCAGGAACTGACAGGCTTGCATGACAAGCAAAGAAACATGCAGTGTCTGTGCAGCAGTCTTAAATGTGGAACAGCAATGTGACTTTTATCCAATTCATGCTTGAATAAGCTGAGCCTCCTGCTGCACGTATCCTATACACCTCAGTTGTGATGTATTATTATCTTCTTTCTTGTGATTTTGGGCTGCATTCACACTTACCCACTCTATTATTATCCGTCTGCTTGATCCTGCTAATGCAGTGCCACTTGCTGTGTGCTTTGCATGCTGTCACAGGTCTGAGCCAATTGTGATTGCAGGCACAACTACACTGTGAGCCTAGCCTTCTCTTACAAGAAGAAACTAAAAAGCTACTTTTGCTTCAATTAGCTGAACAGTCTTCCTTGAATAAGCGGTCCACCCTCCTTGAGAATACACTAACTTCTGGTCAAATTGGACCGAGCCTAACTAGCAGAATGACACTAGCATTTAGAAGCAAGATTCTGTTATCAAAAAATATGACCCAGTTGCATGTCTTTCCTTTTGCACTGTCTGCCTGGAATTTGGTCCTTAAAAAGTTAAGAACTTAATTTTATTTTTAAACGCTTCTATAATAAAAGAAAAAAATGGGAAAGATTTTCAAGGAGACGTAAGTTCTCGGAAAATTAAAACTACTTATAGAACTTGATAATAATAACCTTCCACAGGTTGCATTTGTGTAGAGATTATTTCACTGACTGTATTACATATAACACCCATTTTGGCAAATCAGGAATAAGAAAATTTCCAGTCTGAAACTACATGTAAAATTTCAGACACAGAATACTTTTTTTGTGCCAAGACTTCTCCTTTTCTATTCCATTTGTCTTACTTAACTTTAACCCTTACCAGTGACCTTTTTGGTGCTACATGCAGCTCTAGAAAACAAAATTCTCTCCTCCAAACATGGAGCTGCTGGAATAATACAGGCAGAATTGGTGAGAAAGATATACAGAACCATAACATCACAGACTGGTTTGGGTTGGAAGGGACATTAAAGCTCATCCAGTTCCAACCCCCTGTCATGAGTAGGGACACCTTCCACTAGACCAAGCTGCTCCAAGCCCATCCATCCTGGCCTTGAACACTACCAGGGATGGGGCAGCCACAGCTTCTCTGGGCAACCTGTGCCAGGTCCTCACCACCCTCACAAGGAAGAACTTCTGCCTAAGAGCCCATCTCAGTCTCCCCTCTGTCAGGTTAAAGTCATTCCCCCTTGTCCTGTCCCTACAGGCCTCTGTTCAGAGCCCCTCTACAGCTTTCCTGTAGCCCCTTCTCTTTTCCCGGCTGGACCAGCCCAGCTCTCTCAGCCTGTCTCCAGAGCAGAGCTGCTCCAGCCCTCACAGCATCTCTGTGGCCTTCTCTGGACTCGCTCCAACAGCTCCACATCCCTCTTGTGTTGTAGCCCCAGAGCTGGATGCAAGAGTGTAGGGGGGGTCTCACAAGACCCATATAGAGGGGTAGAATTACCTCCCTTGATCTGCTTGTCACAGTCTTTTGATTCATCTTTTGATGCAGCCCATGGTACAGTTGGCTTTTTGGGCTGTGAGCACATGTTACTGGCTCATGTCCAATTTTTCATCTAACAGTATCTTCAAGTCTATCCCTGCATGACTGCTCTTAATCTATTCATTACGCAGTCTATACTGGTACTGGGGATTGGTTTGACCAAGGTACAGGACCTTGCACTTGGCCTTGTAGAACCTAATGAAAATCCCACTCGTGGGATCATTTTTGCTCAGGGACCTGGATATACTTGGTGGGTAACATGGGAAGATGGGAAAGTTCAGTGTGTACCCCAAGGGGATTTGATCTTAGGCAAAACCAGCCAATGAGCTCAATTGTATGCTGTTGCCTGTTATGTAGCACTTTTATAGCCCACCAACTAGATGTCTTCAAGTCACCAGTGACTGGCCCTGACTTCCCTCTGACCATCATCCCAACAAAGAATGAGCTTTGACGAAACCAGACTAGCTCAGAAGTGACCAGACGAGTTCCATGGTGTCATCAGCAGGCAACAATCCAACATTGCACACCGTCTATCCTGCTCTGAAAGACTGTTACAAGAGATGGAGCCAGACATCACGGACTGGATGAATTCAGCAGCTTTATAGCGACTGGTCCATGCACTAAGGAATAATGCCTCTCTCTTTGTGTGTGTATGGGTGTATACACATATATATATTTATGTATAGGACAAAAGTAATGGTATATTGAAAAATGTGAGATCTGAGCATGACGTGAATGGTATGGAATAAGGGGTGCATACTGTCCTGGGTTCAGCAGTAGCAGCCATTTTTTAACTTCTTAGTATCTGGTGCAGTACTGTGGTTTTGTGGTTTTGACTTTCAGCCTAGGAACAGCACTGATAACACCAGTGTTTTTAGTTGCAGCTCAGTAATGTTTACTCTGACCAAGGGCTGTTCAGTCTCCTGTGCTCTGCCAGTGAGGAGGAACACAAGAAGCCAGCAGGAAGCAGAGACAGAACATCTGACCCAAAGCAGCCAAAGAGGTATTCCATACCACATGACATCATGCCCAGTATATAAAATGGGGGGAGTTACCCTAAAGGCCCAGATCACTGCTCAGGACAGGCTGGGTATCAGTAGGTGGGTGGTGAGCAATTGTATTCTCTCCCCTTGTTATTTCCCTTATCATTATTATTACTGGTGGTAGCAGTAGTGGTTTGTGTTATACCTTAGTTACTGGACTGTTCTTATCTCAACCTGCGGGAGTTACATTCTTTCGATTCTCCTTCCTATCCCTCTGGTAGCGGGGGGAGGAAGAAAGAGTGAGTGAGCGAGCAGTGGCATGGTTCTGAGTTACTGGCTGGGCTTAAACCATGACACATGTGCTTAAATCCTGAGGCCTGCCAAAGTCTCTCTGTATGGTATCCCTTCTCCCTAATGAAGGAACTGCACCACTCAGTTTGGTGTCAGCTGCAAACTTGCAGAAGGTGCACTCAATCTTACTGTCTAAGTCATTGATGAAGATATTAAATATTATTAGGCTCAGTATTGCCCCTTCAGGAGCACCATTCATTACTGGTTTCCATTAGGACGTTGAGTCATTGACTGTAACTCTTTGAACATGGCCATCCAGCCAATGCTTTGTCCATCTAACAGTCCATCCATCAAACCAATTTATCTTCAATTTATAGGTAAGAACATTGGAGGGGGACTGTATCAAAGGTCTTACAGAAGTTCAGGTAGATATACCTAGGCAGTACTAAGAAATGCTAATCCTGTGCTTACTGGTAAGACCCACCCTGGTAATAACTGAGTGGGGTACAGAGGGATGCAGACAACTGCCAGTGACAGGACCTGCATTTCAGCTCAGATCTCTGCATTTGGTCATTGTTGGAGCTGTGACGTAGGCATGCTGATGCCTAGACTTCTGCCTCACAACCTCACCTTGCTCATAGGACTTCCCAAAATTATAATGGATCGGCTTCATGGCCATAGACCAGCCTGCATGGATATAGAATCATAGAATAGTTAGGGTTGGAAAGGACCTTAAGATCATCTAGTTCAAACCCCCCTGCATTGGGCAGGGACACCTCACACTAAGCCATGTCACCCAAGACTCTGTCCAACCTGGCCTTGAACACTGCCAGGGATGGAGCATTCACAACTTCCCTGGGCAACACATTCCAGTGCCTCACCACCCTTACAGTAAAGAACTTCTTCCTTATATCCAATCTAAGCTTCCTCTGTTTAATTTTTAACCCGTTATCCTTTGTCTTATCACTACAGTCCCTAATGAAGAGTCCCTCTCCAGCATCCTTATAAGCCCCCTTCAGATACTGGAAGGCTGCTATGAGGTCTCTACGCAGCCCTCTCTTCTGCAGTCTGAACAGCCCCAATTTTCTCATCCTGTCTTCATATGGGAGGTACTCCAGTCTCCTGATCATTCTCTGGACTTGTTCCAACAGTTCCATGTCCTTTTTACGTTGAGGACACCAGAACTGCACACAATACTCCAAGTGAGGTCTCACGAGAGCAGAGTAGAGGGGCAGGATCACCTCCTTCAACCTGCTGTCACGCTCCTTTTGATGCAGCCCAGGATATGGTTTGCTTTCTGGGCTGCAAGTGCACACTGAAGCTGGCTCATGTTAAGTTTCCCATCACCCAACACCCCCAAGTCCTTCTCCGCAGGGCTGCTCTGAATCTCTTCTCTGCCCAGCCTGTAGCTGTGCCTGGGATTGCTCTGACCCAGGTGCAGGACCTTGCACCTGTCATGGTTAAACTTCATAAGGTTGGCATCTGCCCACCTCACAGGCGTGTCAAGGTCCCTCTGGATATCATCCCTTCCCTCCAGCGTATCAACCAAACCACACAGCTTGGTGTCATCTGCAAACTACGGACACAGTGGGTCCTTGGTGGTTTGCATACTGCCTGTCTTTGCCGCTTCCTGCTTTATCCATGATAATGTCTGCTACTAGCTTATAGAGGAGAATTAAGATATCTCTCAAGACATGCATTCAATCCCCACCCTGCTGGTCACTTCAGTGGCAGATCAATGGACAAATCACGAATCAATGGACAAATCACAATGGAGGAAGCACAAAAGTTTCCTGCTTAAGGACCAATTCTGATTTTGGGGCACATGGACCCAAATCCTCAGAGATATGCAAAAGCTTAAGTCGCAGTATTCACTTGGGTTATTAGTCCTTAGAAAAGCCTGACCAACGTAAACTGCCCAAGCTCAGGTGTTCAGCCTATTGCAGAGTGAACAGTTAAAACTGAATCTCCAAAGTCCCAACCCCCTAAAATAGCCACCCGGCTTGCCTACCTTTAAAATAAAAGATTAGCTTGACGGGAGCTTCAGAATACATAATTTACTATGACTGTCAAATTAAATTTTTAAAAAACCATGATGTGAGATGAATCAGAGACTCCTAGTTACAGGCAATGACCCTTTGTGCACCCATTAGCTAGATGCCTACTCACTTTTTGATATAGTATCTGTTTTATAAGCAACATGCTTCAAAGGCAGAATCACAAAGCTGAAGTGGAAAGAGGAAGGTGGCAATCTGCCAACTTGAAAAAAAAAAAGAAAAAAACCCTTTATCTGTTATATACTGAAGTCATTAACTATTTTACAGCTATAAAAAGTACATTAAAATGTCCCAGTGTGCTCCTAGTGGGGTCATGATTGTTGGTGACTGAGAGGCCAGCACTGTGCAGTTTGACAGGTGTTTAGGTCAGGATGAAATATGACATCTGCGATCCCTCTCAAGAGCTAGTACCAGTTCTGGATGATTTGCCAAATGAAGATCTATTCAGAAGGTTTGAGTTTGACAGATAAATAGCCTATCCAAGACTTTTCAGTGCTAGGGTATCCAAGAGATTGCTGCATTTATGGTGCCTTGTGCAACCTACAGGCATTTTAATCAGCTTTACTGGTATTTTAATAAACAGAGCTTGCCTTCAGTATCTCAGATACTGAGGTCTGTACACATCTTCAAAGCAAAATCCAAAACAGGAAAGAAAAGAGAAAATGCAGAGCCCCTCAAATTTCCCACTGAGACAAAGTTATGCACAGTGAGCTATCCCAAAATAAAAGGCAGAAAAAAGGAGGTGAGATTATAGAATTACAGAATCAACTAGATTGGAAAAGACCTTTAAGATAATTGAGTCCAACCATTATCCCAGGACTGCCAAGGCCACCACTAAACCATATTACTAAGGGCAAAATGATCTCCCCTCAAGATGTCCCCTCATGGCCACCCATCACATCCCATGGCTGACCCTGCTCTCCCTTCATGATCTTCCCTCAAAAATGCCCCTCATTCCTCATAGCCACCCCTCAAGATTTCCCCTCATGGCCGCCCCTCATATTCCATGGCCACTCCTCCCCCCTAATGATCTTCAAAGACCAACAAATTTTATATGTCAAGTATAGATCAGGATTTAAACATTTGGTCCTAATGCATCTATATTCACAAAGTCTATTCCCATCAGACTGGCTGATCAGAATCCAAGAGTATGCCCCCATCACCTGTCTCTTAAATGTTATGTGCTGAATAAAAGGTAGAAAGCTCTGAAAAACATAAATCATCATTCAGATTAGAAAGTATGCAATTCAACACTTAGTTGAAACCCATAACTAAAGTAGCTGAAAGTGTGTATAGAGTACCTGTTGCTATACAAGAGTGTGCACATGAAATCAAGCCTTTTCTCTACTTTCATGAGAACCAGCCTAATAATAAGAAAAAGATGATATTTCTAAGGACACAGGGTCATTTACCATCATGCTGTGGCATTGATCTTTTGCTGAAAAGAGGAAATTATCAGCTACAAAAGATAGCTTTGCTTTGATTTTTTTTTTCTATTAAGAATTTCAAAGTAGAGATGAGGCATGAGCTTACTTTCTAAGCTTTTTGTGAAGAACAACCCACAAAGGGCCTTTTTCATCTCTGCTTCCATTTGGAATTATTGGTATATGACCTGTAAATAAACTCAAATGTCTACTCCCAAGAAAAAAATCACATCAAGTGCAGATACCTCAATTATACTAGCAGAGCTAGAAAAAAAGAGGGATTTTTATTTTAGGGACTCATGGATTCTGTATCACCTCATCCCCTCTGTTTGGAGCCATCTGAAAAGTTGATGGGTAAGGACTCTGATTTCCTCTGGACCACTGATAACGATGTGTACTGGTTTGGGCTGGGATACAGTTTTTTTTCATAGTACCTTGTATGGTTCAGTAGCTTATCATGCAGCTATGTTTTGGATTTGTGATAAAAACAGTATTGATAACACGGGGTTGTTTTAGATATTAATGGACATGCTTACAGAGCATCAAAGAATTTTCTGTTTCTCATGCTACCCCACTAGTGAGGAGGCCGGTGGGTGCTCCAGGTGTTGGCCAGGATTAAGCCATGACAGATATTAATGAGAGGTCCCAGACAGACCCCAGCAATGCCCCACTTGTTACCAGGACAATATGACCCATTGATCACAGCCCTCTGAGTCCCGTTATCCAACCAGTTTTTCATTTGTCTCGCTGTCCATCCATCCAGACCATCATGGCCTAACCTGGATATGAGAACAGTGACAGTGTCAAGAACCTTGCTCTAGCCCAGGTGCATGACACCCACATCTCTCCTACCATCCACAAACCAATCATTTCTTCACAGAAGGCCATCAGGTGGGCCAGTTTACTTCCAGTAAACTTTTGCTGACAAACCCTTGCTCCCAATCATGTTATCCTCCATATGCCTAGAAATATATTCTACAGTTTTCCTGAGGACTTGTCATAGTTTAATCCCTGCCAACAACTAAGGACCACGCAGTCACTCATTCTTCACCCTTTATGAGGTGGGGAAGAGAACTGGAGAAAAAGTAAAAATGCATGAGTTGAGATGAGAATAGTTTAATAGCTAAAATAAGGCATAGTATAGTATAATAATAATGAAAAGGGAAATAATATAGAAACCTGCCTGGGGAGAACTGAGGCAAAGGCACCATCCAGTTCCCCTGCCTTCTGCACCTGTCACACCAAATCAATTAAAATCTTAATCACAGCATCAATAACTTAGCTACAGAACAAATGGGACCACAGCATGTTTATTTCTCCCCCAGAAAGAGAGATTAAAAATAATTATAATATTTCTGATTAAAGAAACGCTGATTTTGGAATGGAAGGGTTTTAGTCCTTTTATTAAAAGTAGATAGACAGTAACAGTACAAACATACCCACTAAAACCACTAAATGGAGAAGACAGAGCTGAATAAATTCTGGACAATTTGTACCTTCCCTTTACTGTATTCTTCAACAGCTGCAAGGGCTGGAGCAGCTCTTCTGGGGAAGGCAAATTTAAGGGAAAGAACAAATCTATCCCCCGCCAGATGAAGAAAGTTCATAATTACAGACTATCATCACTACCATAACGAGATGCTCCCAAATGATACAAAAGAGAATAATTTATTCTTGTCTATATCAATAAACAATTGCTGACAAATTTAGCTTTTATTCTCTCTATATTAGTACACAGTTTTGCCACAACTGATCTCTACAACATCAGTCTTCCTCCCCTTGCTAGCACAGTTTGCATTGTTTCAAGCTTTCTTAAGAAAAATCCCCTTATGTCTAAAATCATTTGCTTTGTACTTGAACATTTATTTAAGGCAGGATTAACTTAATATATGGATTTTCTCTCACCTTTACGACAGTGCTATGGCAGTTAATACTAGTTCAAGCTTTAAGCACTATTTTTACGTAATAAAAACAACGGTATACATAAAAATTAAACTAGCTGTCATCTCTCACCTTAAAACTAAACAATACCAAGCTTATACAGCTGTACTTCCTAAAAGACTGGAATTCCTGAAGTATCAAAATTCCTGAAGTATCAAAATTCTTGAAGCATTAAGCATAGAAATACAGATAATGCATCTATATATGTAGCGGTAATACTGCAATCTCAGTATCATTCTATATGTTTTCCCTAATGCAACCTGCTATCTTCTTTGCTTCTTTGACCACCATGGCACATCGAGCAGATGTTCTTATTGAGCTTTTCCCTGTGAGGCACAGGTGTTTCTCTGGAGTGATTACAGCTTTATATTTATATTTTATATAAATATCTATCCATATCTATTTATCTATCTATCTATCTATCTATCTATCTATCCGGGTTATATAATTTGTAACCCATCAAGGTATATAAAAAATTCAGATGGTTCCTCCCAGCTATACAAGACCTTCCAGAAGCAATGCTTTTGGAATTTATCTGAGAACAGAACTGGCATTATCTGATATTTAGTACCATGCTGCCAGCAGCTGTTTAATATTTTCATATATGCCATTCACCCTCACTAGGGCAGCAGGCCCTAATTAGACCTTACATAGGCTTATATTTTACTTATTTACTTTCCCAAAGTCAGTCATTCTCCAGAGGATCTGTTCAACCTATTACCCCACCTCAATACTTATGTATAGAGAGAAACTAAAACTGAGCCTTCTGAAGTGCTGACAGGACTGTAACCAAATTTTAAGTCATTGTGAATAAAGAAACAGAAGTATTTAGCTTCTGTTAAATCACGTATATATTGAAGTCCAGCTATCAGGAAAAACACTGGAAACTATAACGTAAGCCATACAAGTGCCACTTAGTATTCTTCTAGATTCATGAAGGGAAAAACTGTTTTTTTTGAAATACAGAGTCATCTTAAAAATGAGCAGCTGTCTGGACGTGTTTCATTTTCAAAAAAGACATGATTATTGTTACTAGTTTAGTATTAAAAAATGACTGTGTTCCTTGAATCAGTACATGGAAGAAGGACTCCCATAAATGGTGTGGGGGGAGCTGAAGAGTAAGTGCAACACCTAATCCAGAGCTTGGAAGATGGGAAGCAAGAGGCAATCTGCAACGGGCGCTCCCAGGACAGCTCAGCAGTCTGCAAAAGGATTTATTGGCTGATAATATTTAGCATTATCTTGTGTACTTGGGAAAGAGGTTGAGATTGGTGATCAGTGAAAGCTGAACTAGCATATACTGTCCTGTTAAAACATACAGCCTCAATTCACAAAACTTCCACATCCCACATGCACTCAATAGTTCAGTGGCTGGTGCTTCTATCTAAGCTGCAGGTTAGACTCAACTTCCTCTTATGTCTGAGAGACAAACCACTGTGCCTTAACTGCATCTCTGCCTTCCTCCCCATATCGATCCCATGATGCATAAATAATTAAATATCTACTAGGATAGACACCAGCACTCAGATGTTTCATCCAAATACTGGGTGAGTCAGACAAGTTTTCTCTCTCTCAGTAATAACCAACACAACTGGAAAACAGAAATAGATTCACACCTGGCAGCGTGCTGTGCACAGGGGGTGCAACCAGTTTTGTGACTGCATTGTGATTGTTCTGAGGACACAGTGTTTCTGTTTTCCATAAAATACTTTAACAGTTAGTGAGAACAGACAAGTGACTGTGTCAACAGTGGTGAGAACACTTGCCTGAGAGGTGTGAAAGCTTAATTACTGATTCAAAGCTGTGGAGTTTCAATGGGACGCCTGAGCAGACTTCTCCCACCTCTTTCCGAAATCATCTTATTCATTAGAGAAATGCAGGTTCATGCCCTTCAGGAAATAAGAGAATTGCATTTGAGCAGTTGCTCTAACCCTAGTTAGAGGGTTAACTCTAGTTGCTCTAACATCTCCAACTGTTGACTTCAACCCACATTTACTTCTTTTCGTATTTTTGTAAATAATATTAGCACTGAATGAAATTATTTTGGGTGGGTGGAGCTATTCTCTCCTGGAAAATGCTACAGATCGTGATTTCATTCACCATTATCTCTTTTTTTTGACCAGATACTCAACTCAGAATTCAAATTTAACCCTGCTACTGATCATTCATCTTCCACCCTCCCCCATCAAACTAGCAAAACTGGATTCAGATTTATTAGCCAAAATTCAAATCTGATAACATAGCTACTATACAAGTAATAAATGAAAAATTAGTAGAAAAATGGGTATACGAAAAACAAGTAGAAATGAAAAATTTCTAACTGATACAGGATAACCAAGTAAAACACTTTTTAAACTTCATGTTTTCTATGAAGCATATGAACAACACAGGACAATCAGCTGACAAAGCAAGGGATAAAAAGCGGACCCAGTGTGAAAACCATTCTGGATAATTGCAAAGCGGAATTCCAGGAACTGCAGAAAAGGTCACAGATAATGCTTTCAAAAAGCCCCAATGTATGTAAATATTAAACACCATTTTTTAACTGCAATATACAAGTGCTCCTTCTGTTCAAGTTGGACACAAAATGTTAGTAAAGTGGCAATGAGTATGTGTGTGTGCTGTAATTCCAGTAATACGTAGCCTGAAAAAAAATAAAAACAAATCATTTATTTATTGAAAACTTCGGCACTGCATCAAAGCAGGACTTTTAATACTTTGAAGGGAAATCAGCACAGAGGGAAATGACCCAGGAAGGTGACGAGGACAGATTAAGACTGGTGATGCAGAAAGACCTACATATATTTGATGTGAGCATAAGTCCAAAGGGGCAGTAGCTATGTAAGGGAGCAAAATAGAGAAAAGGAAATGTAAAAAAAAGTAAAGAAAAGTAAAATCATTCTGACTGATAATGAAATGCATCAGATTTCTCACAAGTATTTCTCAGCATGCCCCTCAGGGTGAACCTATCTCCAAACTTGAAAAAAAAACCTTAAACATTATTGTCTGAAGTTTGCTATTTAACATAAAGTAGAAGCTCAGATGCAGCTTGGAATTTCTCGCAGGATACAGAGGCGTTTTAGGCACTGGTGTTACATACTTGCTACAGGGAAACTATGCATCTCGTTCAATCTTATATCCTCCCAAATACTGTCCTCCCACAGTACATACCTACTCCTTGACAGATGTGAAATGCTGCACTAAGAATGTACTCACATGCTGGAAGAAGTCCAAACACAGAGTTTCTTTATCTCCACAACTGAAGAGATTGCTTAAATAGCTTTTTGCTAGTTAATAACAACTAGCTCAACTAATGATGGCTACTTAGAAGGACTAAAAATCTGGAGAGGGGCTTTTGACAAGCACCTGTAGGGACAGGACAAGGGGAATGGCTTTAACCTGACCGAGGAGAGACTGAGGTGAGATCTTAGGCAGTTCTTCCCTGTGAGGGTGGGGAGGCCCTGGCACAGGTTACTCAGAGAAGCTGTGGCTGCCCCTTCCCTGGCAGTGCTCAAGGCCAGGTCAGACAGGGCTTGGAGCAACCTGGTCTAGTGGAAGATGTCCCTGCCCATGGCAGGGGTTTGGAACTGGATAAGCTTTAAAGTCCCTTCCAATCTAAGTGATTCCATGACTCTATGACTAGCTCAATGGACTACCCACTGTAATGCAATGTATCCACTGATGTTCGTATCCACTGATGTTCAGAGTTTCAGAAAGCGGTACTTAATTTCACCCACTGCAAATGGAGCCCTTCAGCTTTCAGTAAGAGATACTCATTTGTTTCAAGCTTCCTCTTGAATTTTTACAGTGCAACATTTCACAAGGGTGAACTACATGGACATCCATCAAAAGTCATGGAACTGGAAGGCAACATGCAATTCTTAAAAATAAGTATATCTTACCAGTCACTAACCAAAGTAATTTTCAGCAAAAGTTTATCTGTTGAGAAAATATCACTCCTATCAGGAAGCCAGGAAGTCAGTATTGGCTTTCAGCTGCAGCATTCAGCCCTCTTTTAATTTTATTTTTTTTAATAAACAAACTGTTAATTTCTTGCCTGCAGCCAACAAATTTCTCATAGCACATGGTAAACATCTGATAATTTCACTGGGACAAATATTTTCCAATATGCAAAGATATTAGACGTCATGTACTGTTTTTTAACTAATGTGTAAATTTGCTTGATTTCTTTCTTTAAATGCATTTAAGGCCACATGCTGGAAATTTTATTCAGACTGAGCTTGTCTTATTCTGAATTTGCTTGTGAACTAAGTCTTGGCATCAATGTGATTTTCAGAATGTGAGCCTATGTATCCAGGAAGAAAGGTAGATCCCACCAAAAAATGTGAATACTAATCTAATCTGAGCCATCCCATAGCAACTGCTTTTTCTTGAAAGCCTGGCACCATAACTGCAGCATTTTTATAAACTTACATTGCATAATATTTATCAGATATTTAAAAATAACAACAGCAGTTTGCCCAGCAGGTTGCCCTGAAAAAAATCCCCACGGAATGAATAGAGGATATTTTATCCAGGATCAGATGGCAAAGGCAAGTTCCAAATCGATATTGTAGGTCCAAAATTAAAATACAGGCTAAATGTAGGTAGCTAAATTCAAAACCAGATGTTCTGCTTTCTCATGCCACAGTGCTCAAGCCAGTACCTTCATTCTGACTTTCTGGTGCCCAATTTAGGTCACATGAAGGATCCCTCTCTTGCCACAGAATGTATCATTACATCTATTTAAGTGTGCATTTCACTAGTTGTGCATTCTAGGGTTTCTACCTGGCAGCAAAACCAGCTACCTCTGACTTTACTGCGAATCAGCATCAAACTCTGCACAAACAGGTATACTTTCTGGTATCTTCTATGTTTTACCTTTCTAAGTTTACTGTACAAGTAGTTAAGTGGCTTTAGAAGCATGAGTCTATTTTTAATGAAGAAATAGTTCCCTAAATCTGCAGAAAATACAGAAACTTCAGATCGTGTGTGTAAAAATACTGAATCATTTCACTGCTTGGGACCTGATCGTCTATATCTTGGATAACACTGCTTCATCCAATAGGTCATAGACACCTCCTTGTAAAACAGTAACTTTCTGGTCCTTTAAAATGGAAATTAATAATTTCCTGGGTAAACTAGGAATTTTATTTTTTTTTCAGTATGGCTTTTTCTTTGTAGTTCCTAATACTGGAAAGCTGCCACTGAGATCAGTAGGTATTCTATTATTGTAATATTAAAGGAACGTGAGGAGTCCAAAATTCAATATTCAGAAACACTTCTTTCAAACTGAGTTTCTGTGCAGTGGATTGCACAGATGCTTTAATCACCACGGCTCAAAAGTCTGCTGATATGAAGAAAATAGCATAATTTAAATGACATTCACAAAATATTTAAAAATAAGATAATGTTGCCATCATTGCTCAGCCTTGTTCTAAAGGTTTACTATGGCCATGAAATTATTCCACTGCTGGAAAGAAGGATAATCCCTTTCACAAACCACTTCAGTAATGATCTCCTGTTGCAAAGAAGTCCACAGAAAATGTTCAGACAACTGAAAAACACTTTATTTCATCTCTATTGGTATTACAGAATAAAATCGTACATAAAGAATTGGACCAAAAAATAATACCAGCTTCATCTGAAATTTAGTATATGACACAGGAAAAGACTAAGGGAGTTTCTTTTTTTTGACTATGGCATGCTTGAAAGAATTCTTCATTAGTCAGGGCAAAAAATAACTATCAGATTTTTAGAAAAGACACATACACAAATATACATTGCACATAACAATTATTTTTTAGAAGTACAAATTAAATTAAAATTAAATTAAATACAAATTTAATAAATAATAAAATAAATATAAATAAATATAAATATAAATAAAATAAAAATAATAAAATACAAATTAAATTAAATTAAATGCCATATTAGGCATTTTAGAAGTCAAAATATTTGTGAAGCTACGAAAACATTGCTATAATTATCCACAGCAAGGCTTCACTAGATTTTATTTTACCATTTTTCATGTCTTTACCTCTGCTTCCCTTCTTCTAGCTCCTCTACCAACAGCAGTGATGTACCTGATATATTTTTATTTGTTGCAGAAGTACAGAGAAAGCTGGGCTGAACTGATTGACCATCACTATGCAGGGCTCAATTTTAAGTAATGTGGCATAGCTGACAAATATAAAACTTCAGCATTCCAAAAACATTTGGCTTTCCTTCTCGTATGAATGGTTTCATACATGATTATTCAGAATTTATGCAGGTGAAGTTAATTTCAACCCTGGTGAATAAGGTTTTTCTCCCATTTAAGCTGTTTTCTTAAATAACCATCCTCATCTAACAGGGAAAAAAAAAATCTTTGAATCTGGTCTCTTTAAGACTCTATGTTCAGAAGACTTATTTCCATATGAAAAGATAAATCAACATTTTCTTATTATATTGATTTTCCACTTACAGTAACTGCAAAGACTTTCAGTCCTCCTAGAAAGAAAAATGAAGGATCAAAGTCAACATATTTTTACAACTTTATGAATATTTTCCACCCTGAATCATTCAACAAATGAAAAATATTAGTCTGTAACATTCAAAATCAGGTTGAGAATACACTCCAATGTACAAATGCTACACTTATGAATATTTAAAATTACTAAGTTATTGGCAGCCACATCTTCTGTGCATATATGTAATATATTTACACTGACAGAGAATCCACTTTAAAATGCTCCACCCAGGCAGGAATCAAAAGATAGTATCATAACTGATTCACTGGATCTTGTTACAAGTTAGACAAAGTTTTTGCCCCTTGTGGCAATTTTTCCAAGGATAAGTAAGCTGCAAATGAGAATACCTACATCCAGGTTTTCCTCCTGTGTTAGTAGGTACAGCTGCCCTGACAAAGAACTGCATAGAGGACGAGTAAAATTATATGTGTGGGCATATGCATATTGAAATAATTAGTATTAATTCTAGCACTTTCAGAAATTACCATGAAAGGCATACATACAGGTAAGAATACTGCTATCAAAAAGGAATATGCTATTACAAGAAAACAGGAGGACAAAAAACTTCCTGCAGAAAATTATTTAATAGCCTCGAAAGACAAAGTGAGTACTTTCTTTGTACAGAATCATGCAATCCATAACTTTCCAATAGCACCACAAATAACTTCTACAGACTGCTGTGCATGACAGCTGACACTGAATTGTCTGAAAAGCTCAACATGTCATTGTTACACTTCTACCGCAAAACCGTTACCTATACAAACTGCTCAAAGGCAACAGAGAAACAAATGGCTGTCATGTTGTTCTCCTTCACCAGCTCACAACTACTCATCAAACTATTTGGAGAAAATATTCCTTGACAGCTGGGACACTGAAACATTAGTAGATTTTAAGACAATATAAGAAATAAAAAAATACTTCCCCCCCCCCAAATATTAACACCTCTCATTTGAGGCAATTCCTGTAGGAAACCACAAAGCAGCACATAAACATGAAAGTGATACCAGACTGTCGCACGGTTATTAAAAGATATCTTAGTGATTATTGAAGCCAGGGAGTTACAATCGAGATGATCCTTATAAAAATAAACTAACGAGATTTGACAGAGTATGAATTTAAGCCTAAATACCAACAATGTCATGCTGTCAAGCAAATTAAATATACTAATGGAAAACTGCTGCATTTGATTTAAGGCCCTATCATGAAAATGAGAAAAGAGGTCACCCTGGACCTTCAGGGAATCAGTTCTTATAGAAATTTTAATTTTGTTCACAACCCCTGGGAAGCAAAAGTAATGAATTGCCTTGCTCAGAGATGTTAGAGTTGTACCAGTCACACACTGACAGCATTACGGTTCATATTATCCTATTTACCTACATGAAATACTAAGCTAAAATAGCAATAATAATTGGGACTAGATAGTGTTGCCCTTTACTCACACTAGAAATCCTACCTCAGTGGAACTGTGGATCTGAGCAAGTGTTAAATATTTCTCAGAATAAGTGGTATACCATGTTTGTCTCTTGTTTCGGTCAGGAATGGGTTTTGTATGTTTTAAGTGTGATACAGAAACTCCTTATGTAGAATGGAAGCTGTAAAATAAAGCCACACATTCTTTAAAGAAGGACTCTTTGGGTCAGTTACTGACAGCAACTTGTAAATACAGATGTCTGAGCCTCTGCAGTTTTGGATGGCAAACTTCATCCATCCAAACCTCAGACTGCATCTGCAAATCCAGGCAACTATATGTGCAAACAAAAAGCGACCCAAAACTGTGATACAGTTTCAGTCCTACATATTTCTAGGCCAGCTGGCCTCAGAGTGTGAGCAAGCAAGCTTGAAGGCTTATCTCTTTGCCTCTGGATAGCAGCTGGTCTTTTGTCCCAGGCAAATGCAGCGTGCTGCATTCACCGCCTCCTTAACAGTCAAGTGGCTGAGACTACTGGCTCTTGCATGGACTTCATGATCCAAACTCTTATGACACTAAAATTGTTAGAGGCACTATTGTTTGAAGTTAACTACAACTGCCCATGTTTAAAATGCCCCAGCAACCACCTTTTAGCACAAGAAATACATTGCAAAGTTGCAACTCTACAGCACAATCCTACCGTGGAGGTACACAGCATGTCAGAACACAAGTCATGACTAGACACCAGTTAACCAAACTCACCAGCATATTCTCTACCTGGAAAACAGACACTTGAAAATACTCTATTGGAAAGCTAAGCTGTCTCTTTTTCTAATGGCACAACCATGTGGTTAAAAGCTGTACTGACTGAGATTACTCTAGACATTTTGGAGACTGATGAAAACCTTTTCTTTGGCACTTCAGTTCTAATAATATAGGAGAACAACATCTAATAATATAGGAGAACAGCCAGTAAAAAAGAAAAATGTATCGCTAGTGGCTTGAACTGTCTGGTAGTTCAGTAATAAAAAGTGTTTCTTCCTGTCTGAATAGCTTGGAAGATGACAGAAATAATCAGGAATCGTGTTTCAGTTCAGCAACATTTTGTTGATATTGGTGCATCACTGAGTGAAATCTGCCTTAGTTTTCCATGCAAGGCCATTCCTTGGACTCACCTCTTTTTGCTTTGAGAACACCACGACTGCCTGAAATCATCTCTTTCGTGATACCAATTATCAACAGTCAGTCACATTCTTACAGACTGAAAAATGTTATCTAGTCTCCGTTGGGGAGTATCTCTGATCTTCCTGGCATAATACATTCTTCACACACAGAGGAATCAGTGACTTGCCAACAGTCACAGTGGAAGTTCATCGACTTTCTGAGAGTCAATTGACATTGCAGTCATATGTGCTACTTTTAACAAATGACTGTGGTAAAAGCAAATCAAGTAACGTACAAGAACTGGTGATTTTTTTTTTTTTTTTCATCTTAATGTCTATATGAGAAAATCAGCATTTAAGAAAACTGAAGTTTGTAGCTTAAAAAGCATCTTATTCACTACTGATCTTGCAGTTCAATGATTACCTCACAAATTTTTTCTTATCACTTCCTAAGACATATTTCAAGGCTTGATTTTCTTCCATCTAATGGCATAAAAGCTGTTTATTCCTGGGATGTGCAGTGCATGAACACCTGTGAGACCTTTGAGATGTGTAGGAGTGTAAGTACAAGGTATTTCACTAACTTCTACGTTGACAGAAGAAAGTTTCCTGGTTCTGCTTATACACAACATTACAAAGCTTTTCTTCTTCTTTCTTTTCTGCCTTCTTCGCTTCTTGATCCCATTCTACTTCTGTCTCACCAGTTCATCTTCAGAGTCTCCCAGAAAAACAGAAACATAATTAAGAACAAAATTTATAGAACACACAGAAGATAAGAATAAAACACACAACTGGTCTGGTGCGTTGAAGAGTCACAACTACTTGTGAGACAAAGTATTAACATTAAAAGAGTTCTCAGAAAGTCTGGAGCTCGCCCAAGTTTGTAAGTCCAATCCAGTTCCAGGGCAAAGATAACAGAGATCAGAAGACAAAATAAATCAAAATTCTGTAGGGAAATGTGGAAAGATTGTGTGATGAAGTGCTAAATCAAAAGTGTATTTGTATCAAAATGATTTTCCTGATACTATCAGGCAAAATGAAGACCATGCAAATTCCTTTATTAACAGAGATCAGACATCTGTCTCCACAGAAACAGATGTTAAAAGTGATAAAATTGGTATTTTTTTTCACGAACTCTTTTTGTTGCTGCATTTCTTAAGCAGCAGAAATGACAATACTGTAAACAGAAAAAGATTACGTAGCCAGGAGTACTATACAGCTACGAATATCCAAAACTCTGTGTCATTGAAACTTTAACTAAGACAGGTTTTCCTGAAGAAAACAACTTCATATTGTAAAAATTCTAACTTGCAAAAAGGAAGACAAAACACTGTAACCCAAGAAACTATAAATAATCTCAAATGGAAAGCTGGCTGTTCAGCTGGCATAGAATAATTTCCTGTATTTTCAGTCAGTTTGGAAAACGTACGTCTTCATATATTTTGATTATAATTTGATTACAATTTAATTTTTTATGGATGTTGCTTGAGTTCTCCCAGTGTTTGTATTTCTCCTCAGTGGTTTTTTTTCAGTAATGAATTTTTATGAATATGTAGGATTTGTTTTAAAATTAGGATGTTCTACTACTTTTTTCCTGTAGATTTCTGCAGCCTCATACCAGTGACTCATAGCATCCATCCTGCTGAATTTTCCAAACAGCCGTTTATAACCCATACTTTTCACTATATTATTAGCTTTTACCTTATGTCTTCTTCCTCAGTGGGACGAACTGTACCTCATTTTTGTGCCAAAGAAGACTCTTTTACAGCTTTCTCCTTGTCGGGCTTAAGACAGAATATCTCAATGTATGTGAATACATTATCAAAAGATAATTGCTACTAAGCTAAAACTGCACAGTTACAACAGCTAGCTTTGAACTCGAGGACTGAGGACAACAGCCAAGATAAATACAAAGTTTTTATTAAGTACACAAAGATCACATAAATCTTTTCAGTTTACTCCACTAAGTATTGTAGCACAGAATTAGTTGTCAGAGCCCTGAAGTTTCAGCTAGCTGTCTGTTATTCTTTAAAGAAAATGATACAGTGTTATTAAGAGAGTCTAGCAAAAGATCACTGTCACATGAACTGGAAAGTAAGTGAATGACTGCAAATGAAAATTATGGTAAGTGGCAGTAAAAACAACTAAGAGAGGACCTGAAGGTGGAAGTGTCTGTGGTGCCTTTGGGACCAGTGTCGTGTAGCAGAACCATTACTGGTCAGGAAGACAGGTGTAAGAAGAATGACAGTCAATAAAGGAACATTAATAACAAAAAACAGTTGTGTAAAATGAATAGACTATATGTTCATATTATAGGACAACAATCTCCTAGCAGGAAGATGTGCCCAGCGCTGCTTGCTAACACCTGATTTTTTGACAAATCCCAAATGCAACACTGAGGAACTCTAATCTTCACCTCTGCTTTATAGGTTTATAGTTGCAATCCACTCTCCCCCCAGCAGGACTTTTAAGTGCTCCAGAAGTGGGTTAACACAAAAACTGGTTAACTCAAAATCAAGCAAGCTGAAGAAGTGATAAACCTGTTAAACCAAATAGAAACCCTGAAATTCTTCTTCTCTTTTGGTTTATCATGAAATCTACATTTTAGTTGTTGTTTAAATTTTAAGTGGTTCCAAAGGGAATTTACAAATTCTTTGCAAATGTGGTCTAATACTGCATAAATCACACTAGCTTTTGCAGAAAATGCCATCTTTGCATCCATATGGAAAAGGAAAATTCAGGATCTTTTGTACAACAATACTGAACATTCATCTTTTTTGAGTTGTTGCCATGGTCTGAGGTGCTAGGAATAATAATCACCAGGCTATGAAGCTGCCCATCATGACAGAGTTCCTAGGTAAAAGCAAACATAATACCTGTTCATCTTACCTGGGATGGGTCTAAGCAAACAGCTTTCAATCTGCAAGCTTTCATGGTCAGTATTAGGGGGAACAAAAAAAAATGTAAACCTGGAAGAAAAGCAATGCAACATCTTTCATCACTATTACAGACACGATCCTTCAGTGACTTATGCTTCCCAAAGAAGTTGAATACGCTTGGAGCACCAATATGCATTCAGAGCTGCTCTTCAGCTGGAACTGAACATCTCTCTAAAATTTATACAGAAACATCACTACCAAGATATGCACATTACACCTCCAAACTTGACAGAATAGGAAATCACTTTTTTATTTACCTTTGTTGAGTGCTAATCAGGAAAGTGCTTTGAGACTGTGTACTGTAGCTCATGCTAGCTATGCAGAGCTTTTTATTTAACCAGAAATACCTGCAGTATGGAGATGGTCTTCTTAAGCAAAGCCTATAATGAACATTATGCTTATTTTGAACCTACATCTTTGCTCAAGACGAGAACATCTAAAACTTCACACATGAACATTCAAACTACCTCAAAACAATGCTCATCTCATTCAGTCTCTTGCTCAGCAAAGTCTAGCAGCGGGGGCCTGAAAAAGGAATATGAAAAAGCAGGAAAAAAATAAATCTTCCACTAACCCACCCTCTTAATATCCTGCAACCAGCAGCTGACGGACATGCTCAACCACAGACTGCTTCTGGGTCTGCTTTGCACCAGACTTCCAGCTACACATCTAGCTGTAATTATAAAGCCCCTCAATCCAATATAGCCTTGCATATAGGTTTCAGGGTTTAAAAAAATGGCATGAAATAAACCAGAAGAATGTTATGAGCTAATTCACTGTCATTTCCATTTATTTCAAATTTATGTAGTCATCTGATACTTTTCCATAAAAGATTCATGGGAAAAAGACTACCTTAATTTTCTACCTACTCATCGAGTGCTACGGACTCTGCTATCAATGGAGCTGGCAGTGTTTTCCCCATCCCACTGTTGTCTTTCCACTTTTTTGTTCATTAGTAAAAGGAGTAGGTATTCTGCACATGCCCCAACATTCTTTACAAGTGTTTAGATATATTCAGCGCACTTCTACCCCACTCAGCCTACAAAGAGCTTACTGCCTCTGTAGTTTATAAAACCCCACATTGTGTTGATAATCACAGATAGTTTGGGTTCAACGGGACCTTAAAGCTCATCCAGTTCCAACCCTCTTACCACAGACAAGGCCACCTTTCACTAGACCAGGTTGCTCCTAGCCCCATCTTACCTGGCCCTGAACACTGTCAGGGCTGGTCATACTGTGATAAAGATTATTGATCAACATCATTCTATTAGACAAGTCTTCAAATGCCATAATGTGCCCGAATTCATTTTAATACACTAGAAGGCTTTAGCATAGAATCCCAGACTGGTTTGTGTTGGAAGGGACTTTAAAGCTCATCCAGTTCCACCCCCAGCGTGGGCAGGGACACCTCCCATTAGACCAGGTTGCTACAAGCCACGTCCAGCCTGGCCTTGCACACTGCCAGGGATGGGGCAGCCACAGCTCCTCTAGGCAACCTGTGCCAGGGCCTCAGCACCCTCACAGGGAAGAACTTACGCCTAAGAGCTTATCTCAATCTCCCCTGTCAGGTTAAAGCCATTCCCCTTGTCCTGTCTCTACAGGCCTTTGTCAAAAGCTCCTCTCCAGCTGTCTCTACAAGAAAAAAACCTTTACGTACTGAAAGGGAAGGAAATACCCTGACACATAACTGCAGTGGAAATACTTAATGGACTGCCCGCTTAGAGTCAGGCGCGGAGTGGGTTTGCCGCTGGGACCTGAGATGAGGCAGCAGAGCCAGGCGCCGGCCGCGTTTCTCCCCACCAGTCGCCGCGGGCAGCCACAGCACTACGAGGAGGGAGAGACACAAAGAGGACAAGGAACCGAGATGGGGAGGGCTCCAGCCAAGCCGCCTCAGCCCTGCCCTAGAACCGCAAGGCGGGTGGGGCAGCCGCCGCTATCCCGCCCGGCCCGCACCCCATCAAAGTCCCCTCTGTTATTGAAACCTGACGCCGCTTCCGCCCCAGCGGAGGCTGCTGCCGGAAGGCGGGGACCGACGGGGATCCGCGGGACGGGCCTGTCACCGCCGCCGGGAAGAGACGTGTCTTTGTTTGGGCGGGAGGGGCCGGGGACGGCGCTTCTGAAGGCACTCCTCAGCTCCGGGGGAGACCCCGTCCCAGGCGCGGCTGTATCTTACAGTTCGGGTGCCTCGCCTGTGTTCACCTGTACCCGATTATCACCAAACAAAGGCATTGCTCCTCTTTTGTCACCTTTTTTGATGACCGCGCACAACAGTACCCTGACATTTCTAAGCAGAGCCCTGTTTGCTGCTTGTTTCTCTGGCCAATGGGATCCGCCGTGAAGGAGCTGATGGGCCACAGCAGTGACTTACCCCTGCTTGGTGGCTCTGGTACAGCTCGTGTTTTCAGATGTGCTTTTGCGCCAGGATGCGTTTGTTAAGCTCTCGCATTTCCTGGTCGCGGGGGATTGATGAGCTGCAGCCTCTTTTGATGGTGTGGGCTGAGAGTTTGACAGCCACAATGATAAAAGCTTGGCAGGGTCTGGGCTGAAAGGTGATGCTGGAGAGTTGCAATGGGTGTGATGCAGTCACATTCTTCTGTTTAGCTGGAAAAGGGGGGGATAGAGGGGGTAAAATGAACCAAGTTTCCTGGATTACATGTGTTTTTCTCATCCAGGAGAATTTAGAGGTTGAGGATTCAGGTTTGCATCTCTTTGAAGATTGAGCGTCAAAAGCCTTATTTTTTTCAAGTGGAGAAGAGCAACTACACTTGCTTTCCACTAAAAACAAAAAAAAAAATACTGTTTGGACCCCAATTTGCCAACCAGTATTCAGTCCACCATCAAGGCTTGGCCTTTTCATTTGTCCTTTTTCTTTCTCCTTTTGTTTGATTTGGGGTTTTGGTTTTGTTTGTTTATGTTAAGTAACACATTTAGAGATAAGACTATGACAGCACCTTTTGTCTGCAGTTGTAAGAGGTAAGGTTTGATGTGTGTGCATTTCATGCCATGGGCTTTAGAGGGTTAAAACCACATATTGCATGAATTTTAGCAAACTCCTTTGAGGTCATGTGTCTCCTGATGTGAAAAGCACCATAATCCAGATATTTCTGGTGCTGGAGGAACACTTTAACCCGAGATGGTGTTTAGAAATTGCATAAAGATTTTGGGCCAACAGTTGCCTGGCTTCAGGGGTTTGCAATGCCAGTGCTGTCAGCAAGGCATGTTCCGTGTTTGGGGTGTAATAGGAGAAGCTGGACTTGTTTCCGGGATTAATAATTCAATTGGAAGTTGGGGGTAAAATAAAAACACAACGGGATCCTGTTAGGTCCAGCTGTCTACACCGCACTACACCCCACTCCCCCCCGCCGCTTTTCATGCATCACTTTCTCCCCATCTGAAAGCATATTCCCACCCTCAGAGTTAATGGTAGGGTGGGGGGTAAATAATGAGCAGCTGGGGGGAGGGAGGGGGGCTGGAGAGGAGCAGAGGCAATAAGGATCATGTTTCTCAGGGTGTTGCACACCCTAAATCTGTAAATCCAGTGATCCCTTCATGAGAAACACTATCACTTTCTTTCTTTCTTTTTTTTTTTTTTTTTTTTCTTTCTTTGAATTTTTTTTTTTTTTTTTTTCTTCGCCGCGTGTCGTTTTTAGCTCGGGACTTGTGTGCATTTTAAGAGGCTGTTTTAGGTGCGGATCTGGGAGGGCTGGACCTGAGGGGTGAGGACAGGGAGTTGGAGGGACAGGGCAGCGTGCTGGGTCGGAGTGGGTGTGTGTGAGAGAGAAACCGCGTGTGTGGGTTTATTTTTTCCTCTCATTCCTGGGGTCTGACTGGAAAGCACGTTGAGCTGTAATTAAGACATCTTGGAGGCGTACTTAACTCATGACGTGTTGCTTTTCTTTTCCTCACGGTGAGAAAGTGTCTCTCTCTTCCCTGAATCAGGTCCTCTGCCACCCAGAGCCACAAAGTCTTTCGGGACATAGGCACACACACACACTGACTTAAGGTGAGCACCAAAAACTTCCTCTGCACTTTGCTGTCCTCTGTTTCAAACTGCTGGAGAGTTCTGAGAGCATCTCAACTCAGGAGCTCTGTGCAAGGTAAAAACCAAATTATAACCAAACTTTTGGGAAAGGGTTTTTCTCCGTTATTTCTCTAAGCTGGATGTGGATCCAGTAACCAGTGCCTGTGGCATCAGCTCCAGGGCTGCACTAGAGGAATTTTCAAGCAATCTAAATTTGGCAGCTGAGGTGGGGGACAAGGACGAAAGACGGATTGAAACTGATTAACTTCAATGTGTTTGACTTTAATTGCTGTGTGTTACCAAAGGAGAGATCATATTGCAATTGCAGATTCTGTCTGAAAGACAAAAGTTGTCTACTGCTACTCTGTGGTTTCCTCCTATGGGATTCTGCATTTCATAGGGGTTCGTCTTTTCTGGGGGATTTCTCCATCCAGTCAGATGCTTTTAGAAGTTTTTAAGATGTAGGAAAAGGAGGACATTAGACAAAGCAAGAATTTCAAGGGCTGGAGTACGTTTTCATAAAGAAGTGACCATCCAGTTAGAAGTAAGACGATTTTAATAAGGTGTGATAAATTACATACTGATGTCATATTTGGCTATTTATTGTCAGGGAAAGCCTGAATAGCATTTGGCATTGATTTCTGTATCGTGTCCACTCACCAAGAAGATTTAGGATGCCACAGCATTTTGAATGTATAGCTGCTCACTAGCTGGTCCGTGGCTATCTTAACTGTATCATTTTACTGGCTGTTTGTTTTAGAGATTTGGGGTCAAATGCATATACAGCGGTCGTTCAAAATGTTTTTCGTGACAAAAATACTTGCATGGTACGTTTAGACATAAAGGGTTGGAAAGCATTTGTATGTTTGCATTAAGGAGGTTTCTTGCTGTTTGTATATCATTAGAAAGGGTGTTCATTACTGTTAGGGTATTTCAGGGAATATTTTCATGTATGCTGCTGTGTGATGTCATGTAACTGATACAAAACCTTTGGGAGACTCTGGAGACCTGGCAACATGCACAAGAGAATTGTGTAGGTTGCTAACAGCATTGACTTTGTATATATGGCTGGCAGGACTGTTCTAGTGCCTAAATGTGGAAAGAAGCATTCTGGAAAAATTCCTATTGTTTTTTTTGGGAAAACAGTGCATGATGTAGTAGTTGAAAACGTGGATGCAGTGAGGCTGTGTAACTATGGATACATACCCTGCCAATAAACACTGTTTCTAGAGAGAGTATTTTCAGCACGTGCAGAAACGTATCATAAACAGGAAAATTATTCTCAGCTCCCATGGAGAGGGAACCAGGAGTCAGCATTCTCATGCAGTGTGTCATGCAGAATGCTAGATCATTATGATGCAAAGAAACAGCTCATGCTTCCTTGGCTTTTCATACCAAATGGAGAGAGATCTTCAGCTGTGGAGTTGCTCCAGATGCATTATCTGAGACTGACCTGTGTGCACTTACCTGTATTAGGTCTATTGAAAAGGGGAAAGGGAAGAGGGAAGAATTTAGGAAGGAGCATAAAGAAAGAAAAAAAGATTCATTTGTGATAATTTTCAACATAACAGTTAAACCAAAATAGGAAAAATTTGCAGAGAGCAGATTTTTCAAGTTTAAAAAAAAAAAAAAAGTCAGTTTAAAAAAAAAAAAAAAAAAAGACACTGCTGGTCTGCACAGAAATTGTGCCAAAAGGCCTCTCTTCCTAACAAGATTCCTGAATGTAGAAGCAGAGTCTAATGAGAAAGAGGAAAAAACCCCTGTGTCATTAAGAAGAAAACTATTATCCACAGCAACATCATCTTCAGAGACATGATTGACAGTGTAAATCACAGCATAGCAACCTTTCATTTTGAACCTAACGGGTGCGGTTTCCTTTCAGTTTCAGTTAGCGTGGTTAAAACAACTAGCAGATACTAAAACCATCCTGTAGTAGTACAAAGACTTGAGGCTTGCAGAGGGAGATTTCACAAAATGGTGGAGGGTTTCTGTGGCATGCTGCAGTGCACTGTTGTTTTTACAGGTTGGAAATTGGTAAGAAGACCATTTTCTACTGCAGCTCCCTAGCTTCTCTGATATGCTGATATGTGACTAAAGATTTTTGTCCTCTGTTGGTCACAGTCTGCAGCCAAAAGGACTGTTATCAATACTTACTTAATGAAGTCACTTAACGTCATTGCCCCTCAGGAAAAATCTGGAAATAATATTGACCAACCTTTAAAAAGTGTTTTGATATCTTCAAGTGAACAGCGATTTTGCAATTGTTTTTGTTTAAAAATATTCAGAGGTTTCCAATTCACTGCAAGGATTAAAGTGTGAGAACTGAAATAAGTATTTTCTGCTTTTCATTTGCCTTTTCATTGAAGTAGCTAAACTGTCCTTGGAAGTTGCAATACTTTGCATTTCTGTTTTGTTGTAAACCTGACAGTTCATTTCATTACTGAAAACCCTCTGGAAGTGAAAAGCTTTGGGGGAAAAAAATTGATTTTCATGTGACAAGCTGCTGCTGTTGCTTGTGAGGAAGTATTAGACATTCTGTCTCTGCTGTTAGTAACTGTAGTGTACAGTACTGCACTTGAAAAGGCAGCTTGTAACTTGTAGCTTGTAACAAAATGTTCTTTGAGGTAAAAAAAAAAAAAAAAGTCTGAATATACTTAGGATTTCAATCAATGGTATTTAAGGAGGATTAGAGGAAACAGCTGGCTAAACAAATATTAGGTGTAGAGTGGATGCAGTGGTATAAATTAATAATGCAGTTCTTTATCGGCTGTATGAATCGGAGGCTTGTGGAGATAAGATGACCTAAACACGGTCGCTGTGTGCCACCTAGTGGATGTTGAGAAGAGTATCTCAGAAGGTTCTTTCAGAACATCTGCAACTAATCCAACCGCAACTTTATTGTAGGTGGTTAATTTTATCCGGTTTTACTATTAAAAACTATCATGTAGCTTCCCACCCCACCACGGATTATTAAGGGAGGTTCTTTTTGCTTTTTAGGTGCCTATTAGGTCCGATAAAAATCAGTTTTTATTTTATGTAATTTGCCACTAATATCTATTTCCAGAGACTTGTTAAATCATTCAATAACAAATCGCCACAAATTAATGCTTGGTTTGACATACTGAGCTGTTACTGTAAAAGTGAAGAGATTTCTGTACAAATATTGTGGCAGGAGCAGCTATATTCAGCAGTAAGGATTTTAAATCTCCTTACAAAACTCTTTATCACATAGGATGTGCTTTTGTTAAACCCACTTTTGTTTTCTCCCTGAATATTTTGTCAATGATAGGCATAGACAAAGAAAATGTCAAATTACTTCTGATGGGTAATAAAAGGTCATAAACCCTCTCCATCTTCCTTTTCTGTGCATGTCATTTATCTCCGCCTTCCTCAGACCTCACACACGCTTATTGCTTAGACTGTCCTTTCTCTCTATTAGGGAAGGGAAAATTGTTTTTGGTCCACTGGATTGTTTATTCAGTAGTAGGTGTTCAGGTGCTGTCAATTCTCATAGCCTTAAATATCCAATGAAATGACAGGGGTTTAAGCAGGCATACATCAATCTGGATATACTTTGTGACTGTTCTGTGCTATGTGACTGTCTTGCACGCTTTCACTTCCTCAGCTTTTTTTAAATTTCACCATCATCACAGCTTCCACTGTAGTCATTTCTTGGGCATTTAAACCATGTGATGAATCTATGGTTCTGATCCTACGCTTTTCAAGTGCTACAATGGCTACTGGAGCAAAGGAGTATTAAAATACTTGGCAAAGTCAAGCTTCCTGTGCTTTACTTCCGCCTGATTTTCATCACTACCTGAACAGTAAATCAGATGGCAGCATCACACTTAGCAGAACAATTTCTCATTCACTTAGCTTTGAAAACACTTTTTTTTTTTTTTTTTTAGTTTGTTTGTTTCCTTTTAATTAGTATGTCAGAATGGAAATCCTGAGCATAATAAGTGGCTCTGAAAACAAACATGTAAAACATGCATTAAGAAGTCACAGACTAATAATCTGCACTAACTATTTCGAAAACTTTTCTCAAGAGTCATATGAAATATTACCATAGGAGGTTGTTAACATGGTGCATGAGCTAATGACGAAAGTGAGAAGGAAATCTGTCTTTACATTAATCAGCCAAAGTTTACAAATGAAAGTCTAGGAAGGTAAAATACCACAGCAGCAAATGGGCTAATTGATTTGATGATGTACTTCATAGGTGGGTACCTTTCTTTTTAGCTCTGCCTGGCCTAGTATTGTGAATCACAAGATCTGCTAATGAATCAGACCTAAACTGTATTAATGAGAGTCTCTGCAAGGCTTTAGAGTCTCTCCTGGAACAAAGCTTTCCACTAGTGTCACTAGCACACAGTGTCACCACCATTTCCCAGAGCATGGCATATCAGATATTACAACAGAATCCACATCATTAATTGTTTGCCATAAGATAAATAAAATCATGAGACCAGAAGAATGTCCCTGGATATATGCTTCTTGCTTCAAAAAAATGTCATCTTGGCATTTGTCTAATAGCAGAAAACCATTATCTTGAGACAGCTTTCCATTAATAATGTCTCCTAATTACTTCAAATGCTTGCAGCCTACAAGGAACATATGGTCAATGGACACCGGTTAGTTTAGAAATGGTTTTTAGCAGAAATGCAAGTAGTTAAAACAAATGTTTCTAACTACTCCAGGGAAAAAAGAAGGAAAAGTTACTTAGTGGTAGCTCAGATTTGGGGTTCATCACTTTTGCTCATTTCTGTAGCAAGTAAATGTTTTATTTATTTATTTATTTATTTGTCAAGTTATTTTACACTGTTTATGTCATGATACTTAGTAACTCATCGTCTAAAGTGTATCAATAAGAATTAGTGCATTATGCCATGAGATACCTGTTATGATTGATATTTCTTTACATTCAGAATTCCTTTCCTACTGTAATGACTATACACATGGAGAAGAGGCAATCTGTGTGCATCTATGCATATTTGTATGCTTGATATGTAATTTTATTTTTTGGAAACGGGATTAAAAATCAGTTGTGTAAAAGGGCATGCTGCTGTTGATTTGCAGTTTTTAGGTTATACAGTCTATTATCCTCCATTGTTTTAAAACTGGTGATTCATTGTTTAGCTAGTTAGTAGCTCTCACTGCTTGGCACTTGCATCTTGGAAGATCATATGCTCAAAAGGCAGAGTACAGTACAACTGTGCTGTGAGATTCTGATCCAACAAAACAATATATAAGCAACTTTCCTTACATTAGTAATCGAGTAAAATCAATAGAAACACACACAGGGCTCAGTGAATAGAACTATCAGTCTATTTGCAGAAAGGCATTCAGAATACCACACATGGTTGATCAAAAAGCAGTACATAAAGGTCACAAGTACTCCAGTGGTGTCACTAAAGCCTTAAGTAAAACTGTGCACTTTACAAAGTGTAGAGGAGCCAAGACGGGCACCTATTGAATTTCTGTGTAGAGGTAGGAACATGTTTAATATAGAAAAAATCTTTTATTGCTAAAATAACTTCCCAACCTCTCCAATTGAAACTGAGTAACTACTCATCTTTTTATCAGTATTTGAGAAAAGTACATGCTGCGTTCCAAAATACCTATGTGGTGCTAGTTGGTTTTTTTTTCCATAAACATATTTTCAAGCAAAAGAAAAACTCAGCCCTGAGTCACGTACAAAAATACTGCCTACAAATTGGAAAAGCACACTGCATATCATCCTGTTTTATAATCTCTGTGAGGGCATTATTATGTAGCAGTAGGTGTGGTGGTTCTTTTACTGAAATTGCAGGGATGTGTGCTGCAGCTACAGCAGACCGTCGCGGTGCTGCCACCTTCTGATATATGCTGCTTATTGCCTAAGGTGATTTACTCCCATTTTCTAACACGTGAAAAACTGTCCATGCAGTAGTGAAGCTCTGTGGTTTTAACTTCGTGCATAACCTGAAAGATTAATGAGCACATTGCTATTTTCAGATAAACTATGTTTCCAGATTTCCAAATGTCTGAAACAAAATTTCAGGTTTCACTGAGACTTTGTAACTTGTTTAATAGGTTTAATTTTAGAGATTTAAAATCCGTGTACAAAGTGTGAGTCAGCTTTTATTAGCAAGTCAAGTAGGCAGGCAGATTTTTGTTTTTTGTTGTTCAGATGTTGCTGTATTTATTTGTTGACTAGCTTGTTTAGAATACATTTTCACTGATGTACTAGCTATGTTTGGACTTGATAATCTGAAAGGTCTTTTCCAACTGTACTAATTCAATGACTGTTTTTGTCTGGTTGTGCATGTTGTGGTCAGTCTTGGCACATATGTATCATGTCATGCTGTCTTCATATACTCTGGGGACTTAACAGTCATCTCTGTGAGCCAAGAACCAATGAGAGACAGTAAAGATGTTGATCGCTCAGACATTTTCTGGATTTTGTCCAGCTATAGCAGTGAATAGAGAGGATGTTAATTCAGCTGTTGTTACTGATAAAGATAACAACAGACTATTATCTTTTTACTCTTAAATATTGATTAAAAGGCTTGGTAAAGCAGACTATAATCTGGCTGAATTATACTGCAGATCTGTCCCCTCAAATGTTAATGCAAACAAGAAAAGACACAGAAGTCAGGCTTTTGCTAGAGAGGTAGGCTATCAACACTTTTGAGTGCCAGGGTAAGAGGCACCATTTACACAGGGCAAGAGTCATTTACACAGGAGCTGGTGTCTGATATGGCACACTAGTGTGACTTTTCTCTGTGCTAGTTCGAAGTTACCTGGTCCCTTACACCCCATGCATAAGGGAGCACATAGTAGGAAACAGATAGAAGCATGTGGCTGCTGCAAAGGTTATGTATCTTTCAACACCAATCCTTTCAGCCAGGGAAAAAACAGTTGCACTCCAGATGCAACATGCCGGTCTTATTCTTAGGATGTAAAATATAAAAAGCAGAAAAGAGCAGGTAGAAGTAGCATGTCTGTACAGAAGCCAAAGGTGCTGCAATTAAATAAACAGCAGTATGTCCTGGGAAATCCAGCAGGAAAAAATGCAGTTTCTAACCAAGAATCTCTCAGAACAGATGAAAAGAATAATAAAATATTTGTTGATGTGTCTGAATGGTTCTTTTTAAGGCCAATATCTGGCCTTTAGGCAATGAATGGGTTGTTGCATCCAGTTTCCAGGCATTTCATTCTGTTTTCCCCCATGAGCAGGCTAAGAGAAGAATGCAACTATTACATTTTTTCCAAAGCAACCTTCATATCTGACTGCATCTGCATTTTAATGTGTGTTCTATTCTGATCAAATCATACAATAAGAAAAGCTTTCAAATCTGGTAAGACATTCTCCAGTAGGATGGGAGAATGATAGTGGCATGTATAACATCTTCATAAGCAAGCTAGAAAGATTTTGTCTTGATAAAACTAGTGTGACATGTTTTCAAAACTGCTTAGGAAATTTATAGCTCACTGTGAAAACAAATGCACCTATCAAACAGGATTTTGCCAGGGTTAGTCAGTTTTGGTACTCCTCAATATTTTCATTAGTAACTTGCATAATGGAATAGAATATATGCTTAAGTTTTTAGAAAAAGCAGAAGAGGGAGAGATCAAATTATTTTGAAACTTATGCCTTGAAGTTAAAACATTCTTGCCTAGCTGAAGAAAAACCTGGAAAAAAAGTCTTTCAACAAATAGAATGTGGTAAACTGAGGCAGCAATAATATACAAAGATGAACATGTTGAAGGTCTTATTTGAGCTTGTTCTGATGCCAGGTACTACATTTTGAGAGCTGAGCAGACCAGCTAAAGAAAGTCATAAGGAAAATAATGATAGTTTAGGAAGAATGAGTTGGAAGAACCGTCTGGAAAACCTGATGTAGCCTAGCCTAGCCTAATAGTGAATACACTGAAGTTTATTCATAAAGGTATAATAGTCTTTAAACCAGAAAAAGGTGCTAAAAAGATAAAGTAATTCATTCATTCCCTATGTTCATAGCAGAAATGAGAAGTATTGGGTGCATATTGCAGGAAGAAAGACTGGAGAAAGAAATTACTAGAAGATGAGAAAGCTCAGGCATAGGTTGCCTGGAAAGCATGTGCAATCCCATTATTTAAGTTCTTAATACCATGCTAGACAAACTGTAAGTATAAGGGTGGTGACTTCTGGTTCTCTGTTGGGCAACTTTTCTACGATTGTATTGAATTTGATAGATTTTTATGGGAGGAATACTTTTGAAAATTATTACTTGCTTTGACATCTAAATAAGCAGAAGATTGTTTAATGACATCTAAGGAGGTTAATGAGATTTCACAGTTTGTGGTAATTCAAATATATGGTCGTTGCAGATACAATTGAGTCCAATATGGCTTCAAATCTCATTTGGGTAGATAGAGCTTGAGAATTACTTATTTTTAATCATGTACCACAGATCTGAGACAAAAGAAGTATCCTCAGCTGGATCACTGAATGATTCATTTTAGGTACCAAATGGATAGAAACTTTAGGTTTACTGTTTTTGTAGGAGTATAAAGCATCAAAATATGCAAGAACTATGAGATAATGTCACTTGAATATAACATTGTGTCGTGGTTTAACCCCAGCCAGACAGCTTTTCACTCGCTCCCCCCCTTCTTGCCCTCCCCTTATTCCCAGAGGGACGGAGAGGAGAATCAAAAAGAATGCAAATCCCATGGGTTGAGATAAGAACAGTTTAGTAACTAAGGTATAACACAAATCACTACTGCTACCACCAATAATAGTAATGATAAAGAAAGTAACAAGGGAAGAGAATACAGCACCTCATCACCAGGCGACCGATAACTCCCCCCCCCCCCAGCCCGACCAAGCACTGACCAATACCTCCTCCAACCCTGGAGTCCCCCAGCCCTTCCGGGTCACTCTCTGTTACATCCAGGGCATGACGTGCTGTGGTATGGAATACTTCTTTGGTCAGTTTGGGTGAGGTGTCCTGTCTCTGCTCCCTCCCAGCTTCCCTCCTCCCTGGCAGAGCATGAGGCCCACAAAGTCCTTGACCAAACCAAAACATCATTTTTATCAGCTCTGTTCCCAGCCCGAAAGTCCAAACACAGCACTGCACCAGCTACCAAGAAAGAAAAATGACTGCTACTGCTAAACCCAGGACACATTGCCAGGGAATAATGGTTGTGTATCAGAAACTTAAAGCTACCACATTTATGTACCACACTGTGAGAGTCAAGGGAAATCACAAACAGCCATGTCCAGACCAGGAAACACTGATCATGTGGGGTCGTATTGTGAAGGTGACTTATTTTGGTGCATTTGATGATTGATGCAGGTTCTATTATTCTATCTGAGGAATGTTGGTTCAGGACTGCACTGTTACTGAATTATTGCAATTTGTTTGTTTGGACTTGAGCCTTCTCCTGACATTATGTCAGGGAAACGTGACTTCTTATTTCTAGCTGATTATGAGCTTCAGCAAATCTATATTTCTGCGATTTGCAGTGTGCAAAACAGTCATCTTGGAAAACAGCCCTTATGTAGACAATGGTATTCATTAATTATTTTTTTATTACTCCAGAAACTGCCATAGAGCTATGATTTACAGGTTTTATGCTTTTATACATATATATGTATTAGTACTAACTGTCCACTTTATATTGAGTTTCTTACATAAAAGTTAAATAAAATCTTACATATGTAGTGTAATAAAGGAGAACACGTGGTGGAGGTCAAGAGCTCACCCTAACAGCTATATATAAAAAGAGGGAAATGGAGGTCTCCAATGTGGAAGAACATCATCTTTGAGTTCCTTTGACACCAAATTGCTAATTTATCATATTTCTTACATCAGGCTTAAATGTACCCTAAACTATGACCCAAAATCATTAGAAATCCAGAATCTTGGTTCAGTAAATTTTGTTTTCCTGTCTTCTAAGTCCACAGAAATGCTACCTCTTTTGGTAACAGCGTCAGAGTCCCATTGTGTCTATTTCAATGAACCTTACAGATAATCTTTGTAGTCTGGAAGAAAACCAGAAGCAAGAATATGCATCTTATTTGGCAATTAAAGTTTTGAAGTTCAGTTACAGTACAATGTGCAAATAAATATGGACAAAAGGAAAAATTAAACACTCTGCTAGTAAAAAGCTATAGCTTTTAATTCCCCTGTTTTTATGATGCATATCCTCATCTTAGGAAATCCTGCAGAACTGAAAAAAACTGTCCTTCTCTATAGACATGTACGTTTGTCCCAAACTTCAGTAAGGACAATATATAAGGAAAAAGGAAAAAACAAATGGGATTACTTCAAGGAGAATTCGGTTCATCTTTCTCTGTCATGGAAGCTTAGATACGGCAGATGACCTAGAAAGCAAAACATCTACTCTTGCAATTCTCACAACATTTTGTGGGTTTATTAGGTCATTAGTTTTAAGGTCATAATACTAGATAAGAGTTTTGACTCCCACTAAGAAAAGTTTTTTTTGGCCTATGTGCTTACAGTGGGAAGATTGAATATGTGAGCTGCAGAAGTAAATTAGAGAATCCTGACCACATTACTTCTCTTTATCACTGGCTTCAGAGGGACTGAAAGGGGCAGTCTCATCTCAGGGGGGGCACAGTGACATGAACTGGAGACAAGACACACAGAAATACCAAAATTTCTGTTTAAATGTAAGACTGTGAGGGTCTGTGGGCAGGGATACCTTACACTAAACCATGTCATCCAAGGCTCTGTCCAAAACTTGAACTCCACCAGGGATGGAGCATTCACAACTTCCCTGGGCAACCCATTTCAGTGCCTCACCACCCTCCCAATAAATAACTTCTTTATATCTAACCTAAACTTCCCGTGTTTGAGTTTTAACCCATTACTCTTTGTCCTATCACTACAGTCCCTAATGAAGAATCCCTCCCCAGCATTCCTATATGCCCCCTTCAGATATGAGGTCTCTGTGCAGCCTTCTCTTCTCCAGGCTGAAGAGCCCCAGCTTTCTCAGCCTATCTTCATATGGGAGGTGCTCCAGTGCCCTGATCATCCTCGTGGCCCTCCTCTGGACTTTTTCCAACAGTTCCATGTCCTTTTTATGTTGAGGACACCAGAACTGCACACAATATTCCAGGTGAGATCTCACAAGGGCAGAGTAGAGGGGCAGGATCACCTCCTTCGACCTGCTGGTCATGCTCCTTTTGATGCAGCCCAGGATACGGTTGGCTTTCTGGGCTGCAAGAGCACACTGAAGCGAGCGTACACTGAACTCATGTTCAGTTTCTCATCACCCAACACCCCCAAGTCCTTCTCCACAGGGCTGCTCTGAATCTCTTCTCTGACACAGACCTCAGCAACCTGCTCTGCCCACCCCTGCTATAAGCACAGGGGTTGGACTACATGGTGTCCAAAGGCCTCTTCCACCCTCAGCTGATCTCTGATTCTTTGTTTTTACAGTCAAATTCATACTTTGTCATATATCATCTAGAGTCACAATGCTGAAGAGAAAAAGAGTCATTGATTTTTGCTAAGAAGTGTAGCATGTTCTTTCTTGGCTGTTTGGCTATGCAAAAGTACAAGAATAAAGAAGGACAAGACACCACGAAATTATTCCAAACCTTCATTTTAGTACCTTTTTTCCCATGCCATTCAAGAAAAGAGGTAAAAGGTTAAAAGTAGTCGGAAAGAAAGAGTGAAAAATATCAAGACTTGCTTTTCCTCAAGCAAGAACAAAGAGGTGTGAGAAGGAAGCTTGCCACCACTGTGCATGGTAACTGCTGTTGTCAAATGCTGAACAGTCCTCTTAAAACTGTGTTTAGCTGAATCTAGAGAAGGAGGCAAAGAAAGTAAAGAAAACATCAGGCTCATTTACACTGTGTTTCCCAATTGACTCTTCAATTTTTTATCATGCAGTCCTTAATTGCTCTTGGCTTTGACCTTTAATGCAATTCTCCAGCACTAAGCTGATCAGCATCTCTAGATTGACTCAGGAAGATATGGGTACTTCATGGTTGCTTTAGTGCTAGAAGAGCCTTTCGAAGTGTCATCTTTCATCTCAAAATGACTTCAAATATAGTGTATTGCTTGTACAGTGAGGAATGAGCCAAGAGATTTGTTTGTGATGCTGACCTTTGCTTTACTTCTTACGAAATAAAATCAGAGTACGGAATAGGCAAAGGTCCTTAGTCACAAAATAGACTATTAGGGATAAGTTAGTACTTGCGGTTTCTTTATAATATAGTTTATCATGTCACTGCTGCAGGAATTTTAGTATGATTACAAGTCAGGCAACTCTATTGAAAAGCTGGTGACCAGCACCTTATTGCCTCTAACTCCCTGCCGCTAAGACTAAGAATTTCTCGGTGCATAAAGAAGTGCCTACAAAGGACTTACAGGGAATCATTATTGCCATCTTAACTCCTTGCCATTTGAAGGGAAGAACTGTGGTTGTTGCACTAGCAGAAAGTGTGACACAGTGTCAGTTTGAGATTCAGGCATTTGAAAATAGGTATTAATTACTATCTTTTAATTATATATTACTTGCAATAGGGAACAAAGTATTATTGAGTAGTTAAAACATTTTACTGTCACTTGAGAAGCACAGTTTCAGTTCCGTGCTCAGACTTAAATCCCTGCATGACCTCCACTTAGTTGGGAGCTCTTAGTCCTTCATTCCCCCATCTATAAAAATAAGATGATAAAACTTCCCCTCTTAACAGGGGTAGTATGAAGATACAGATATTCATGTATGCAACCTCAACAATTTATCAGCTAGTAGTATAGTGCCACTTACAACATGTGGCTGTGCAACCAGTTCCGTCAAGCAAAGCATATTATTACCTTCAACTCAGTTCTATGTGTAATTCTTCTTTGACACTATCCCAGAAACAGTGTGTATCTGCCTTCATGCAAGCCAATCTAATCCTGACTATCTCCAATGGCTTTAGGGGGGATTATAATGTAGGAAACCCAGAAGAACTTCTTGGAGTTCCTCATCTATATCATTGGTCATTGGTCAAGTTCCTCATCTTTATCATTGATCATTGCTCAGTTGATATTACATCATTGTTTTTATGCTAGACTCATGGTTCCAAAGGGATTTGTGAGCTTCCAAGCAATTCTAAATCACAGCAAGATAGTCACTGTGTCCAAAACAACAATTCCTCTAGAAGCCAGAATAGTTCTCAGCACTCACATTGCTTGGGGCTGTCATCTACTTAAGTACTTCAAATAGTCATGATTCTGAATGCAGAAGAGCTGCCTGCATGCTAAAAGAGTATGGGAAAGTAAGAAGATGAAAATGAGAGTCAATAGGTAAAGAAATGAGGTAGCCTGAGAGTACTGGGAATTGAGTAGTTTAAAAGAAAGTCTTCTGCCTTAGAAACTTTTCAACTGGCTTCTAGAAAAATACAACAAACTATACAGAATAGCTGTGTAAACAATAATAACAAAAATAGAAAAAAACCCAAACCTACATACATATACTTATCAAAGTTAAAACTAAAAAATGTAAGTATAGCAATGAAAATTATATATGAAAATCTGTACCTTTTTCAGTGCTTACCCCCATTAGTCACCTTGCTTAATATACATTGTATGTCAATGCTGAACATTTACTTTATGAAGATGTAAATGTCTACACAAGCAGAAGGCCAAGGCAAATCTGGTCAAAATGCTTTGAGCAATAAGGTTATTGTTCCATATGAAGAAGACAAAAAAGAAAGTTCTAGCTCATGTTTTGTTCCAGCTAGGCATGTAACTTTCCATTGTTTACTTTTCGAAGGGTTAATACAGCAGCCTGAAAAATGTTAAATCATTACAGTAAAGATTGCATATGCTAATGTCTTCTGGCTCATTGACTCACAGGCCAATAATACTCCTTTTGATTTTCTGACTTTGTTTTCATTTTAAGTATGTATAGCTTCTGAAATGATTAATTTATAAATTTATAAACTTAATAGAAATGCTTTTTTTCTTACAGCATATTCAAATCAGGTAAAATTATTTCATATGCTGGCCAACAATGTCATCTGTCATGTCAATGTGTCTTATATGAAATCTTTGGGTTAGTTAGATTTCCACTGTTGTAAAGATTTTACTCTTCCACTTGCTGAAAGAAGGAGTCAGTTCATAAAATCACAGGTAGTTTGGGTTGGAAGAGAGATAAAATCTCATCTCGTTCCAACCCCCTGCCACAGGCAAGTTCTTTCTGCTTGCTATGCCATGGCAGAGGAAGGAACTGCACCGTATTGCTCACTGAGCAGCAAGTGTGAGGCCATTTGCTGCAAATACCTTTTATTTCTTGTCTGAATAATATATGGAAAATGTTTCTTACAAAATTTTATTTAAAGGTAAGTAAATAATAAATGAATCGTGAAAGTGATGAAGAGTTATAAAGAAATAAATCAGCTAAAGTAGAAATACTGTTTCTGAATTCAGAGCACATAATGAAAGTCTATGTTGTAGTCAAGGTGCTATTTATAGCTTATACATTCAGAGTTTACACTAGAAATGAGTTTATAATGGAAAGTATGTCAGGTTATGAATGTGCCAGTATCTTTCTTTCCAACAAAATCTAATTTGAGACATTTAAACAGAGGTGTTTGGAGTAGAGGTCTAATGTTGAAGGCTTTTTTTTCCTTGACCAACTTGAAATCCTTCATAAAATATGTGTGCCAGTCCTTTTATAGTAAAATGAAGGTATTTTCTTGGCTCTTAAATAGCATCTGGCTTTACAGCCTTTGATGTCCTATTTGTAAAGTACAGTAAAATACACTAGCTCACACAGTAACTGTGTGCACATGCGAGGCACATTCTCAGTTCCATCTCTGATTTTGGCTTTGTATTTCCACTCTCACTCTGTTTCCAAGAGATGCAATCTGTTGCAACCACCCTCTGCTTTGTGCAGGATGGTCTGTTGATGACGATTTGTGGGTATGATTGTTAGACTTGACTCGTTTTCTACTCCTGTTCTCCCACTTATTTCAGCAGGGAGCCTGCAGTCTTTCCTGCAGTTGCACTTTTGCCCTTACTGCCGAAGTCTAGACTACAATCTATTTTGCTTAGTATAGCGTTTGTATATTTAATGTTGCATTAACAGCTGAGGAAGAGCCGTATTCCCTTGTGTGACCCATGTAAAGCACACCTCAAATTGCACTCTCAGTCAGATGCTCAGCCAAGAAGCGTTCCTCTCCTCTCCCCCAGCTCCTCATCCACATTCTTGGAGAAAAGAAGAAAAACATTGCTCCTGCAATTGCTCTTCCCTTCCCAAAGAAGAGAAAGTATCACATTTCTTGAATTGTTTTTCCCTACAGCACATCTGAGACACTCTGACTCCCTGCGAGTAAAATTCCTCTGGTATCTAATGGCAGGAACTGTTCCATCTTGACACCAACAAAGATCAAAGCTAAATGCTGCAAGTTAGCCTAGAAGTGCAAGGAAAATCACCCTTGCTCTACATTTATATAAAATAGATCCATGACTATACCTCAAAGGATGTGTCATGTAAATTTCAGATGAAAATAGCACACGTGAAAGGCATTAATTCTATGTAGTATAATCTTTTAGTGGCATGTAGGAGGTGCAAAATTGGTCTTCATTAAATGGAGGCTTTATATGCATGCTTTTATGTCTATGTCAGATTTAATTAGAACAATGACCTGATTTTTAAGAAATAGATTTCTAGTGTCTACTGCATTTCTAGTGAGACTAGACTATTATAAAGGTAATTTGTTATATTTATGCTTTTCAGATTATTTCATTTTGAGGCTCATGAAAACAGTTTTTAAATAGTCATCATGGATTTCCTTCGTGAGCGAAGATTTGGGAAGGTTTTTACCCATGCTTACTACAAGCACGCTGATGACTAAAATTCTCACACTGACCAAAACCCAGGGTTATTTCATAAGATTATTATCATGTGTCAGCCTATTAAACCATGGTTTTTTTTAAGCGCTTTTGCTAATTTCAGTGGCATTTTCTTTACTATTTTATGATATAATACTAGCTATGGTGCCTAATATGACAAATGTGAGAATGTTAAAATAACTGTGGTATATGAGTAACCCATTTTAGAAACAGATTAACCATTACACTGTGGTGTGAATGAAGGAGGGATGGGCATGGAGGTTGCATCTGCAACCTGCTCAAGTCCATTGTGAGTTTCCAGTCTCAGAGAACAGCAAGTTAATAGTTTGTGAATAAGTATTGACTATCTGCCTGGGATCCATAACAACTGTGTAAGTAGTCATTCTTTTTTTCAGAGCAGATAATAATGTGTTTTGATGCCTTGGGAGTAAAAAAGAGAGACAAATTATTTTATTGAAGATTTTGTGTTTGGCAATTTCCTTCTCTCAAGTATACATATCTAGAAAAAGGATGACAAAATTCCTGCATGCTGATTTATTTTAGCAGCTTTTACTGGTGCAGTCATGTCAGCCAAAAGCATATCTTGTTTTATCAGAATATGTTCAGCAGCCAAAGTTTGAGTAGTCATCCATAGGTGCATGTATATACTCGTGCATGTACATATACAATGCTAGGCGTATGTAAATATGGGTACATATATATGTAGCATTGTATGTGTACAATGGGTGACCTAAGATGGTTTTCACCCTTTTTTCCTCTTGTGGCTCAGGCAGAGGATCTGCCCTTCAGTTCACAACAGTAGCAGCTACTACAGCAGCAGATACCCCAACATGGCCAAAATAGGGGCAAGTAGTTGGGCTGGCTCCAGCATCCAAACCATAGTGTTTCTGCAAGGCAGCCATAGGCACAGGACAGTAGGACTCAGGGTCTGTAGTTCCTACAGAAGTCACTTGTCCACAGTGTCATGTAGACTGCAGCACTGATGCAGCTGCACAAATGTAAGAAACCTGTGCATTCTATGAGTCCGCTTTCCTCACCAGCTGATATCAGTTATGCTCTTGAAGGCTTTTTTCCTGTACAGTTATGCCCTTGAAGGTTTGTTTCCTTTACAGTTATGCCTGCAGTGGGACTGGCTGTCAGCATTGCTCTACCTGTTCAGCTACATCAACAAACCTTCTCCAGTGTAGATTGAACCTAATTAGGGATTAGCACAGCTCCCAGTCTCTTGTTTGGTAGCCCTCAGGCTGTAAGGTGGAGCTCTGCTAGGGCTGGTTCACTGAAGCCTTCACAGGGATAGGTTTGGGTGTTTGGGGCTTTTTTTATAACCCCTGCTGTCTGACTCTTTAAAAAGTCTGCCCTGGCAAAACAGCCTGGAGAATGGCATTTAACCTGTGAGTCCTGAATTTGGATGTAAATGAATCTGTGCATTTGACCTGTGAGAAAGAAACTGAGCTGATCCTACAAGACTGAAACGACTGGGTAAGTGAGAGATCCTAGAACATCATCCCATGCCCTGCATGCTCTTCAGTTTATGTAGCTTGGGAAAATTTTATAAGTCACTGAGATGAAAGCTGGCTTAAGTAGAACCCAGTTATCAGTTAGCTTATTTGATAGTTTATAGTCCTAGTTGAAAATGACAGCCCTAACTTGTAAAAGTAATGAGGAAGTGGTAAACCTTGTTGATGTTTGGTACAGATCTCTCATGGACTGACAAACACTGAAGGCGGGTGATATTACATGCTGTATGGAGAAAAATTACAATTGTTCTGTATTACATAGAATTCTGTAGTACAGACTATGGCTTCTGAGCAGAAATGAGCAGAAATAACGATTTTCCAGGGCAATCTTTAGTAGCTCCTTCTGTTTTCTTCTCTTCCCTGTGGAGCAGTGGGCTCAACAACCCTAGCCATTAGCACACCAAAGGGAAAACCAATCCTTCTTCCACTAGCAGCACTTTGTGGCAGGGCATCTCCACTCAGACCGTTTTGGAGAGGACTAATGCATTGTTTCTCTTGCTTTTCAGTTCTTCACCCCAGGCCATCACTTTAAAACCCCTCTATGCAATGAGAGGAGCTAACTATGGAAATTTTCCTGTTGTTCTTACAGTTTGTCACTCGTACTTGAAAGTATCAGTGAAGCTTCAGTAACAAAAAAAAAAAAAGCATAAGAAGGGCTGTACTGTGTCAAGACAAAAATCAACCTTAACCAGTGTGAAACGATCACCTGCAGTAATTGCTTAGGAAAAGGATATATATTAAAAAAAGGGGCAGGAATAGTGCAGACCTTCTCTGGCTCATATTTACTATATCTTTGCAAGAGATCTCTTTCTGAGCATATGACTGTTCCTAAGCACAGCTTTCACTTCAAATGTGAGGATGTGGATTGGGTAACACTGGTTGGAAGGTGTTCAATGCCTTGACAAGTGCTACTTGAGAACTGGGAATTAGTCTGTGAAGTTGAATAGCCTGAATAATCCCAAGGACATTAAAGCACAAACAAAAGCCTTGCATTTATTCTGAGTGACTGTAGAAATGCTGATCCATCTAATTAACTTGGTTGAGTGGCACTTGCAAAAAGTATGTGAATCCTATCAGTTTGTCATTTATTGAAACTGGATATCTGTCGTGGTTTAACCAATGCCAGGCAGCTTGTCCACTCACTCCCCGACCACCTTCTTGCCCTCCCCTATTCTCGGAGGGACGGAGAGGAGAATCATAAAGAATGCAATCCCACAGGTTGAGATAAGAACAGTTTAGTAACTAAGGTATAACACAAATCACTACTGCTGCCACCAATAATAGTAATGATAAAGGAAATAACAAGGGAAGAGAATACAACACCCCATCACCAGCCGACCGATAACTCGCCCCCCAGCCCGACCAAGCACCGACCGATACCTCCTCCAACCCTGCAGTCCACTCTAGCCCCTTCCGGGTCCCTCCCCAGTTACATCCTGGGCATGACGTGCTGTGGTATGGAATACCTCTTTGGTCAGTTTGGGTCAGGTGTCCTGTCTCTGCTTCCTCCCGGCTTCCCTCCTCCCTGGCAGAGCATGAGGCCCACAAAGTCCTTGGCCAAACCAAAACATCATTTTTATCAGCTCTGTTCCCAGCTGAAAGTCAAAACACAGCACTGCACCAGCTACCAAGAAAGAGAAAAATGACTGCTACTGCTAAACCCAGGACATTATCCACCCCTTATTCCATACCATTCACGTCATGCTCAGATCCCACATTTTCAATATACCATCACTCTTATCTAAGTGCACTCTCATCGTAGTGCATGGACCAGTCCCTATAAAGCTGCTGAGTCCATCTGGTCCATGATGTCAGGCTCCATCTCTTGTAACAGTCTTTCAGAGCACGAGAGGCTATGTGCAGTGCTCACACACATGAATAACATGGGCAATAGTGTCCATTGCTAAGTCCACCCCTCGATCATGAGTCCATCTCGATGTTGCATCTCTGCTCTGTTGGCCTTAAGGGTCATGGGCCCACCAGGCTCAAAATAATTCACTGTCCCCTCCAGCAGTTTCTGCAGCTTGTTGCTGGGGACTCCACACAGCTGCCTTCCATCTCCAATGCTTCTAAAGCGCTGGAGGAGCCCAGTGGACTAGATACTTGCCCATACTGTCCCACACGCCCTGCCACTCATGGCTGTCCAGCCTTGGGGAAAAACTCTTGGTCCTCCCATATCGTTGTCTAACCCCAGACAAGACCCAAACCTGACTCTGCTTAAATTTTGGGATCAGACAAAATGGTGGTGGGTAAAACACACTCTGTGTGTGTGCCAACATGCTGATCCCCACCACAGTCAGCAGGCAGGTCCCAAGGATACCCAAAGGCCATTCAAAACCTTCAGAACTCTCAAGCGATGCTGCTGTACTTGTCACTGGGGCTGGTGTAGCTGCTGTGCTTGCCGGCTCTCCCACCACCAGCTTCTCTTTCCCTGAGTCCAGCTCTTCCTCCTCTGCCTTGCTGGGAAATGCTGCGGGGTCTCCTGCGTCCTCCTGGGGCTCGGCGGGCGGCTTCCGGGGAATGCTCTCGGCCGTCGCGGGGCTGGGCTCGGCCGCGGGGCTCGGCTCCTCTGCGGTGCTCGGCTCCTCTGCGGGGCTCGGCTCCTCCGCCGCCTTCTCCCGCTGCTCGGCAGCCGCCTCCTCCCGCTCCTCGACCGCCCCGACCTCCTCCACCGGCAGCCGCTCCCTGCCGGCCTCCGGTCCCGCTCCCGCTTGGTCCCCGGGGCCGCTCTCCCGGGCCGCTTCAGCAGCCGCCGGCTCCCGGGGCCGCCCCCCCTCGGCTTCCCAGAGCCTCACGCAGACGGAGGCGAGGGCGAGGGCCAGGACGGTGAGGAGCAGCCGGACGGCCAGGGACCAGTCCACGGCCACGTCCGTCCCGCCCTGCTGCTGGAGCCCGCCCGTATTACAAGTCATTGCCATAAAGTACAGTGAGACAGGAACCTTAGCCCAAGCCCCACACTTGATAAACACTAACACAGCAAATACCGGCTCTAAGTAAGTTACAACATTCTGAAGCTGTGAGATCAAGAGGAACAACTCTGAGAGCCAATAAATCAGCATTGTGACGAGTGACTATTAATCCGGTCAGATCTGTCGTTATCTCAACCCCTCGTGCCCCAGGTTGGGCGCCAAAAAGAACTGTCGTGGTTTAACACAGCCAGACAGCTTGTTACCCACTCCCCCCCTTCTTGCCCTCCCCCTACTCTTGGAGGGACGGAGAGGAGAATCAAAAAGAATGCAACTCCCACGGGTTGAGATAAGAACAGTTTAGTAACTAAGGTATAACACAAATCACTACTGCTACCACCAATAATAGTAATGATAAAGGAAATAACAAGGGAAGAGAATACAACACCCCATCACCAGGCGACTGATAAATTGCCCCCTCAGCCCGACCAAGCACCGACCGATACCTCCTCCAACCCTGCAGTCCACTCTAGCCCCTTCCGGGTAACTCCCAGTTACATCCTGGGCATGACGTGCTGTGGTATGGAATACCTCTTTGGTCAGTTTGGGTCAGGTGTCCTGTCTCTGCTTCCTCCCAGCTTCCCTCCTCCCTGGCAGAGCATGAGGCCCACAAAGTCCTTGGCCAAACCAAAACATCATTGTTTTTCAGCTCTGTTCCCAGCTGAAAGTCAAAACACAGCACTGCACCAGCTACCAAGAAAGAGAAAAATGACTTCCACTGCTACACCCAGGACAATATCCTACTTGTATATCTTTGAAACCGCACTCATTTTCAGCCTACCAGTGTTGGTGATATTATTGACTAAGCAAGGATGTGCCCTTTTCTGTCATAATCCAAATCGATATCCTCAGTCATTCTTCTTAGTGGTCCCAACTGGAAATGAAACTGCCGTTTTCTTTTATCTTTATGTCATCTTAAATCTAAAAAGCATCACAACTAAAATGCATTGTGAAAAAGTTGCATTGCCCTACCACACCTCTGGAACATGAGAGAGCTATCTTCTTCATGTTTTGCACATAAACACAGCAGCAGACAGAGCCAAACCTTCCATATGACTAAGCATTGCAAAAGCCAGGCCATTAAGCCAGCTGCATGTTTCTCCATTTCATTTGCAGATGTTTAATGACTGGTATCAGGGACAACAGCATGGTTCTGTAACACATAGAGTCTGCTTGGGAAATCACAGGAGTCAGATACTAAGTCAGAATATTAACAGCTGCTTTGAGACTTCTCTCATAAGAAGACCCAGTTTAACTAACAAGAAATTAACTAAACACTCATACATTTTCCCAGTGCTCTCAGTCTTGAGGTATTGCAGTGAAAAGATATTGAAGAAAAGCAGGGGAAAACTTGGTACAAGTAGACATCTGCATGCTTGTGTGTATACATGTGATTAACTTCATGTATACATGTGGTTCAAGGCCAGGCTGGATGATGCTTGCAGCAACCTGGTCTAGTGGAAGGTGTGCCTCCCTGTGTCAGGGGGTTGGAACTGGATGAGCTTTAAGGTCCCTTTCAACCCAAACCAGTCTGTGATTCTATGATTCTATGAACTAAGACATTGTGTGTCAGCACATGAAAGTGTGCTGTATTTGTAAGTGGACCCCTAACAAAGAAGTCCATTTCTGTTCTGGATACTGATATGTCTCATTGCAGAATTTGAGAGCTCCTTTTAACTCTAAATATTTTCACTTTCACAATACCCTCTGAGAAACACTTTTCTGGGTTTACTGTTACACTGCGTCACAGAGAGTAAGCTAAGATGTCTCAAACCAATCCTCCCACCACTTCCACCCCTCTCCAAGGTCCCAAATGAAAAGTAGAAAGGGTAGAGTTGAACTCATGTCCCCCAGAGTATTAATTTATGCCTTAACCTCTAGACCTTCCTCCTCTTAAGAATAACTGATCTCAGTAGAAAGTATGTTTTGCCATTGATTGCTGATTAATTCAATTAAATGATTGTTGAAAAAAATATGCTTTTATAAGTGATCCCCATATGGCTTTGATCTGACTGTACCCTCAGATAATTCTTCATGACCAAATTCCCAAAGAAAACTTATATATCATTGCAGTAAGAAGCAGATGTTTGATGTAAAAATGAAGTGTTTACCTTATTAGAAATAATGATTCAATGGGTACTTGCACTGCCAATGTGTAATAGCAATTTTAAAAATATGCAGAGCATTATATCACTGTTATTATTTCTTGAGGAAACTGAGTGGCTTGGTAAAGTCATTCTCAATGACACTGAGAGCACCAACACTGCAATTCTCAGACCACAAAAAAGATGGAGGCCAGGACTAAGCACTCATGGTTGGCTGGACAAGGAGTCCCATTTTATGCTTTGCATCAGGATCCATGCCAAAAATGGTATACTGCTTATGATTCCTTACAACAGGCTGGCACCAGGCTCTCACTCAGTAAGTCTGGCAGTGCATCTGTTCTCTCACATAGTGGGATTCTTCAAGGATGTGAAAGCACTCTTAATGTTTTTAATTTTTATTTTTATGTTGCTGGTACAGTCAGCTTAGCTGGGGAGAAGGAACGAGAACTTCACTGAATTAAATGTGGGGTATTCAGAGATGTGGCACCTCCCTTACCTAAACATATAGGATCTGGCCTATTTGCATGTCTCGGGGGATTACCATTACATGGACTGTTTCGTAACTTTACCATTCCCATAAATTTCAAAATATTTCTAAAGCAAAAAGTGTAAGACTAATTTTTAAATTGTGATTAGATCATTTGCTTGAGTGACATCAAAAAGTTTGAAGGAGCTTAGAAAGCTGTTGTCTACAATGACAGAATTTCCACATACAGTATTGGCATATGATTTTTTCTGTCTTCTCTTGAATTCATTCCTTTCTTGCAATATTTAAAAAAAAAAAAAAAAAAAAAAAAAAGGCTTTCTTTTCCTTATAGAGAAGTTGTGTTTGGGCCTCGTTTTGATTTTAATATGTAATAACAGCTTTGCCAATAAGTTTACCCTTGTACTTGTTGGAAACTGGGAAAGACTTGGGTCACTTAAATGCATCTTCTCATCTGATTCAAAACATTGGCTGTTTTTAGGAGGCTGAGAGCACAGGAGGACTTTTTGGGAAAACACAGCATTTGTTGTAGGATGAATGAGCAGAGAAAACTATTAAATTAGGCTAGGATTTAGAGAATTTGGCTAGGATTTAGAGGATTTGTTTCTTGTCACCCTGGGTCCTGCTGTGGCACATCTTATGGCCAAGAAACAGAAGTGCTGCTCTGATGCTCACTAACCTCAACACTGCCAGTGTGAGCTAACAGTCTTAGAGTATCCATCACCAAATGTCTCAATCTAATACCAATTAATGAATTAAATGTCAGAATGTCCACTAACTGGAATGGGCTTTCAGAAAAAGTTTTTGCTTTTTCACTGTACACAAAACCCTCCAAAATTCTGCCCCCAACTGCTTAGAAGTGGTCTTAAACAGTCAGTTTAAAACCATGAAATCTAGCACTGCAGTCCTAGAAAGGCAATTCAAATTCCCAAAGACATCAATTATAATAATAATTAATAACAAAATTTTTATTTAATATTATAAACAGGTCAAAGGAACAGTTTGTAAGAACCTACTTTGTCTACTAATATATCATATATGAGATTTTCTTTTTAAAGATCCAAAGAAGATAGTAATCTAGTTTTCATTCACCTTTGGCAGGGAAACAGACTACTAGAAACTTAAGTCATTTATGTCCCTGTAAAAATCCAAGCATTCAAAAAAACCTGGCAGAACTGAACACATCCATAGGGTAAAGGTTAAAGAAGCTGATAAAAAACTCCGTCAAAACTTTCCAAAGTAAATGGCCTTGCAGAAGTTATGCAGGCAACTAGGAAGTATATCTGCAACCAAGAAAGCACCTTGAAGAAGTGTTAGTGATAGGAAGGGACCTGGGCTTGAAAAAACTAGCTTTATAAATATGACCTAGAGGCAAGAAAAATGACGGAGAGAGATCAGGTTTTCTTAATGACTTCCAGTGACCTCCAGGCTTGTAAGCTTAAGTCTAAAAGAGGCTTTTTGATGAAGCACAATCTGGCTGGAGAGCCAGCTCTGAAGCTGGACTGCAGAAGTTATTTGAAGACCACTAATATGTGTGGTGATTCAAGTAAATACTTTCTGTAAATGAAAGGACTGCAAGCAAGTGGATCTGCTTTGTAAAACAAAGAATAGAATTATCTTTCTATGGTGTCACGTTACATGTTATCAGAGAACATCCCATTGGCATACTTGAAGCAAAAACATCCACATTCCTGAAATAAAGACATACTTATGTAGTCCATTATAAAGAAAAAGAAAGAAAACTGCTCAAAGGACTGAGTGACCAACAATGACAGACCTTAACTGAAACACGTTTGCCATATCCTTTTTTGCATTAAACCTAGAGTACCAAATTTTCTAACTTCTAGTCATAAAGCTAGTCCTGACCTTGGCTATACTCTATGAATAATGACAAAAGGATTGTTACCATTGTTACCCTGTGTATCTGGAATAGATCTAGTGTTTAAGACAAGGCAGACACTTCAAAGGCTGTAAAGATACTTTCTTTCTCCCTGCAAGCAATTTATCAGCATTCTTCCCAGGAAACAATAGACTCCAGGGGATTCCAGATGTCTCTGAATGGTCATTCTGCTTTTCCACTGGACTGCTCTGCCTGTGGTTAGGGAACCTATAACAACCTGTTCTCCAGACATTGACCGTCTGGCACTTTAGATGGCCCCAAGACTCACACAGTCTCACACATTTCCAAATTGCCTTAACTAATGAAGTAGCATGGGAGGAGGTCTTGGAATGCTTGCTCTAAGTCATTCTAATAGAGCATGTAAACATTATCGTTCTTATGCCATCAGTTGTTCTTTCTTTTTACCATGGCAGTGGCAAAACTTATTTTGTGGGAACAATTTAACTTGGGGATCTGTCCTCTGAATCTGTTTTGGCTTAATTCCATCAGCCTGGGGGGCTTTTTCCCTGAGTAGAACCTGTCTCCTTAACAAAGTAAATGAAAAGCAGAACCAAGACTACATGTTTTAAGGGCATATCAGGTCAAGAAGTGGATTTCCATTTGATTTTGAGGTCTTAAGTTTGTAGCTGGAATGGAGTATTTTATTGTTGCCTTTGAAGACTGAAAGATTTTTGAAGGCGACGGTAAATACTTACAAGAAGCTCAGTGCCCTTTAAGAGTAAGGCTGACTTTGTTGTTGCCTGCTTGAGATGCCTACTGCTGGCATTAGGACATCTAAAATGAGAGTGTGCGTGCTACCAGGATGAGTCAGAACAGTCACCCTTCTTCTGCAGTCAATAGATGAGTATTTGTTTCTTAAAGTGTTAGTTACCGTACTGAGGGGGAAGAGCTAGCCAAAAGAAATACTAATTACGTGAGGGACTGTCGTGGTTTAACCAATGCCAGACAGCTTTCACTCACTCACTCCCCCCCCTTCCTGCCCTCCCCTATTCTCGGAGGGACGGAGAGGAGAATCAGAAAGAATGCAACTCCCACGGGTTGAGATAAGAACAGTTCAGTAACTAAGGTATAACACAAATCACTACTGCTGCCACCGATAATAGTAATGATAAAGGAAATAACAAGGGAAGAGAATACAACACCCCATCACCAGCCGACCGATAACTTGCTCCCCCCAGCCCGACGAAGCACCGACCGATACCTCCTCCAACCCTGCAGTCCACTCTAGCCCCTTCCGGGTCCCTCCCCAGTTACATCCTGGGCATGACGTGCTGTGGTATGGAATACATCTTTGGTCAGTTTGGGTCAGGTGTCCTGTCTCTGCTTCCTCCCAGCTTCCCTCCTCCCTGGCAGAGCATGAGGCCCACAAAGTCCTTGGCCAAACCAAAACATCATCGTTTTTCAGCTCTGTTCCCAGCTGAAAGTCAAAACACAGCACTGCACCAGCTACCAAGAAAGAGAAAAATGACTGCTGCTGCTAAACCCAGGACAGGGACTCTAAATCACGGTTTGTAAGGAGCCCCTGAGTCAAAACTACACTTCAGGCACCACTGTCCCTTGCTGTCCCTTTAATCCTGCATGATGAGTCCTTGACTAAATGAATTTGCATGTGTATTTCTGCAGAACAGCCTCCTGTTAGATCACTCAGACAAAAAGGCTATGTAAAATGTGCCCTCCACATGAGTGTGCAAAATTCAGGCACACAATTCCGACTTCTCCAGAGAGGTCACACTGCAGGTAGATGAAGTTATTGAGATAGAAAAGTGAATAGAATAAAGATATCCTAGGTCAATTAAACGCACATCTAACTTCCAGTGGCCACAGTGGTTAGGTATAAAATGACTGTAACAATACCTTATACTTGTATGTGAAAGGTAAAACATTTTTGTACAGACACACTAAGCTGAGTGTCCATGATCTGGAGCTGAATTCCATCATTGTGTCTTGACTCAGTTGCCTAAACTGGGGTGTCTATGCATATATATATATAAGGTATATATATATCTAAGGTATGACCTTTAGGAGGCTTGAACCAGTCTTTTGGTACCAAATATTTGTCTAATTGGCTATGCTGAAGTATTCTAGTTTTAGGAAAAGCTGTTGAAGACAGTGTGTAAGTACTGCCTAGATTATTGTTTACTCCTATTCTATTGTTTACTACCAGTGTCTAAAGATAAGAGACTCTCAGTTACTGCAGCTGATGTCCTCTCCCTGAAAATACATATTTTTTTTCATTGATAGGTACTTCTCTTGTGCTTAACACCAATTTGCAAATGAAGAGAGCTCTACAGAGAGGGGGGCTGTGAAGGCTTTTATTATACAGCAAGTTTGTGCTCAGATGTGAATCCATACATTTGGGGGTATTTCAACCCTAAATTAATGAGGCTGATTATACTGATTTTGTTACCTGTTTCAGATATTGCTCATTACTACCTTTACTTACTGTGTCTCACTGTATTAAATATAGGAAACCTCACAGAAAGACAGTACCTTTTATGAAGAAATACTCCGTGTCTGCCATAGGAGTTAGGTTTTCTCTCTGTCTCTTGCACTGCTACCTCATCTCCTTCTTCCACAGGTATTTGCTTTTGAACTTCTCTCCTCCTAAACCGTCTTTGCACTATGAAGTTACACACATGAGAAGACAGCATAGCATGTTGTTGCAATACTGTCTTCTCTGAGGGTGATTGAGATTAGAATTTCAAATTGTACCTAAGAATGAAGAGTTCTTAAGAATTTTAAAACTGAATGTTCAGTCACCTTGACTATTTCCTTGAGCCTTGATGTCTCCCTTTAAAAAATACTTTTCAGCTTCTTTGTGTCCCTGTGCATGGAGATAACAGATTCATAAACTGCAGGAATTGAAAACAGTGCAAATTTCTTGAGTGTGACTAATCATTACCATTTCTTACAAAAAAATCACTTACTCTCAGCCAAGTTTTTATAAATTTTAATATGAAAACATCCACACCTATCGTGTCTCCCGCAAGGTCTTCCTTGGCTGCTGCAGAAATGTAGTCTAACTTCTTTTGCTTTGGCTTGAGATGAGGATATGAATTCCTCTGGCTAATCGCTTTTTGGATAACCTACAAAGCACCAGGGGTCAAATTCTTGGCCTGATAACATTGCTTTTCACTGTTCTGGCATGATGCCACAGCTCCCATCATGCGGAATCCCAAGTAGGAGAGTGAAAGGAGGTCAGGGTATTCCTTACTTCAGGCACCCACATTTCCTCAGCTGCTGCTGTACATGGTGGTAAAAGGGAGCAGCCTTAAAACTGCTCAGACTTAAATGGAGGGTTGAAATGGCCCCCAGTGTGATGATTCTGCCCAGCTAAAACTTTACTCTCTGTTGATTGACCTCAAGTATGAAGTATCTGGTGACTTAAGCAAAGATATGTGGTAGACACATTTTCTAAAACATTAACCAGGCACTTGCTCTCCTGGAAAATAGCTTTCAAGTTCTTGCTAGTTCTGTACAGTCTGACAAACACACCTTAAAGGTGCAGATGAACATTATCAGTGTCAAACAGAGCACAGACATGCACACACACCTGGTATTTGTGTGTGTGCTCCTTTGCATGCAATGAACAATTTAGGCTGCCCTTTCTATCTGTAGAACCAGAAGCCCATCCCTGTAAACTTTGCCTATTAACAAAGCTGAAGTACAACCATATCCCTCAAAAAACCCATGATGACCATAAGGCTGATTTATGTACCATGGCTATAACATGTGACATCTGAAATTGTTCAGCTGCATTCAGCAAATAGAAGAAAAGGAAGAGAAGATATATCCAAGTCATGCTGACCTTCCCCTCATCTCACTTGCGTGATGCTGTCATATATGCTTTATAAAGTAACATGATATTTGCTTGAAGGTGCATGCCAATATCTCTGAAAAGTATATACTGCCCACTCAGTGAATCAGGCTAATCCTGAAACTAGTTGTTTACAATTATAACCTGATGATGCTACATGGAGAACTATCCCCCATCATATTAGGGAGACCTTGACAAAGAAGGGGAGCATGTGTGGAGTTCTCCACCCCTGTAACCAGAAGGTAAATCTTTCTTTTTCCACAATAGAGTCCCAGTCCCTGTGCACATGGAGTTTTGTAGAGATGGGGATGCTGTAATACCACCTCTCATCTGATTATGTGGTGGTTTCTTTTCACTAGTGCCATGGAAAATACGAGGTTTGTGACAAGGGGTAGAGGCAACATGTTAATGCACAGCTAAGGTGCTCCCAGAGCAGGTCTGTGCATCCCCCATGGGCTTTATTCCCATGTACTGCATCCACAAGGTTTACATCCAGCATAGGCTTCAGGCTGCAGACTGAGCTAGGAATAAACTTTGCCTTCAAAATCATAGATAGTTTGTTAACCAGACTATTTCTAAACCAAGAACACTCACTCCCAACCAAGAGAAAAAAAAATAAATGCCAGTTTTTAATCAACAGCTAAAAAAAAAGCCCCAAACCTAAAGCTTTCTTCACTCTTAGAGGGGAAACATCATGTTCCAGGTCTGGGATTTGTGGGGAAAAGAGATATCTGGTATTACACCAGTGTACCCTGCCCTTTCCATCAGCCAGGCTAGTGGTCCCATTGTGCAGGAGGAATACAAGTCTTCTGGTTAGCCAAGGCTTGGGCTAACATGCTCCAGGGGGAGCTGCATCTGTCCTTGCTCTCTGGAATGGAGGTCATCTGCTTTCCAGGAAAGAGGGAGGGGCTGGAAAGCCTTGAGATACTGAGCGTGGACAGCCTGGAAAACTGTACAGCCAGCACTTGTCTTACTTCTAGACACTCCACAGTAAGGAGTAAGGGATGCTGAATTGGCTTTGAACTCCCACCCAAACTTGCTTTGAACAAATGGAAGTGCAGGCAAGTAACATGCATGTTCTGTTAAGAAAATATAGAAGCAGCATTTCTGCATCTTAGTCTGTAGTAGAGTTGGCTCAGAGTACAATATTTGACTCTAGACTTGAAACACGTAGGTGTTTAAGTCTGTTTGGGGACAGGGGCTGTTTGCAAAGGTCAGACATTGACTCAGGTTGTGGTTGAGAGTGCACTGTAACTTTGATGTATTTCTACCTTGTTGGAGAAAAAGGGGAAAAATTGTCTCTGCATCACAGAAAAAGTCTGTTAATAATGTAGCCACTCTTTCATGATTGGGGAAAAAAATCTGAGTCTCTTGAAAGGCAAAGTTGGAAAATAGCTATCTTTTATTTCAAGAAATGAGGGTCATAATCAGACTATAAAACACACAGCAGCCTGAACCCTCTACCTAAATCCTCTTGTATTTTATGCCTCATTTTCTATTTCAGGTCTTCATTTGTCTAATTGCAACTCAGAGGCTGGCAGAGATTTTCCCTGCAGCTCTGCTGACTGCAGAGACCCTACCTGGTACACTAAGTTAGTGCGTCAGCATTCTAGGTAGAAATGAATGAAAAATCAATCAGGGCAACTGCAGTGGCAGCATATACAACTGTAACCTACTTTGTTCCTGGTTTCAAACATTTCATTGTGTATTTAGGCATCTTTTAAAATGGTAAGTGGATCTGAAATAAAAAAGGTCTTTGTAGTCAGCCGACGAAATGTTTTGTCATCTTAACTGCTTAGGTCAAGCAAACTTACCACCCTGACAGCTAAGTTAACTTGCAGTCTTGATTGAAATGTCAAAACGTATGAGAAGATTGTTTTAATCTTGAAAATCTATCACCAGCAGATTGCATCATGCAGTGGGTATAGATACAGTGATAGCTTTGATTGTTTTATTTGCAGACCAGATCTAGAGTAAGTCTAGAAAAACAAAAGTACACTAGAACCTTTTTTTGAAACACAGGTATTGCTCACAAATGATCTTGCAAGGAGTTTGGTTTATGGATAATTGTGTGTGTGCTTTTATTTTTTCATGTTGCATTTCTGCGTAGGCAGAGTTAAATATGGATTGGCAGTTTCATTTAATGAAATTCTGTGATAACAACATCCAGTCTTCATATCTAAAAAATTAGTAGCTGCTGTAACTTTTTCAGCTGAATGGGTTAAATATCTCATAAACCCCTTGTAAGACCATTGCTGTAACAAGTCATGCAGTGCAACACTGAAGGTATCCAAAAATTCACAAGCCTCTTTGTATGTGATGCCCTTACAGTGGAGAAGATTCTTTTAACTATAAAGATGAAGAGGCTACTTTTTCTGGTGCTGATTTCTGTCTGCTGGGCTGAACCTCACTCTGACAACTCAAGTCTCGGTCACGAAAGAATTGTTCACATTCAAGGTAAGGAAACACAGGAGAAAATACCAGTATCTACAGATTGCTGAGGAAAACATTATTGCTGAGAATAATGTGGTTAATGGGCCTTATTTTTTTATACAGTTGCGCTTTTTAAAATATACTATTATTACTGATGACCACACCTTTTATTTTCTGGTTCTGTTGCATTACTATTACTCCTACAGAAATTAAAAAAAAAAAGAAAGTTGCACTGTTTACTAGCACTTAGTCACAACCTTGCAAATATTAGTGAGTAAAGTACAGCATAATTTAAGAGAAAGGAAAAAAAACCATGCATCCTAAAGTAAGAAATAAGCAACTGCAATAGTTGTAACACCTTTAGTTTATTGTGGAATATATTTGATTTTAAGAGGTCTGTCATACATAGTTCTTCACATTACAGAAATTTATTGCTGAAATTTATTAAAAGGCTCAACACATCTGAGATCATAATTAGGAGATTTAAATTAGGGGAAAAAATAAAAAAGCTTACCCCAGAAGAAAATATGTCTTTCCTCATACCTTTAATTCGCACTAGATGTTACACTGGCCTTCTACATAATCGCATTTGATTCAGGTTTGAATCCTAGAGCTTATAGCTGTAGCAGGATTTGAGTCTGCAGTACAATGCAGCTGTTTTTTCAGTCCCTGCTTTAGTCATTGAGGGACATCCTCTGTAATAAAAAAGCAAGGGATTTATGCAATAAGAATAGGCAGAACTAACAGGGATTTTCCTGCTTTCATTTATAAATTTCTTGAGACTGGCTAAAATCAATCTTGTAAAATTAAGAAATGCAGCATTATTGTTCTTTCTCTCTCTTTCTCTCTCTCTCTCTCTCTCTCTAAGATTGATTCCTTTCTGTTTGTCAGCTGGCAAACTGTGTTGAGTGTTTGTGTAAATATGAATTACCAAGTTAGGGCAGGTTACTAAGAAAGCCTTGACATTCAGAAGTTCACAGGAAAGTCAGAGAAGTTAAGGATTCCCTGCACTTATTGAAACAGGCACTCAGATTGTCAAGGTCAAATAAGGAATAACAGATACCTGGCTTCACGTTAAGGAAACTCACAGGATGAAGGTCAAATGAATGTGTTGTATCAAAATGAAGGTATATCACTGTTGTGAGATGATGAATATTTGTTACCCAGGGTAAATTTCAAACTTGACATCAATGTTTAAGACATATATTGCCTTTTTAGGCATACATTGCCTTTCCTTGTATAATGCAGTTTTTTATCTTTGAACTCAATTTATCTTTTTGAAAGGTTAAATAAGTGGAAATAATTAAACTCATTCAAAACTTGCTTAGTCAGCATTTTAGTGTAATTCTAAAGTCATGCATGTGGCTTATCGCACTAGTCCTTCAGCTTGTGTACAGTGCAGTCTGCAAGTGCTAAATAGTTCGAAGGTGATAAAAATTTCAAGATGGACCATTATCCCTACCTATGAAAACTCATCAGAACCTCAAGTCTATTCCTTCAAGGAAAGCTTAAAATTGAGTTATGCCATGAGCTTAGTTCATCAGCTGCTTCAGGCTCTGAAATACATAGACCACAAATAAAAAAGAATAAAACTACTTGGAACTTACATTAGTATTTCAATACTGATTTTTTTCATTCCTTTTCTGTATTGTGGAATCCCAAAAGTTTGGGAGCCCACTATGCCCAATGCTGCATAAACATATATGCTGGAAATGAGGTGGAAATCAGGAAGCCAGTGGAACACGTGTTACAGCTTCATAAAAAAGATATTCTATATTACATTAAGGAGTGTAGCCTCTCCCTCCACAGCTGATATCCAAGAGATCTGTAGCTAAACTCCTTTTGGATTGCATGTTTTGGAGCCAGGGATAGATGTTGTGTAGGCAAGTACAAGATGTTGTGTAGGCAAGTTAAGGCAATCAACTAAACTGTCCTCTATTCCAGTTTCTTCACATCAGGCAGACTTCTGTAGCTCTAGTTTGATTTTTAAAAAAGAACACTGCTATAAGGTAATTTTGGGCACTATCTTTCTGCTACAAAAACCGCTCTCCTAGTTCTCCCTGTTTATTCACAGCCATTGTATGGCCTTATGCTTCTAGTGTTATTCCTTAGCTTCAAATAAAAAATTTTCTTCTTTGATGTTCGCCTTAAGATGTTAATAAGTTAACACCACATCCTCACAGCTATTATTTGAACAAACTTTTCCAGATTCTTACTGTCGTGGTTTAAATCCACCCAGACAGCTTTCACTTACTCCCCCCCCCCCCACACACACTTCTTGCCCTCCCCCTACTCTCAGAGGGACGGAGAGGAGAATCAGAAAGAAATGCAACTCCCATGGGTTGAGATAAGAACAGTTTAGTAACTAAGGTATAACACAAATCACTACTGCTACCACCAATAATAGTAATGATAAAGGAAATAACAAGGGAAGAGCATACAACACCCCATCACCAGGCGACCGATAACTCGCCCCCCCCCAGCCCAATCAAGCACCGACCCATACCTCCTCCAACCCTGCAGTCCACTCTCCATCCCCCTTCCGGGTCACTCTCCCAGTTACATCCAGGGCATGACGTGCTGTGGTATGGAATACCTCTTTGGTCAGTTTGGGTCAGGTGTCCTGTCTCTGCTTCCTCCCAGCTCCCCTCCTCCCTGGCAGAGCATGAGGCCCACAAAGTCCTTGGCCAAACCAAAACATCAGTGTTTTTCAGCTCTGTTCCCAGCTGAAAGTCAAAACACAGCACTGCACCAGCTACCAAGGAGAAAAATGACTGCCACTGCTAAACCCAGGACATTATCCACCCCTTATTCCATACCATTCACGTCATGCTCAGATCCTACATTTTCAATATACCATCACTCCGATCTCAGTGCACTTCTATCTTAGTGCAAAGACTAGTCCCTATAAAGCTGCTGAGTCCATTTGGTCCATGATGTCAGGCTCCATCTCTTGTAACAGTCTTTCAGAACAGGAGAGGCTGTGTGCAGTGTTCACACACATGAATAACCTGGGCAGTAGTGTCCATTGTTAGGTCCACCCCTCGATCATGAGTCCATCTCGATGTTGCATCTCTGCTCTGTTGGCCTTAAGGGTCATGGGCCCACCAGGCTCAAAATAATTCACTGTCCTTCCATCTCCAATGTTTCCAAAGCACTGGAGGGGCCCAATGGACTAGATACTTGCCCATACTGTCCCACATGCCCTGCCACTCATGGCTGTCCAGCCTTGGGGAAAACCTCTTGGTCCTCCCATATTGTTGTCTAACCCCAGACAAGACCCAAACCCGACTCTGCTTAAATTTTGGGATCAGACACAATGGTGGTGGGTAAAACACACTCTGCATGTGTGCCAACATAGTGAACACCATCACAATCAGCAGGCAGGTCCCAAGGGTACCCAAAGGCCATTCAAAACCTTCAGAACTCTCAAACGATGCTGCTGTACTTGTCACTGGGGCTGGTGTAGCTGCTGTGCTTGCCGGCTCTCCCACCACCAGCTTCTCTTTTCCTGAGTCCAGATCTTCCTCCTCTGCCTTGCTGGGAAATGCTGCGGGGTCTCCTGCGTCCTCCTGGGGCTCGGCGGGCGGCTTCCGGGGAATGCTCTCGGCCGTCGCGGGGCTGGGCTCGGCCGCGGGGCTCGGCTCCTCTGCGGTGCTCGGCTCCTCCGCCGCCTCCTCCCGCTCCTCGACCGCCCCGACCTCCTCCACCGGCAGCCGTCCCCCCGCGGCCTCCGGTACCGCCCCACGTTGGGCGCCAAAAAGAACTGTCGTGGTTTAAATCCACCCAGACAGCTTTCACTTACTCCCCCCCCCACACACACACTTCTTGCCCTCCCCCTACTCTCAGAGGGACGGAGAGGAGAATCAGAAAGAAATGCAACTCCCATGGGTTGAGATAAGAACAGTTTAGTAACTAAGGTATAACACAAATCACTACTGCTACCACCAATAATAGTAATGATAAAGGAAATAACAAGGGAAGAGAATACAACACCCCATCACCAGGCGACCGATAACTTCCCCCCCCAGCCCAATCAAGCACCGACCCATACCTCCTCCAACCCTGCAGTCCACTCTCCATCCCCCTTCCGGGTCACTCTCCCAGTTACATCCAGGGCATGACGTGCTGTGGTATGGAATACCTCTTTGGTCAGTTTGGGTCAGGTGTCCTGTCTCTGCTTCCTCCCAGCTTCCCTCCTCCCTGGCAGAGCATGAGGCCCACAAAGTCCTTGGCCAAACCAAAACATCATTGTTTTTCAGCTCTGTTCCCAGCTGAAAGTCAAAACACAGCACTGCACCAGCTACCAAGAAAGAGAAAAATGACTGCCACTGCTAAACCCAGGACACTTACCTAGGTGTCTAACTGCCAATTACTTGGTAACATTAGTTGTTCATTTCTACACTTGTTCCCATTTGAATGCACACTTCCTGAGTGTGCCCAGCCAGGATTTTATTCTGGATAATAATTTACACAGGCATAACTAATTATTTTTTTTTTTTTCAGCTATCAATGCACTGTTTTTCAGACTTTGGATCAAATTTGTACTCTTCCCAGCCATGCTACAGTGCTGATCAGTCATCTATTGTGATAGATAATATTTAGCAGTCATTCTCTCTCATCACTTGCAATTGCCAATTCCTAGGTTTATATGAATAATTCTTCATTATAGGTCTTCAAAATCTATGTATTCAGCATGAAAGGTTACCTTACAACTTTCATCCTTCATTCTTCAAATGTTCTAAATACTCATTCTCCTCCCTTCAGTGATGCATAATATGCCATGTGAAAATTTTATTAATTCAATGGTCACATTTTATAAGGTAAAATTAGTGGAAATAATAAGGAGTCTCAGAAATTATGCTGGAGACAGTTCACTAGACTTTTTTAATGCTAATCATTGATGTTTCAGACCAAGAAATAATCTCCTCTGTATCTAGTTCTTAGACACTTAACAAAGTTTCTACCAAAGCAGCTATTTTCTCCATCCTTATATCATTGGAAATGAGTTCAAGTAGTTGGTGCATCACATTTCCCTGGCATTATACATTTACTGTTATTATATATATTATATCAAATTAGCCTGATATGCTTTGGTAGGTATCTACTGTTTATCCCTCTTTCTAAGGACATATTACATTTCTGTTCTTCAGCATTTCTTCTTCAAAAAATGTTCTAGTGCCCTGTTTGCTGTTGAGGTCAGACTAATCAGCCTGTTAACGGTTAAATTATTTTCCTTACACGTATTTGTTATTTAATTGTTGTCCAGAAATAGATGGCACATTCTTCAAGTGGTAGATGCGCTATTATGTCTGCCATCAGGTTTGCCATACCAGGTATCGGTAGTAAAGCCAGTAATTCAGGCTGTGAGGTGTTCTACTCTTTTCGTTGAATATCGTATATTTTATGAGTTCAGCATTTATCTTTATGTTTTCATTTCATACCAATGCATTCATGTACTTTAAGCAACACCATACTTTCAGAGCATCAAATCCTATGTTACCAGAAAGAGGATTTGTTAATACAGCACTTGCGGTATTGCTCTATTGTTTTCCACCTTTATCTGTGTAGTGACTCCATACTGCAAAATGAAGCTGTGTCAGTTTGAAAGACTTCTTATTTCATTGCTTCATTAAGACTTTTTATAGGCCTTCCTGACCTGCTTTTGACCCACAATTTGTTTTGTCCTCAGTATCATTTCTTATTTCTTCACAGCCTCCTAAACCACTAATTCACAATGCCACCTCATCACCTTTATCTTTCATTTGGCCTTCCTAAAAAGCAACCACCTATTAACATTGTATTGTGATCTGATACCTATTTCAGCATGCTTCTCACTCCCTTAACAACTCAGGAGCTTGAAGACCTAGTTATCTCACTTTGCTGCCCCTCCGTTAGTATAAGAGCTTCTTCCATCTCTCTCAGATTAAGCATTTGCTAACCAGAATGAAGATTTTAAAATAAATTTTATTGTTCTTTTATTACACTGATAGGTCATTGCTCTTATGAACACAGAGCTTACATCTTTCAAATGTCCACTCTCTTGAAACTGGATTTCTTCAGCTTTACTAAACACTTGCCAACCTCTTTAACATTGCAAAAGGTATAGACGTGTCCTCTCTTAAATCTACCAATTTTTCTTAGAAGTGAGTCACTGGCTTCATTAATATGCCTTTTCCTGCTGTCAGTGTCAGCTCTAGTTCCTGGTTCTCCCCTTTTTGGTTAATACAGTAAAACAGGACCTCAGTCAAATTTCTCATCCAATAGATACTTCTACCTTCCTTTCTGTTTCTTTATTCTGACCCACTTCTTTTGTATATATCTTTTATTCTTTTGTTTCCTTCCAATATATATGAACGAAATTCGTAACGCATCTAAAGCTGCATTTTGTCTTCTGTGACTTTATTTCCTTTCCTGAAACCTCTGCTGGATTTCATGCTTTTGGTCAGGCTGCTCTGTATTGACCATACCAGCTTCCTCTCTGCTTGCTTGTCTGCATATGAAAGTCATTCCAGTTTAGCTTTTGTGGATAAGAACAAATGAGAGAACTGTATTTAAATAAGATGCATTGTCCATCTGGCCTCCATCACCCCAGCAAACTGTGTGTGTCTTAAGGGATACCAGTTTCACTCTTCAAAAAAAGTCATACTCCTAAATGAAATCACCTAATGAATATGAAAATGGGACAAAAATATACTCTAGCTACATAAGTGACCACAACAAAAAACTAGTACTCCTCTAACCATATAAATGTAATTAAAGGCATAGTTTTCCCAGAACTCATGATCTGTGAAGGACTGTGTCCCATGAGAGAGGAAGACTTTTTTTCCCCAGTGTTCAGCTTTGTATATCTGTCTAATCCGTTCATGATGTTAGTTGCTGACCAATTACTCGAAGAGGCAAAGTACCCTTCAGAAACAAGAGCATTCTTCTGTGTGTAGCTCTTCTGTGAAACAAATTAATTTGACGAAACCATTGCAATAATTGCTAAGCTAATTACTCAGGAGTGGCAGGAGCCTTTAACAGATGCTTTCAGTTTGTACAGGGTTTAGAAATACAAGAAAGGCCATCAAAGAGAATACAAAGCTCGGTTTGTGAAGGATCAACCTTTAACTTTTTAGCTTTTCTTTAAATAGAAATAAATTTTTATTATGCAGCATATATGGGAATACACCCATTTGCCTATAAAGATCTCTGCATAGTTTTATTTACACACACAACATGTATTGAGCAGAAAAATTTCTAATACTGCCCAACTGAAAAAAAAAGGTTAAATCAATAATTCAATAAGTAAAGCAGACAAAATCATTGTCCCAGTTGTAAGTACTATAATGAGTTTTATTTACAGTCCATTACCTTTTCTTCAGAAAAAGCCAGATCCAACAAAAAAACTGCATAAAATTGCTGGCCTAGCCAAAAAAATGAGTTTAGATGCACTACTGATTTGACCTCTTATATTAATTCCTATCTTTCCAAGTTCCATGCTTTTCCACTTTCCTTTTGACTTTCTTTCTTCAGTCCACCTTTCTGCATTTTCCCATTTTCGGTGAAGTCACCTGTTACTTCTTTTAATTTTCTTGCATTTATCTTTTCAGCTTAAATTTCTTTTTGGTTTTGTTGGTATTGATGGCAGTTTATAGATTTTATCATGATCCATTGTGCAATCTTGTCTTACAACTGAGCTGCTTCCTTTACATCAACACAACTTACTTTCCTCTTCAGAGCTTGGCTGTTTCAATAGCCATGAAATGTTAAAGAAATGTCAGCAAAGAGCAACCTCACCTCCTGTTGGCATGTTGGTTCCATTAAACTAATTCAGGACTTTATATGCTGGAATAGACCTTAAATGCTCGCCACCAGTATGAAAAAAAAAAAAAAAAAAGGTTGTAAGAATTTATTACATAAGCAAAATACATAAATTTAAATTACTGATTTGCCTTTACTTGCTACATCAGTCGAATTCCATATATATAGCATCTAAAGGTAATTAAATAATTGGAAAAGCTCCTCAGTAGTGTGATATTTTGGTTTTTGTCAAACATTCTCAATGCCACCCATGAAGATTTCCTTCTCTGCAGAAAAGGTGCAGAGACAGTGTCATGATTCTGTTCTATTTTGCTCTATGAGGCCCGATCTTCATGCACTTTCTTCATGCTGAAATAAACATATTCTTCAAGTTTATTTAAGGCAAAAGGTGACAATATTTCAGAAGAGCTGAAGTTTTTTATTTCCCTGATGGTTTTATGTACTCCATAAGAAAGAAGAAAAGGTCTCCTAGAAACCTAAACTTGAGATAATATTGCCACTTTAACAATTCCCCTCAATGTGTAACTTAGGTTGAGTAGATGACATCAGCTGGAAAACATTTTACCTCAGTCTTATCATCTCTATGTTGGAGAGACAGACTTGTTCTCTGCCATTTATAAAATGGGTATTTTTAGCTGCATTATTATTTGGAGCAATGAACCTGAATGTTTTTTGCTAAAATTTATCCAGCATCTCTCTTACCAGTTGTATGTCAAAACTTAAAAGTAATGTGTAGATTATTTTAACCTGTCAGTTTAGAGGCAGAAACACAGGAGGCAGACGCTTGTATTTGCTTTCTCATGACATAAACAAAATTACATAAATGCTTGAGACAAATTAAAACAGGTTTCACTAGTCTTATAAATGATATAAATTTTTAGATTTTTTTTTTTCTAAAAGCAGAAGTAAAAATGTAGTTAGTTAAAACATAGAAAAAATGTAGTAAGTTAAAACATAGAAAACATGTAGTAGGAAAAGTATTTGAAAAATGTCATCCTTCCTTTGGGTTCTCTGAGTAATACACATCCTCTCTGACCCACATTATGTTCCTGGCCTTCCAAATGGCTTGCCATTGGTCTTGAGTATGAAAGCCAATTAAGAAAGAGAGATAAAAAAGTCCAATCCAAACCAAAAAGGAAACAAAAAGAAAACACCACAGCAAAGACAACCAACATAAAGGGCAAACAGATCTAAGTGAGTGTACAGAAGGAAGATTTGGAACTAAACCAATAAGCCAGCCAGGTGAGACTGAATTGACAGCTCTAACAGCATAGGAGGGAGCAAGTCCACTTACTGTCCTTGAAATCGGTATCACACTGAAGTCAAGGTTAGATGTGTACAAAGTAATGACAACCAGAACAGCAGTGCTAATTGCATAGTATTCAGTGAGGTGAAAAATAAAACAGAGGGCGTATTGTGCTGCTGCCTGTGCTTATTGCTTAAGGTAGCAAGATAGCCTTTTGCCTGCAGTATATGCATGCTTAAATTAGCACCAGTAAGATACAGAAAAGATGACCTGAAGAGTTTCGTGTGTTATCTGGTGCGGCTTGTCAGTTTCTGCAACTTGGGCAAACTCATTTTTAGCTAGCTTAGATTTTTTTGCATTATGTTGCCTTTGTCATCCATCTAACTGCACCAAGAGGATTCACAGAAGGCTACAGTCTGTCAGAAGTGATATTAGGGAAGCAGGAGTAAAAAAAATGTGGCAAATTACTCTCCAGTGGTGCCTGGTTCTGTACTAACAGCTAAGCTGTTTTACAAGGCAAAATATGTCTGCAATGGTGAAAACCCCACCTAGCAAAACATTCTCAAGGCCTCTCATTCTTTCTGGCCTTAGAGCTGAGACCAGAACCGATAACCAGGCTGTTGCCATCTCTGTTCCTAACAGAAGGAGCAGCTGGAGGCTGCCCAGCACGTTCCTCACCATCAGTCCACTGTCTGAGGCTCTTGAGTGGCAATGCATGAGGTTTGCCTTGTCTCCAGCAAGGATCCAAACTGTCCGGTTGCAGACAAATGATTAGTGAAGGATTATCTGGTGTTTGCAGAGTTTACAGTGGCTTGGCCATTCCCCTTACAAATTCTACGGTGTTGCTTCTAAAGTAGTTCTTGGGGAAAAAAAATTACTCTTTTTCAAGTAACATGTAGGACTTTGTGGTAACACTCCTGTGTCCCATCTTTTTCTTTCTTGCACTCATCTTTTAGATATTCCTGCTATTTAGATGCAAAGATAATTTTATCCAAAATGAGCAGTCTTATCAGGAGCCCTATATGGGAAGCAGCCAGATCTGACAAGCCTGTAAAATAGTGTTGACCTCATCTTCCATGATCAGATCACCAGTTCTCACCAGCTTGTTGTATTAAGGTAACCGAGGAAGCAGGATTTATTCCTCATTTAAGCTGATTTTCACAGCAGTAAGTTGGAATGCTGCATCCAGAGTGCTAAACATATTATAAATGAAGGGATTCTGGGTTGCTGTGTGTTTGGACATTTCTTTTTTGTTTTATGGGTTTTAACTCCTCTTCTGTCAACTCCAGAAAGACCAAGACCATTCATTTTGTCGTACTCCCAAAAATATGTGAATTTGGCCCTGATTCTCACTGGCCTCTGGATAATAAAGACCTTTTGGCCTCTTGCCAAACCCCAGTCATCTTATTTTTAATTCCAAATCCCTGCTGCCTCCATGTCTTCTGCATGTCTTCAAGCCCAAAAAGAAACTGCAGCATCCCCCAACCTGATATATGCTTTTCCTTGAAAGCCAGAGATTCTTTCTTCCTCCTCTCCTAGGTCTGGGAGCAGCATCAATATAATTTTCTTCCCTGCTGTGTGAACAGAGAGAAGGCCTGATCGTCTTTTTTTCTGTAGAAAAGAACTTGAGGGTGGAGGCATGTTTCAAGCATTGAATCTCCCTTTGAGACTCCACGGACAACAGAGATGGTACAGGCTGAGAAAAGCCATGCTTTCCTTTCCCTGGTTCCCATCCTCTCTGTTCTTTACTCTTAATGAGATATAAACTCAGGTAATGGCTGCTGCAAAGGGCCAGAGGAGGTGGGAAGCAGCCAGGAGAGAGGTACGCCACTGCATTAAGATGGTAATACTGAAATCAGAGATGACAGTGCTCTGGGCAACTCTCCAGATCTTGCTGGCACAGACTTGCTGTTGTTAGAAAGAGCAAGTGTTAGCAGCCTGAGTCAGACTCTCCCTTCTGCCCCAGTCTTTTCTGCTAATATTTATTGACTATTTCAGTATTAAAGACCCAATATAGTTGAGCTCTGATTCAGATTTGTTGGTAATAACTGCCCTAAAACATAACATTCCTCCTCCCAAGGTGGACAGAAGTCTGTGGAACATCTTTGTCTCTGAAGGAAGCAGGGAAATTAACCAACAAACCATTCTGGCTGCCTTTACTTTCTTCCTTCTCCTCATCCTGTGGAAACAGAGTTAGCAACACTTTCCATGGTGCCTTGCCTCAGATCACCTCTGTCCTTGGATGCTCTCCTCTGAAAGGGGAAAGATGAGTTATTGCAGTAACCCTCCCAGGGCTACTCACTCCAGGGAAGAAGGGCAGTAAAAAAGAAAACCAGTTTTATGGAGCTGTGGATGATCTGCTCTGCAGTAATGATTTTTCACTCGGTAGGGAGTTCTCTTATTCTGGTAAAACAACTTGCGGCACTCAACCTTGTTCCTTCTTGAGAAATCTGGTGCCCTGACTAGTGTGTCCTGTGCAGGTAATAGCAACACCATCTCCAGACAAAGAACTACACATTTGGGATACCTGTTTTTTTTTTAAGCAGATGCACATTTGCACTCAAGTTTGTCTTTGCAATTACCAGCCCTGAACTTTTTGCATAATCATAAAATGCTCCATACCCTGGTGTTCTGCTGCTTACTGTACTCAGCATGGACAAGTAATGAAGGTAGGCTGAAATTACAGTTTAGATTTATATATCATTTAGTCAGCAGACCTGTCAACAAGACTCAGAAGCCCAGGACTGTCTGGAGACACTGCTGAGCTACAGATTCTGATGCCTCCCTGCAGCATAGGGCCAGCTTCTCAGCGGCTTCTGCACTCAGGAGCTTAGCTTTGGCTTTTGCTCAAATTAGAGAGAGAAAGACTACTTGAGCATGTGTAGAGGAGGCCATGGAGATGCTGTGAGGGCTGGAGCAGCTCTGCTATGGAGACAGGCTGAGAGAGCTGGGCTGGCTCAGCCTGGACAAGAGAAGGCTCCTTGAGGGGAGACCTTAGAAAAGCTGCCAGTACCTAAGGGGTTACAAGAAACCTGGAGAAGGGCTTTGGGCAAGGGCCTGTAGGGACAGGACAAGGCGGAATGGCTTTAACCTGACAGAAGGGAGACTGAGATGTGCTCTTAGGCAGAAGTTCTTCCCTGTGAGGGTGGTGAGGCCCTGGCACAGGTTGCCCAGAGAAGCTGTGGCTGCTCCATTCCTCAATGTTCAAGGCCAGTTTGGATGGGGCTTGGGGCAACCTGATCCAGTGGGAGGTGTACCTGCCCATGGCAGGTGGCTGGAACTGGATGAGCTTTAAGGTCCCTTCCAACTCAAACCGGTCTGTGATGCTATGATTCAGACTAAGCCTTGAAGTTAGGAATCACATTTCTGGGCAGTTGCATTGGCTTTCTGAACACACATAGTGAATGACAAAGTCTTTCTTTGCAATCTGTTATATAGAGTGAGGTCAGTAGCTCTTCCCAGTTAGCAAAGTGCTGGTAATGCATTACTAGCTTTGGTCAGTGTCTTAGTGATAAAGTACAGCAATATCTACAGAAACGCTGAGCTTGCTAAATCAAGTTTGCAAAACACAGGCAAGATGTACAGAAAGAAGGAAGCATTCTCAGTTTTGTATACCTCTGTTGACTGCCACTGTGGAATATGTATTTTCCAGGATTTTCCCAGGGCAGCACAGTCTGTCAAAGAAACCCCAGAAATAATACATTTATACAACTTTCTCTTCATGACTGCGGAGTGAATAGGATGGTCTCTGCCTATATGAGGGGGCATTCCTGCAAACCAGTTTGCCGTTCTGCCTCTCTGGGAGTATACACACACAGACATACTTACAGCAAAGTAAATAATTATATAGAACTGGTTTATATACCCTACTACTGCATAGGTACAAAATGATTGCAATAAAATGATGCTGCAGACCTAATGTATAATATAGCTGGTTGCTGCTATGGCATTGACCATTTACATTCTGTGAGAGGTAGATTGTAAACTAACTTGGTTTTGTTTTCTCCATGATTCCTAGCAGAAAATGGACCCCGTCTACTTGTGGTAGCAGAGCAAGCTAAAATCTTCTCCCAGCGGGGTGGCAATGTCACACTGCCATGTAAATTTTACCATGAACATACATCAACAGCTGGCTCAGGAACCCACAAGATCCGAATCAAGTGGACCAAACTCACCTCAGATTACCTCAAAGAAGTGGATGTCTTTGTTGCAATGGGACACCACAGAAAGAGCTACGGAAATTACCAGGGCAGAGTGTTGCTGAGGGAAAGCAGTGAGAATGATGCCTCTCTTATAATTACAAATATAATACTGGAGGATTACGGGAGATATAAGTGCGAGGTGATTGAAGGATTAGAAGATGACACAGCAGTGGTAGCTCTGAATCTGGAAGGTAGGTAACATCTGAATCATACTTGAATTCGGATTTCTCAATGTTTATGAATACCTGCCTTTTTCTCCTAATACTGCTGATATTGTATTAACACTGGTAACAGCAAGCTGAGAACTGGGATTCATTGTGCTTTGGGGATTTTTGCCTGACACCTCATGACAACAATCATAAATTAGAAGAATATTAGGACTTCTATAACTTATGCTAGCCTATGGCATATTCTGTTTCCAGTGAGACTTGGTGTGCAGGGAGGAAAAAAAAAATGATCAAACATAGTACAAAGGATTCCACATATTTTTAATGCCCTCCTATCACTTTACAAAAGTCATTGCATATTTTTACAGTAAACTTAGACAAAATTATGTTAAATATTCCCCTAACAGCCATTTTACAGTACTTTGGGACATTTTGGATTACCAAGCAATACAAATCTTCTTAAAAAGAGGAAAAATGTTAAAGTAGTTTTCCAGAGACAACAGTTTCATTTTTTCCAGCCTTATAATTGCATAAAGTAGAGCTCAGTATTGCCTGCCAAGACAACTCCTACATGTAGTCTGTAGTCATTTCTCTCAGAAATATTCTTCAAAACAGTAGACTACAAAACATTATAAAAATTAGTGAAACAGGTTTAAAGAGAACCAAATACTCAGCTTTCATTTATTCTTAAGAAATTCAGATAATTTTTGTGAGGTAGAATGCATGTAAACTAACATTTGGCCTTTTTCCCAAAGCACTGTACAGAACTCAGCAGTAAACTAAAAGTTGTGTGAAGCTGTCTCCCTTACCCTTATACTTACCAGCAGGTGTGTGTCAGAGAGAACTTGATAGAAATCACTTTATCTGTGGTAAGTAATTAGGAACAAAAAATACGAAAGAAGAAAATCAAACCTCTGGTTCTCAAACCATTAAACAAGTGAAATATATGACTCTTTCATTGAGAGTTATTGTATATTGTGATGGTTTTATAGTTAACCTGCACAATAAGACTGGGTGGTTCTTGAACCAAACAGATGTCATGGGCTTAGCTTATTCCTTTTCGTCTATTCTTCCATTCCTGGTTGGAGGCTGCTGAAACCTTCAGTTTCTGAATGCAGAAAGGCACTGCAACAGTTTCTAAGCCAGGAGGATAGTTGATTTAAGTTGTTTCACCTCACATAATTCATCTTTAATAAGAATGCATGCTGATCTTTGCACACTTACAGTATAAAATTGAGCATACACATGTCCCGTTTAACTTGTCTAAAACAGTTTTGAGTGAAAACAGAAATAAGTAGGAGGAAAAAGCATTTTAATTTATTCTTCCCTGCTAGCCAAGGGCTCTCATGTGTTCAGTTTTCTCTTCACTCAGGCACGCAATGCAGTGGTTGCTTTTTGCAGATGCTGTTATTGAGATGAGCCACTGCAGTGAAAGAAGTTTCTGCTTGGAATGTTCAGCTTCCTTAAGTGAAAGCAAAGCTCTGCTGGGTTGCCCAGGCTGCAGGTATGGGCCCTGTGTCTGGGACATGAATTAAGAGGTGGATAGCCCCAGAGTGTTCCACCTCACAGGATGTTTTACAGACAATAAGGATATAAATATAGATGTGGTGAGTACAGCTATTTGCTGCACCTGAGGAATAGTAAGTGCCAGGTAAAAAAAAAAATGCAGCATCTGTTTTAGCTGTTTTGACCATAGCACATCTCTTCTCCTTTCACGCTGTCATGCAGGCAGTCCTGCAACTCTCCTCTGGGCTTCAAGGATGCTCTGTAACTTGATAATATTCTTCTGTCAGTCTTGTTTCATCCTAAGTACATACCTCTGTCAGTCTTCAACGTATTCAGATAAATAACTGCATAACTCTATCAGACACTGAGATTTCCCTGTGTTTTACAGCATTATGGTATTTTCTCAATGTAAAAAGGTCAGAGTCAGTGTAAAATCTTTAAATTCTTCATCACACCACACATCCAATCAGATACTCATCTGTGCCACTTAGCATTGTGCCACTGAAGCAAAAGTTGATTAGCTTTCTGCTCTTAAAAGCAAGGAGGTTCCAGCACAAATGCTTCCTGCTGTGCCAGGATTTCCTGGGGAAGGAGAGATGCTGATGGCTCTAGTGGCAGATTGGGAAGTTTTGCCTGAAGCTTGGTACATGCAGAGATCCACATTTGAAAGACAATATTTGATTAATACTAGAGTATAAAAGCAGTGAGAAATCTTTCCTGTACTGCAGACAGGAAGACAACTGAAAAAAGTGAGATTTTCTACCTTTTTACTGTGACTGTTTTGTGATACAGAACCGGACCATTGGATACAAGGTCTGGTTACCACTTCGTGGTACACAATATCCTCTCTAGCTTACTGCTGTGACTAAACAGTGTATATCAACTCCAGCCCATCCTGTCCAAAAGCACCATTTTTTCCTGTTTTACCCCACCTCCAATATCAGGAAATTCATAAGGATAGGAGGAACCATATTTTTTCAACCATGTTCTGATCTCTCCTCAACAGAAAGTTTGTACATTTGAACTACTGTCTGGCTAACATAAGAAACAATTTCTTTTTAATTACTTCTGTCAGATATGGGGCAGGTGTGAGACTGTTAATTTCTGATGCTATAGGGTGATGTATCCTAAACTGACAGGAAAATGTAATTTGCAAAGCCTCACTGTAAAATGTAACCATCAGATAAGATTAGTGAGTGTGTGAGTGTCAAACCTGCTTTTGACAATTAAATCCAGTGATTCTGGGTCTAAGCTACAACGAAGTTTCCTTCTGAAGGGATAATGATTAGAATGCACTTATATTTACAATGGACATTAATAGCTGATAGGGTATTTTCCTATATTTGCATGCCTCTGTGCTTATTTTTTCATCTCATCTGCAGCTTTATGTAGTGCTGGCTTTACTGTTTCATGTATTTGAGCAATGAAGAATAAACCAAGAAGAAAAAAAGATCATCTGTGGAAATAAGTAAAAATATATCAGCCCATTCCAACATTCTATATCTGTTATAAACAATAAGGTTAATCTCACAGTGGGAAGGGTTTGCATCTATAGCCTGATGTCCTGAGATGGTGGCCCTAAGGATGTTAATTGGCAGCAAGACAAAACCATTTATACCCATTTATACCCACTTATACCCAGGAATTAGCAGTGCAAAACAGCTGATGACACCGATGTAAGCTCACTGTACAAACAGTATAGATTTGGCTAGGTGAAAGCATGTTAATATATCAATCAGAAAATAATTGACTTCTACCTCAGTAGACCTTTTTTCTTATTCAAATGTGGGAGTGGTTTATTCTTATTAGACTCAAATACTTCCTGAGATCGTCATTCAATAAACTGTTCATAGTAATTGCATACTTTTAGCTTTGAAAAAACAGAGGAATTAGATTCAGTCTGTTTATTGCATACCTTACATGTTTTTTATATGTTTTCTTCACTATTATTCAATACAGCACAACATCAAGTGTCTAGGCAGGATTCTGACTTAGAGTCACAAGCCCGCAGATGGTAGCCTCGTGCCAGTGGCTCCTCAACCAAGCACATGCACCAGGGGTCTGAACCTGCGGTTCCTCTCGTACTGAGCAGGATTACTGTTGCAACAACACATCATCAGTAGGGTAAAACTAACCTGTCTCACGATGGTCTAACCAGATTTGCATATCCCGTTTGCCCATGGTCATCATGCTTGTGGTAAGCATGGTTAAAGCCCTTCCCAAATCTTTGCTCATGAAGCCAAGGCATCAGTCAATTCAATGCAGAGTCGCACCATTTCCCCCCTACACTAATGAGATAGTGGTGTCTAGTAGCTACAGCTCAGGAGTAGGATTCAGTGCAGTATTTTGCAGCCACCAGCTTGAAGAACCATTTGATCATGCCACGATTACCATCCTGTTAGCCAGCTCAAGTACGAAGTCTAAGGGCTGTAAGGTTTTGCTGGGCATGGTGGCTGCAAACAGTGTACTTACTGCATAGATCAGGACACTTTTTATGATATCTTTGTCACAAAACCATTTTCTTACTGAACTGGCCTTAATCTCCTCCTGCATATAACATATGGATCATAAGTTTTACACTCTGTCAAATGTTCTGAAAGTCAAAACCTTAACTAATTAAAGGCCTCATAAGGCAGATAGATATTGTTGCCTGAGTCAGAAGCAAAGAAAGAATTGTCAGCTTATACTGAATTTTCTTTATGTTAGTGCTTTACTATTTTTCTTTCTCATGAATACTAGGCACTGTAATAGATCTCACTAGATCAGGTCTGTGTACTTCAGCTTCCCAGCATGTAAAGGTTTCAGCTCGGGTATGCTGCTCAGGCACAGATTTTGTGTACTATTCCTTCATCAGATTCATGGGCAAAGAAAATGGAATGAGGCTAAACTGCCCAAAGCAGATTTTTACTCTATTAGAATTTTTTGTAATAGTTTCAGTCTTCAGGGAGAGACTATAACTGAACACACAAGTTTTGCAATACTGGCTACAAAATAATTACTTTTTGTAGTACTAGGAATATGCAGGTCTAGATAAAGCCACTAAAAATCTCTGTAGAAAGCTGCTCCTAGACAGAAGCCAACTCTTTGAGCAGCTCCACATGAACTGAAAATCTCATCAAGTTTTATGATCTCACTTAGAGGTATGTTAGCTTTTATGTCCAAGATAGAGTTAGAAAAAGAACAGGCACCTCTTTCAAAAACAGACTTTGTAGTTCAAAATAGATCAAACAAATCTGCAAGCTTCATATAAGCAAACTCTTCCAAATTATTGCAGCGATCATTTTCTAATCTAGTCATTTGCCTTAGGCTGGACATAAGAAATGGGAGTTTGTGGCTGAAACCAGCATGAATTGGTTGAAACCAACCAGCTGAAACCAACTGTATGGTCTCAACAGCTGGAGAAATAAGATTCAGCCTGATATTGTTAGCTCATATTTGTTTTGCCTGTGTATTTCCATTACATTCATACACAAAAAGCCATTTTAAATATCCTTTGCATGACAATGTGTTGTACTGTCTACTATAAAACTGATTTTATAGGATAATGAAAAAGCATTTGTGGGTCCCTAGAAGTCCATAGAAAGTCTTGTGACAGACAACAGGAGTTTTTCGGGAGTAAGTAATGACAGAGCAATGTAATTCCTGCTATGAAAGGGTAAAAGGTCTTTGCAGTCACAAATGTGTTTGCAAATGCTGTGAGAAATGATACCTGAAAGATTCAGGTGAAGTAAAACGTTCAAAACAACAGGAACAAAAAAATGACCTGGAAATTATGATTATGGAAATTATGGAAATTATGCTAAAAGAATTAGTACTAGTTACCCTAAAGAGAGCAAGAAAAGATAGTTTTCAATTTTGATAAAGGCTGTAAACATAAGTTAACCGTCTGCCCCCAGTGCAGTGTGAGTCTCGTTCTTACGCCTGTGCTTGTCAGAAATAAACAGCCACACTGACAGTCTGGTTGTGGAATGGTGCAGGCTGGAGGGACACTATCTCAAGCTTCAGTTTTGTTTTCGGGGAGACTGATACCTGCTAACATCCAGTGGCCTACCCTGTGGGTGCATGGTCAGTCCTGGCAAAGAGAGTAATGGCGATGGAGTCTCAAGGAAAATGAGAGATTTACCACTTTTAACAGAATTTCAGAGGCCCAGCATGGAAAGTTTTGCCAGCAAGTGTATGAACCTGCCAGCATAAAACTGTAGCCTACAGTATAGCATATACCAAGCCCTACTGTTACCCTGTGTTTACACTGGCTACAAGAAAACGTACTTTTCTGTTTGGGCTAGAACTCCAGGAAGCTCATTTCTTTACCCTGGCTAAAAATGAAAATTTTCCCCCCCTCCCCCCCCCCCCCCCTTTTTTTACCCATGTGTGTCAACAGAAATTTGTGTTATTTTGTTCAAGGTGTAAATACTGTTAAAACTGCTAATTTTGTATGGTGCTGGCTTAATAGACACCCATAAATTGCTACAGTAGCTGGGCTTTCTAAGCTTATTTCCTCACATTGGTTGTCTTGGGTAACTGTTACAGCTTGTTGCACTGACAATGTGTCTGTAGCTACTGAGTAATTGCAAAGACCTTACACTGAATTGCAGGGATTACCTGCATAAAGAGCTGAAATAGCTTACAGAAGACACACAAATATAATCTCTTTTGTGTTCCCTAAAAACACAGTGACTGAAGCAAAGCTGTATGTTTGTGGAATTGAATGTAAGGCGTATGGAAGTAAAGGTGTGTGGATGAGGAGGATATGTTATCCATCCAGCTCTTATGCTCTTAATTGGTAGAAATCCTAATTTCCATTACAAAAGTAATTTTCTAGACTGTGATTGCATTGTCACAGATGCATGCAGCAAACCTCATCTAGCCTTCCTCTTTCACTAACAGATTTATTTGCCACTGAATTGATGTGTCTCAGGTTCTTCCTCTCTTGCTGGGAGGAAAGGAGGTCCTTCCCCAGGGGCAGGACCTGTATCAGAGAACTGTGTGTTTGGGAGATTAGCCACACCGAGAAGTCTATATGGTAAATTAATTTTTCCTATTCAAGCTCCACAGGTGGCTTAGCTGCTTCCTTAGGGGAGGGAACTGAATGACGAAGGTCAGGTTGAGACTCCTCAGCCCAGTCTTCCCACAAACTAATTTGTTTCTAACCACCTGAGGCTGGGAATTTTCATCTTTCTCTATTTTTTATGCTGAATTTGCTAATGTTTGGAAAAGAGTGTTTTGTCTGGAATTGGTAAAGGTTGGATTCAAGAGTTTAGGTTCAGTTGGTAGGTCAGGAATAGTAACAAGCTTCAGGGCAGCTTTTGCCCATTCAAAACCAGATGGGATGGATTATCTTTTGATGGGTTATAAGATCCAAGACTGAAGAAGATGCTTTGCAATTAACTAAAGTTCAGCACTGCTAAATTGTAACAAAAGGAAGATCAATAGTAAGATCTAACTATGAATTTCAGATAGACTTGATAGGGAAATTAAGAAAAAAAATAAATTAACAAAGAGGAAAGGTAATACAAGGCTACACAAAACACATACCCAGTCAATTTTCTCCATAGAATCACCAATGGCCACCCCCATCTGTAGGGTGAAATTAATGCTAATTAGTTGCAGGCTTGTACTGCAGATGAACTCAAACAAAAATCAGCTTCCATGCAGCCTACCCCAAAATAACCGAAAGCTAATATTACAGCTGTGTGCATATATATGTTATTAAACATTATGTCCCAAAGTGTGAAATTCAAATAGATTTGTAACAAATTTTCATGCGTATTTAGCTCCTTTTAAAAAGCTATTGTGGAAACCTTAGGGACTCAAATTTCTTTGAATCATTTCCAATTAATTTTTGCTGAGTTTTTAAAAGTACACAAATTTAGGTCTTGCTAAAAAATACTCCTCTGATGATTTTCGTATTTTTTTTCCACGTGTATGCAAATCAGACACATGTACTGGACAAGGAGTCGGCTCAGGGGAAGTGGTTCTGGAAAAATAATAAGCAATGGATTTCTAATAAAGTAATAATGCTTAGGCCCCTCTGACATTTGCTACACATTTAGTATGGCCAGTGATATTTGTTTCCAGTATCACTGAGGGGGGATAAATAATTTTTTATTAAAGAGATGAGGAGGAGGAAGGAAAAACAGGAATTCAGAAAAATATGAAACATTACAGCTTCTTTATGAATTACAGTTAACAGCACATATTGTATTATATTGCATTCATGTTTTATAATTTAGAACAGCTAATAACTTAAAAAGCCCTTGAACAAAGGATTTACAACAGGAAAGATCCTCAGCAGACACTCTAGTTAATTGCCAAAGGAGAGCAAAATACTGTTTATTATTACCCTGCCAAGTTTACATTTATATGCTTTATTTTCCTGGACCAAGTTACCAAGGATCAGTAATAACAAAAACGTTGTTTAACAAAAATTTTGTTTAACAAAAATAGCACTTCTTGGACAATAGACAGGTGAGGGAGAAAAGGGAAGGAAAGGAGATTTTAAGATAACGGTGGCATAGACCCTGAAATGGGTTTAAATATTTGGAAAGAAGAATGGCTTAATTGCATGGCAGCAGTCTTGCATGACCATAATGTAGTATCTGTCTCCTATGCTACATTGCCCTGAAGGCAAGGAACTTGTCACAGGTGTGAGAATTCAACAGCAGGGAAAAAGTAAAAAGAAAGGTCAATATTTATATCAGTGCAGTTTTTGACTAATCTCATGTGTTATTTTATCTTCAGTCCCTCTGCGTCCTACAGCACTTAATTCCACAGAGATGCTTGAGAATAAGCATTCTGAGATTGATTTTCTCTGATGCTGTTTTATTTCAGTTTATTATGAGACTGGGCTAAAGCCAAATGTAAAATTTAGATCTGGGTTATATTTCTAAACCCTGCCAAATATCAGGGTGGTCTTATCTAAACTTTTATTTTCAGTTTCTCTCTTCTATCAGAACCCAGATGGGGAGGTGGTTCTTCAGCATTTTCAAGTGATCTTTCACTACTGATCTTCATAAAGCAAGCAGAAAGTATACTGTGGAAAAATATGTGAGAGAAGAGCAATGACTTTGATTCAGTGTTGCTGCTGAAACAATTCCAGATGTGTCCCCAGATTTTCCATCTCCATCTGGATGTCCTCTCTCTTGAGAGGACATCTCAGAGAAAATCTCTCTGCCACATCTGTCTGCAATGGTTCACCACTGATGAGCAACAAAAGGGGCTTTGGCCTTGCCTGTGGCTGGTCCTCAGGGGTGGGAGGAAGCATGTAAGGGCCATACTCCTTGCACAGTAGCTATCCAGCAAGTGTCCTTTGCTTAAGCCAACAGTGCTTTTGGCAGTGAGGACAGGTGGTGTCCCATATGGCTTCCTACTAGGGCTGTCTTTGCTGCATGCTGCATGCTGTGTGCTACATGACTCACTATCTGCAAGTGTCTTCTGCTCAAGGAACTATGCTCCCTAATGCCCTCTATGAGGAGCTCTCCCTGCTTGAGTGATGATGAACCATATACAGCTTCACTGATTTTATTTACCTATACACTTCCTACTTTAAGGCCTCAGGACACTAAAATTATGCCTCCTACCAGTGTATCCTTGAAATGTTGTTATTAAAAAATGCATGAAATACCTTTTTGTTACTAGCATAATGTGACATAAAACAAAAACAAGCAAACAAAAAACCAACTGTCATGTGCTACAGTTTCTTCTTTCTAAATGACTGCTAGAGGACCACCAAATCCCACTCCACAAAGAATAGAACTAGGCTGAATTTTAATCACTTTTTTTTTTTTTTTAATGAGAAATTGATCTTACAGCTGTAAACTGGCATTTCCTAGTGAAAAACCTGTAGCTGCAAAGTTTCAACGAGCTCTGCCTATCTTTAAGTACTCTCAGACTCCAGTGACCGTAAATGCTGTTTCACCCCTTTTTTATCACTTCAGGCGTTGTATTCCCTTACTCTCCACGGCTGGGTCGTTACAACTTAAACTTCCATGAGGCTCAGCTAGCGTGCCTGGACCAAGACTCTGTTATCGCCTCCTTTGACCAGCTTTACGATGCCTGGAGGTCAGGGCTGGACTGGTGTAATGCGGGTTGGCTCAGTGATGGCTCCGTGCAGTACCCCATCACCAAGCCCAGGGAGCCCTGCGGAGGGAAGAACACAGTGCCTGGGGTCAGGAATTACGGGTTCTGGGATAAAGATAAAAGCCGATATGACGTCTTCTGTTTTACTTCAAACTTCAATGGTAAGAGTCTTCTTCACTCCTAACTTGTAAACGACTGTTTCTGTGCTTAGGAAAGAAACTTTCTGTGCTTAGGAAAGAAACTCCCATGGCAGCAAAGACATATTTGGTTTGTCAAAGCTTATGTTAGGCTTGGAAAATTTTATTGTTGAATTTACAAGGGCTCTTCCACAAAGTAAAGTTGTCTTTGACACATGTTCATGTAGGTGGTTTTTACAACTCAGAACTTGTATTGGCAGGAGTTTCTAATATCTCTGCCATCACCCCATTAAAATTTATGTGTACTCTTTTAGTGTTGATATATGCCCTGTTTATTTCTGTTAAAGTGAAGAAACCTGTGATTCATTAATTGAGCTTTCCTGTTGACATCAATTATAATTATGACAGTTTACAACTCAACTTTGTTACCAACACAAAATTCTGATCACCACTTTGTGCTGTTGTGTTAAGCAGCTCCTGCTCAAGTACCACGTCTAATGTGATTAATACTTCCTTATCAGCAAACTATTTCTAGCTTTTATGCCTGATAATTTAGATCCCTAATCTTAGTACACTGCTAAAACATGTTCACTTTTGCTCTAAGCTTGGTCTGTTCTAAACTTTATTTTAGTGACTGCAAGGTTTTTTGTTATTAATAGATGTTACTTTAGGTATGAAATTACTTGATATCAGCTTGCTATCATTTCAGGTTTAATCTAGTGGCTGGAGAGGATTTGGAAAACATTGCTGTGAATGAGAGGAACGCTGCAAGTAAACATGTGCAAAAGAGCTCTACAATCCTCTACAACACCATACTTGTGGATATTCCTACACAACTTTGCACATATTTGGCTTGCAGCCCACCCAGACCAAAGAGCATGCACTTTTTTGTTTATGCACAGATTGCTTATCCACAATGAGGCATTTTTGTCCTGCAGCACACCAAAAAAATAAACATAAGTCTTGCTCTCAGAATCATAGAATTGTTTAGGTTGGAAAAGACCTTTAAGATCATTAAGTCCTGCAGTGAACCCAGTACTGGCAAGTCCACCACTAAACCATGGCCCTAAGCACCACATCTAAACGTCTTTTAAATACCTCCAGGGACAGTGACATCACCCCTGGCCTGGGCAGCCTGTTCCAATGCTTGACAACCCTTTTTTTAATATCCAACCTAAACCTCCCGTAGCTCAACTTGAGGCCTTTTCTTCTTGTCCTACCACTTGTTACTTGGACAAAGAGAGCAACCTCACCTCCTGGCTCCATCCTCCTTTCAGGTAGTTTTAGAGAGCAATAAGGTCCCCCCTGAGCCTTCTCTTGTCCAGACTAAACACCCCAGTTCCCTCAGCTCATTCCTCGTCACACTTGTGCTCCAGGCCCTTCACCAGCTCCACTGCCCTTCTTTGGAAGACAGATATGCTTCAGTGCTAAGTCTACTCCACATTCTCAAACCTTGCGCGCCCCCCCCCCCCCAATATTCTGAAACCAAGAATATTAAATTAGGTTGGATGCAGTCAGAAACAAAAATGTAGCTATTTTCATCATGCTGCATTATTCCATGAAATGCTGGCTCATGTTTTTCTTGCCTGATTTATCCAAGGCAAAATGCTATATGAGCTCATCTCTTATATGCAGATTTAGTCTGTACTATAGAAATAGTGTTGAGAAATAAAATAAAGAAGGAAAAAGAATTAAAATGTGCTAGGTGCACTCTTTATAATATTTGCAGAGTCAATGTTTTTGACTATTGCTCATTAATGGGCACCCTTTTCCACACTAGCAGCTGGACAGTTCCTCAGTATCTCTTAGTGAAAGAGAATAAAAAATTCTGAGAAAAAAAAAAAATAGAGACGTTCTGACAGGTAAATATTGTCTGTGCATTGATAAAGACATGGACAGAAGGAGAAAGAGGAATGAGGTAGGGTGAGGATAAGGTTACAGGCAGTAGAGAAATCAAAGACAGGGCACAAAAATTAATGCCATCCTTGGTGAGTCTGTTAAATGGACCTGTAAGACAGAAAACTACACAACAGTAGGATGATATATAGAGCTAAGCACCATCTTGTCTAGCTCCTTACAGCTCAGTGTTCTCTCAAGGTGTCAGCACAAAATCTGGGCTTCTGCTTCACTCAGCATCCATTTCCTTAACCAGAAACTCACGAAGGTGAGATCTACCACATGTCCCTGCTATGTTCCCCGCTTTTCATGTCCCAAGCTTACCTTAATGTCCACAGTAAACGCAGTCACTCTTCCAAAATACCAATTACCTATTTTCAGCTCAACAGTTCAAATAGCTCATGTATGCTTAACAGCATATGTTAACTTTCTCAGTAAAGGGAAAAGCTTATAACAGCCTGTTTTGCCACAGGGCTGCAATTGCCAAAGACAGCAGCTACAGGCAAAGACCTATTTCTGCAACACCCAATATTGATTCTGTCAGTTCAGGAAGAGCCAAGGAAAATGAGAAGTGGTTAGAACACCATGCATTTCCAGTGATGGCAGTGACTGCTGGAGTCTCCTAACAGTGTGAAACAGAGAAGCCTTCAGCTTTATATAAGAGAGCTGGGAAAATGCTAAGGGCCCCAATAGAAGGCAAGCTCAAAAAAACCCAAAAATATTCTCAAAGAGAGTCAGCTGTGGGAGTCGCTATAAAGACAGAGGATAATGAGGTTTAGATTTCTGCTAACTGGGTGCTTTTTAGGGAAATAAATTTCCCAGATCCATTACAATATCAGGGATTATAACAAAAAATAGAACTTAATTTTAAAGAGTTCAGCAGTCAAAGCAAAAAGTATTTACCTAAATTCCTAATTTCCACACAACACTGTTTGGGTGTTTTTGGTTTTTTTTCTTGAAGACGAAAGCTACAAAACAGGAAAATTACATTGAGCAATTAAGGTGAAAAATGAAAATGTAGTCATCAATCCATTGAGTTCAAATCCAGGTTCAGTGTCTTTATTCTGGAACTGCTGGATCCCACCTGTGATAAGCTGAATACACAAAAAACCATACTGGTTAAAAAGGGGGGGTTATACCTTTAATGAATAATTCAATATGCCTTCCTGCTACGTGAAATAAGACAATTGTTTTAGCAAAGTTTGTCTGCAATTCAATGTAAAATAATCTTAGTACTTTATAAAATTACCCTCTGCAGTGGCTTTTCTTAGACTTGAACAGTTTGGTTTTGCCTATTTTACTGCTTCATATTCAACTCTTTCTCGTGTTCCATAGAAGAACTGTTCATGTTTTGTGTCTGTACAGGCAAAGCGAAAAGTATGTTTCCTACATTTTGTATATAGTAGTACTGGTTTATTAGAATATACTGTGATGCATTTCATAAAACAATGCAAAGAGTAACAGTAGCATAATGCTATCCATTAAACCATCAAAATATTTGAAATAACGCATTTTTTCTTTGTAGAGATAACTATTGGTTGGCACCATCTTGCTTTTACATTCCTCATATTGATAAAGGCTATTGAAAATGAATATACCAAAGTGGGAAGTATCTAATTTAAATTTGGAAATTTTCCCAATGTCTGTTCCCTGCCCTGTATGGTGGGACAACCTGACATGATCCACAGCTTCTTTAAGGGCTGCAGACCACCCCAATTTCTCTTCCTGCCCTGTCCCAAGGAATGAGGATGCTCCCCTTCCATACAGTCCCTCTAGAAAGTCAATTTGGGCTTCTACAATTTAGGGGAATAAATGCAGATGAATCTTTTCACTGAAGTCTGCCCACAGAGCCACAAGGCATAGCACAAAGAATATACAATAGTAGAGCTGAGTGTTTATTCTTTGCTTAATTTCAAAGGTCTTGTGAAGGAGAACAGCGAGATTCTGTAAGGAAAAGCCTGAAAAAGTGTTAAGTGCACTGAAAAGTGTTAAGACAGCTAAATATAAACATATCTATCAGCTTCTCTATAATTAAAGATTTTCAAAGAAAAAAATATAAATAGAAGTTGTATCACACTTTCTGCTCATTAACATGCATTTTGTTCTATACATTGCACATAGAACCACAGCACATAACTGTTTTATTGTCAGCTCTAGCAGAATCAAGTAAAAATCTCATGTTAACAAAGTTAAAAATAAAAAAATAAATTTTAAGAATCATGTTAAAAATGCAGCTGTGAACCACCTGCTTGTTACAGTAATGTGTGTGGGAAGTTAACTACCACAAGCCACTTAAATGGGAGAAGGATCTAGGTCATCTGTAATGCATGTTGGCTGCTTATTTGAACATTTCAGAATAAAATTCTGAGAATCAGTGGGAATGTGTAGCCATTGTTCCAAAAAGAGAAATAAAGGTACCCAAAGGGCCTGTAGGGACAGGACAAGCTGGAATGGCTTTAACCTGACAGAGGGGAGACTGAGATGAGATCTTAGGCAGAAGTTCTTCCCTGTGAGGGTGGTGAGGCCCTGGCACAGGTTGCCCAGAGAAGCTGTGGCTGCCCCATCCCTGGCAGTGTTCAAGGGCAGGTTGGACGGGGCTTGGAGCAACCTGGTCTAGTGGAAGGTGTCCCTGCCTGCGGCAAGCGGTTGGAACTGGATGAGCTTTAAGGTTCCTTCCAACCCAAACCAGTCTGGGATTCTATTAACATTTTCTTAGAAGTGATTGCTTGTGAGCCACTGGAATCACTGCTGATACCAGGTGGGGGGGGAGAGGGGGGGGCATGTGGAAAAGGATTAAAAAAAAAATTCTCACATATTTAATGTAGCAATCCAAGATCTGTTTATCTGAGGTGATCACTGGATATGAAAATGCTTATCAAGACCCTATGATGAAATGAACAGAAAACACCTCACTTTGCACAAATTTTTAACATGTTCTTCAATTTTGAGAAGCAATGGGCTTGCTCAACCTTTTAGTACTCATAGAATCCTCAAATGGTTTGTGTTGGAAGGGACATTAAAGCTCATCCAGTTCCAATGCCCTCCCACAGGCAAGCACACTTTCCACTAGCCCAAGCCCCATGCAACCTGGCCTTGAACACTGTCAGGGATGGGGCAGCCACAGCTTCTCTGGGCACCCTGTGCCAAGGCCTCAACACCCTCACAGGGAAGAACTTCTGCCTAAGATCTCATCTCAGTCTCCCCTCTGTCAGGTTAAAGCCATTCCCCTTGTCCTGTCCCTACAGGCTCTTGCCAAAAGCCTCTCTCCAGGTTTCTTGTAGCCCCTTTAGGCACTGGCAGCTGCTCTCAGGTCTCCCTTAAGGAGCCTTCTCTTCCCCAGGCTGAACCAGCCCAGCTCTCTCAGCCTGTCTGAAGAGCAGAGCTGCTCCAGGAGAGCAGCATCTCTGTGGCCTCCTCTGGACTTGCTTGAGCAGGATGTGAGATACTGAACAGCAGACAGTAGGGTATACATGTTGTAGAAGCCACAGATATACACTGCTGGCTGCTGAGAATGTCTCTTATGGCCATATGAAATCACAAATTAGAGCACAGTAGAACAACTTAACTGGTTTCTGTGGCCATTTTCAGCACAGATCTGCAGAAGTCATTCCCACACTTGACATTTCTCCTGCATGTGCTGCCCCTGCACAGCACCAAAGCCATGAATCTGGGCAAGAGGTTGCCCCAGCAAAACATAAGCCACTGGGAGTAGTGTTAGGGCTTAGGTACTCCATGGCTGACTGCAAGTGGAGGCATCCTTCCTGAGAACTTCACCAAGGTCCGTCTTCCTAAGGCACTGCACTAGCACTTAACACAGGAAATAGCAAGTGGGGTGATACTGACTTTCTGTGCCTCCAAAGAGGATGACCACTGCCTAGCACACCCAGCTGCAATATAAAAGCTTACTAAAGAATGTCTCAATTTAGAGCTGAGCTTGGAAAAATCTCCGAGGGTGGTCCAGCACTCAAACATCCACAGTCACAGTGATATAAAGTATTTATATCGCAGTCACAGTGATATAATGTATTAAAGTGCTCAGGTTTTCCTGTTTAAGCTGTTCTGTTACATGCAAAACTTAAAATAGTTATTATAGCTGGGGTTTGATTAGGCCTGCATAAACTTTCTGCCCCATGATTTGTATGTGAGAAGTCAAACCAAGCACGCTTATCCTCTGTAGGACTGACCCGACTATAGGATGTTAATGAGAGAGACACAATTAATGTCTCTGTCCACTAAATTAAAATTGAAGTTAGAAACCCCTCTAACCTATTAACAGGGAAAAATCAGCAAATCTGTACCAACATTATTAATAGAATTTTATTTAATCAGACATTCTGGATACACATTGAATCTCTGTGGGGCTTACTATTAAAGTTCCCCTCTCTGAGTAAAAGGCAGTATATAAGAGTTTATATTATTGATGTCGTATGTCAGAAGCCTGACCTTACTGCAAATCCCTAGGAAATTACATTAAATTGACATATGGTTTGGAGAGCAACTAATAAGCTAGATGAAGTTTACACACTATCAGTCCAAATCCCTGTTCCCTTAAGTCTAAAATCCTGTTTGCTTTGGGGGAGCCTCTGAATAACATAGTAGGAACAGGTTTCCTCTTTATAAACTTCTCTTTAGCAACATCCTGTAAATGCTTTCAAGTTACTTAAATTGAGTTAAGCAAGCATTTTACAAAAGGCAAGATTATCTCCTCTCAACAGTTTTTCTGTGGAAACACTGTAGAAATTGTCTCTGACAGCAATGAAATATTTTAACCACTTCACCACAGCTGCAATGCCTTTTTTTTTTCCCTTTAATATTCATATCATGGTATACATTTCCAACCTTTACACAAAGTTAATTCAATTATCTTTACATTGTAATCTGAATTGGCATTTCTTTGCTTAGCAAAAAGTGGGCTTTGCAGGGTTTTGGAGCTGACCTAACTCTTCATCTTGCTCGTCACTTTTTCTTCACCAAGAAAGTAATCTGAAAATGAGCAGAATTGTGTTTGTATGTTTGCCTGGATTTTATGAGGAAGAAAAGGGATATTATTCTGGACTACTTTCTTAATTAAGAAGTAAAGAGTGTGCTCTGGAATGAGAAGATTCCCACATAAATAAGCTCATATGTTTTTTTTAGCTAACTTGTCTCTTATGAGACAGATTGAAAAGTTATGAATTTATTTGGAAATTATTATTTCTTCAAATAAGCACTGTTCCTTTCTGATCCATTTCTACTTCACACTTGGTTAATTGTCAGATCAGTGGTGATAATGAATGAAAGGCTTACAATGACTTCATATTTCCTTGATAAATTAAATTAACGTTAGTAGTAGTGCTGCTTATGGATTAGTAGGGGAGACTTTCTTTTTGAGCTTTACTTGCTGCCGTATGTTTCTATTACCTTGAGATGGGGGGCACATTTTTCTTAGCAGCACTGTCAGTTCAGTGCTGTCTTACAGTGAGGATATATATACCCTTTGATGCCTAAAGAGAAACAGAGCTGCACAGCTGCTGCCCGTGCTTTTGACACTGCTAATGAAGATTTAATGACAGGCATGGTTTTGATCTACCACAGGCTCAAGCTCTGCTTCCAAGGAGCTGTGCAATATCTCAGCTTTCTTAAAGATAAACAAATAAGTAAATGAAATTGCTGCTTGTACTTAACGAGAAACAAGGTCACCCACTGCCTTGACAGAGAGTAAATCTTCAGCCTCCCCTCATCCAAATACTATCAAGCCCAGATCTTGCTATGCCATGCTTCTGAGAGGAAAACCTGTAAGGGTCTTCAGCTAATACTGGGAGCACCATGTAGAAGTGCACTGCTTTGGATGTATGACTGATTTCCCTTTTCTGACAGTAAGCTACAGCTTTATGAGATCTTCTCTGGCTGAAATCTGCGGTGTTCCTCAGTTGTTTCACTGGATTGTCATTGGTATCATGTTGGTAAAAGCCTCTTGCACTATAGTGTTAGAGGCAGAGCAGGGACCGTCCTCCAAATCCCAAGGTGTCTTCCATCATCCCTCTCTCCCAGTCTTTTTCTTCCTGATTTTCTACCTCTGAGGATGAAAGCGCATTACAACAGTTCAGTTACCATTGAATGTAACTGAGGGTGGGGATGCCACACTGTGCTACACCAGCATAAGTAAATATAGCACTACTGTTATGTACAAATAGTCTGTGATCTCTACACCACACTTTTTTTTAGATGCCTGATATTTATGAACACACCATAAAAAAAATTAAGATATTTTTAACAGTGCAGCATCCACATTGCACAGTCACAAATGAACCACTGTTTGATATGATTCTGCAGTAGAACATCTCAATTTCTCCTCAAAAGCCATTGTGATATTGTCACATCATCTTAATTAAGAATATAGGAATTCTTTGCTGTGAGGGTGGTGAGGCCCTGACACAGGTTGCCCAGAGAAGCTGTGGCTGCCCCATCCCTGGCAGTGCTCAAAGGCAGGTTGGACGGGGCTTGGAGCAACCTGGTCTAGTGGAAGGTGTCCCTGCCTGTGGCAGGGTGCTGGAACTGGATGATCTATAAAGTCTCTTCCAACCCTTCCCACCAAACCATTCCATGATTCTATGATCCAATCCATGATCATATTCCTAATGATCCTTTTTTCTTCTTTCCCTTACTAGGTCGTTTTTACTACCTAATTCACCCAACCAAGCTGACCTATGACGAAGCAGTTCAGGCGTGTTTGAAGGATGGAGCTCAGATTGCCAAAGTTGGCCAGATCTTTGCTGCCTGGAAGCTCTTGGGTTATGACCGTTGCGATGCTGGCTGGCTGGCTGATGGCAGCGTCCGTTACCCAATCTCCAGGCCAAGGAAACGCTGCAGTCCTAACGAAGCAGCAGTTCGATTTGTAGGCTTCCCTGATAAAAAGCACAAGCTCTATGGTGTCTACTGCTTCAGAGCATACAACTGAAAATACCTAGAGCACGAAAGTCTTACATTCATTAAGAACATGTGAAAAATTTCTTTTCGATATGAACTCATGCAAGTTACCAAAACTGTGATAAAACTTTTTTGCTTACTATAGGAGTTTTTTCATAAACCAAACCCATTAATTTTTGCTTTATTTGGGGTTTTTTTAGTATTTTTGTAAAAGTACCATTCCATAGATATTTTAAATTAATATAATTTAATGGAAGCTCTAGGTAAGGAAATTTTAGAGCCAGATTCTTTCAGCTGCATCATCCCAACAAAGTACACTTTTCATGAATGGGGCATGCAATAGAGCTTGGTGATTGCTAGGGCACAATTATGGAATAAGGCTACTCAAATCAGAACCTTTTAAAAGCACAGATTTTACACATTTGTACCAGTTTGAGAAACATTGCAAATTAATTCTAACATGAATTTTGAAATAAGATGATCTTTTTTGTTAAAGGGGATAAGTGAGGTTTTGCAAAAACCCTCACAATAACGTAGGTTAGAAAATAACTTTTTTTCACTGGTTTTGCATGGGAATAACACAGAATTTAATAAAAGGAGATAGACCAGTCCAAAAAAATAGGACTAGTTCTAAAATCTAAAAACTTGCCTTCCTGAAAATTAAACTTCTACATAGGAACAAGCGCAATTAGTTGTCCTGAACCTTTTTATTGTGGTTTTGTTGTGTATAAATCGATAATGAGGGGGTAAATAATTAACTGTTGAGAAAACCTGGTTTTTGTCTTAGCTCTTATTAAAGATGCCAAAGTGTTGCATTACCTTTGAGTAGCTTTACTGAGTTATTTTTGATTCTTAAAGGCCATTTGCTAAGCAGCATATAGCATCTACTCAGGGCAGTTGTATAAAATAACTGCTGGACAGAGAAAATGTAAACTTTAGCAGCTTGATTTTACATTAACCTTTGAAATGTTATTGTCTTAACAAAATAACATTATAATATTCTATATTCTCACCTATTTATACATCATAAGAAATAAAATTAGGAAAAAACCATTAAAATTATGAGGTCTTAGAATAAGATTATTAAATAAAATCTGAAACCAGCTATTAAGGTTTAGAAGAAAAAGAAAAAAACAAACCTCACTTCATTTCCTTACATCTTATTTGTATCTAAAAAGTATACCTGCTTTTTAAACTATCAATGAAAAAATAGTATCACTAGCCCTGAATTATTTAGCTAATCCTCTATGGAGTCAACAGGAAAAAAAATATAGCAAAAAAACCTATTGAAATACTTATTTTCTCTGCAGCAGTCTAGGTGGAAGATGTTTACCTCTATCTGCCAGTGTCAGAGATAAACACGCACTGTGCATGGTGCCTAGGATTTTCAGTGCTTGCCTAAAGCACTAGGTCCTCCCTAAATACCAATGTGAGGGAATCTGGATTTCTGATACAAACTGATTTTGGATGCAGCAATTCTTGGTGCTGATCTTCAGATACCTTAATGCAACCAGTTTTTCAGAGAGTGGGTGCTCAAGGCTTTCTGAAAATTCACTCCACGTATGGTGTCTCAAGCTGGATACCCAAAAAACAAAGAGGCCACTGATTAAAAATATCTTGGTCTTGAGTAATCTTTTAGGCTGTTTTGATGTTCTCTGTCCAGTATTGATTCTACCACTTAAGAATGGAGAACTCTTTTTCCTATTCTGTGCTTGCTGACTACAAAGATTTCAGAGGACCAATATTTGTATTTTGCAAAGTTTTATAGCTTCCCACTGTTTCCATAGCTCAATGAGATTTAGTCATATTTATCCAAGTAGGAGACAACTGTTGAGCTTTCATGAATGGTTTGGTGTAAGTGATTTTCCCATGGACATGAGTAAATAAATCTCTTTCTTGGAGCGGTTGTGGTCCTGTTTTAAAACTCTGTTAATAAACCAGGAACAATACATGGTAGGATTGTAATTGAAAGATACAGTAGTGTAAGGGGATTTTGTTGGAGTTCATTCCCATCAAGCTCAGAGGAAAATTTCCATCTTTCTGAGGATATTGGCATCCAGTACGGATATTTGCTTATATTGTACACTTGAAGCAATCTTGGTGCCAAAACCCCACTCCTCTTTTTCTTAATCCACTAGGATTTGGATTTTCATGAAACTCTATCACTTAGCTATAAATAGAGACCTATTACAGGGCAAACCCCCAAACCCCATGTAATCTTTACCAAACAGCAATTTTTTAAATCAGTGTTCATTTCACACATTTTCTCAGGGCATTCAGAACTTTTTCTGAACCCCCTGGAGAAAAAAAAAAATGGAAATGGAAAGAGAAATTGAAAATATGCATAGAGGAAAAGGAATGGGGTATGCAAGACTGAACCACGACCAAAAGGAATACATTTAGTCTCCCATCGAGCCTTCAGAAACATGGAAAAAAGGTTCAGGCTATTTCATTGTCTCTTCTGAAGCTTGGACAGGCAGGTTATGGAATGGGAAAATATATAGGGAATATTCCAGTTGTTATTCCAGCTGGATCCAGAGCTGGTTCTAGGCTCTATCCTCCCCAGAGATCTGCTGGATCTTGGAGGAGGCTGCATGGTTTTCCTATTGCACAGAAGTGAAGAGACTCATGAAATTTTATGTTAATGTTTTACCTCTCCAGGGAAACCCTTCACAGGGTTCCACCCAGACACATCTTTTGGTTTTTTTGCAGGACTGGGGATGATATTTTGCCTGCATAAAAAAAAAATATACACATCCAACCCACTCGTAGGGCTGGCTCAAGTGCCCTCACTGCTAGACCAAAGGCACTGCGGGAAAGGTGAATTCGGCCTTTCACCAACTTTGCAAAGCTCTGGAGATGGCTGATCAGGTCCTAAATCACAGCAATCTCAGGCTTGCACTTGCTTATGCCTTCTGTGTCCATACTCTGGGCTGCCACTGTGACAGCCCAGGTGTAGCATTCCCCCAACCCACCCCCTCCTTTGTGCATCACCCTTACCCTGGGCTGGTGACTGAGCAGGCTCTGCACCACCCAGGTGAGCCCTCAGCTACGGGGACAGCCCCTGAGCTCCCAGCTTGGCAGCACAAAGAGGCTACAAGGCAACAAAGGAGTTGGGTCTCCAGATTGCTGCTGAGCTGGTGTACAATCACAGATGTCCAAATTGATCAGTTCAGTTATGCCTGTAAGTTTGCATTGAAGATACTGCTTGCTAAAAATCATATGTTCATGTAGTGGAGTCACATATGAGAATTTGCATTCATCGTGTTACTTACAAAAAGATCAGTAGTCTACCTTGGGATCAGGCTAGATTTAGATCTGTATATTGATATGCAACATTATGTATGATTGTAACAGATACAGATAATTGGATAATGTGACAAAAATATGTTTGTGTGAAAAAATAGTTCTAATGTAAGCAGATAAAAAAGAAAAAAGCAAAACATAAAGTGTATGATTACCTGAGAACTGAGCACAAATAGACAAAAAGACACGAATTATATTTATTCTTACAGCTACTGACTCCCTTTCATTTTATAATATCAAATGTCAGAATGTTCTCTTATTTTTGACTAAGCTAGCTAGGTGCTTGGATGAAAACTTAAAACAGCTTTAGAACTGGATAAAAGTATGTGCCATTTTCTGACTGTGAGAATATATTCTACCAATACAGTCAATTAATATTCTCTATCATTATCTTGTGTTTCACAATGTAACTGAATTTTAATGCCCATGAACTGACAACAATTAAATCATGTTGTTCTTTTCAGTATGATGATTTCTTCTGGTTGACTGGCCATTCCTATACTTCTGTCCCAGAAAACACGTAAAGGAAACGAATAGATCAAAGTACTTACTTTGCCATAGTAAACATAGTGATTACAAGACTAAGGGGGGGGGAAGCAGAAAACCAACAAACAAAGCCTACTCTGTGAATATGATTTACTATGAAAATAAAGAAAACTGTATTCTAAAGTCTTTGTTTTATGCTTCTTTGAAGCATTTTGGAAATAGAAATGCAAGTAAAAATTTCTTCTTTGTTTTCTCTGCCATCTTCTAAAATAAAATAAAGCATAAATAAGAAAGGCTTTTTTATTATTACTGTTATTTTACTGTTGGTGTTACACTGCACATGCAGGACTAGAAATTTGACATAGAACAGTGCTTCATGTATGGGGAAAATTATGAAATCATTTATGTCATCTTATGCCCTTAGAAATTAAAAGCCAAGACAAGTCAATCTTTGAAATGTGCAAAGAGAAAGATTTCCACTACCAAGCAAAGTATTAGTTGCTGAAAGCACTGGGCCAGCTTTTCAGCTTCTGTATTAACACTATTTCTGCATTGTATTATTGATCTGTGCAGGGAATTAACCCTGAAAGTAACCTACACTACACCACTTCACTGAGAAACAATAATCTTACAAAGGTTTTCAATATATCAGGTGTATTTTAAAATAGATGACAAAGAACATAGAAAAACTTGTCGCTCAAAATAAGGGAAATATGTATTACCATGAATAAATAATTGAGACAAACCTACTTATTTTCTAACAATTTAGTAAAACCAGTTTTAAAACCAATAACAATTTCACTCTACAACATTAAGCATAAAATTAAAACTGCCTTTTGTAGAAGCAATCAGCCAATAATTAGGTTTTAATTAATAGTAGAAGCTCCCATTGAATGACATCTCATGGTTCAAAAGAGAGGCACTGTCTTCACGTTTGGAAGTGGCTGGATTTAAGACCTGGTGAAGCTACCACAAAACCAGAAATGTCTAGATTTTCACCTAAAAGCTTTGTAAATGAAGTAGTAGGCTGCCATTCTATTTAGCCTTTCTTACATTTGTTCACAGAGGGTACCATCAGTTTTCTGTTTAACAACAACAGCTGGTTGTTCTACTTGAAGGTTTTAAGAAACTGAGTCTTACACATTTGTCAGCCATTTTCTCCCTCTTTCAGAAGCAGGTACAAAGGTTAAACAAATATGGTGCAGAGCAGTAAAATTCCAGTGCCAGGTAATTTCCTATATAAAGAGACAAAATTTCTCTGGGTTTCAGATCAAAAAGCCCAAGCTAACAAGTAGTTTTTATTTTAAGAGCAAGGCAAGATGAACTCTTGAAAAAAAATTACTACTGAAAAATAATTAATAATGACTAGTGAAAAATCGTTACTCCTCTTCCCATGCCATGAATAAGGATGGTCCCCTTATAGCAGGGGTGACCTGAAAGAATCTTTAAGAAGAAAAAGAAAAGACAACAGAAAGCAATTCTTTAGCTCCTGATCTTTCACACTGGGCTTGCCTTTGTTATATTTTGCCCAATAATTATTAACCACAAGTTTAAATGTATAATTAAAATAAACTCAACAGATTAACAATAAATTAAGACTTTGGAAGGGATTTCTTATTTTCCTTTGTCAAGCCTCAGACTAGAAGTAGGAAATTCTCATTAGAATTCTTTTGAGTCGAGTATTTTACCTTTTTGTGTTAGAATGTCTCAATTCATAAAGTCACAACAGGGCAAAATGTAAAGTCCGTCTATTTCCTCAATAGGTGCCAGAGGCAACCAATTGTGTGACTAATAACAACAGCCCTAACATGAGACTCAGGTAATGAATTTTACACTAGCACATTTTCAAGTTGCTCAAGTGGGTATTTAATGGATTTTTTCCTTTTTTTTTTTTTTTTTTTCTTTTCTTTTAAAGGCTAGCAAACAAAACCAAATTGATATGCCTTGGTATGAGCTGAACAACGACAGTCTGGGCTTTCTTTTACTAAAAAAGTATATTGTAAGGCATTTCAATTCTTCACTTCCTACGCTGCTGTTCACTGTATTTGCATGATGCCATTTACATTCTACTTAGTTTCAATCTGATTTCTTTAATATCTAGAAGAAAAGTTTCTGGATTTCTGTTATGTAAAAAGAGATCAGATTTCAGAATTTTGGGGTTCCAGCTCAAACACAAAATAGACAAATGGTGTTGGCCATATCCCATTAATGACTATGTTTTTTCCTGGTTTCAAGGCTGTTTATTTTGTAGGCTTTAGCTCTTTGCAGCAGCTTTCATTTCTTATTTTTCACTAGTAATTAAAATAAAATAAACAAGAAAACCATTTCCCCCCCCCCAAAAAAAAGGAGAAAAAAAAAAAAAGGAAAACAACACAGAAAATAGAGGAAAAAGAGGACAGGAATAAGTCAATAACTCAGTAGATTACAATAATGTTTTAATAATAATAATATTGAATTATGAAAAATGAAGTAACAGTAATAACAGGTAATTTCACAGTTCCTGGTCTCCGAGAGTAATATTCATTGTTCCTTTGATAGAAGGTTTGACACTTTCTGGGTGTCCTACATGTTCAGGCAATTTCTATCATGTTGACTTTCATGTTTATGTTTTTTGTGGTCTCTGGTGGAAGAAATACTTAAACTGCTGCCTTGACCCTGCTTAGTTTTTCCCTTGAACTTAAGTATCTGCTGGCTAGGTGTTTCTAAATTTATAACTATAACAAAAGTAACAATGATTTATTTACTTAGATGACAGTTTAAATGCTGTATTCACAGACTAAGGTCACGGCTATAAATGGCCACATGTACATTAAAAACAAATCAGTGCAATTAATTGAAGGCAGCTATGTGGTTTTGAAGTATATCTATCTTCTGATCATCCCACTTTTTGCTCTCTGCATTGTTTTAGAGTGGAGTTTTGACGTGCATGATTTAGGTTCTCATTGCAGGAAGATATATTGGAAGCTCAAACTGAGGTGGACTTCAAGTGCCTCCCAGCCATAAGGGTAATAGGAGTCTGAACTGGCCCTCAATCCTCCAGACAGCTTCAGACAACATTGATAGCGTGGAGTTTTGTTTCAGGGCCTAAATTAATACAGAGTCTGATGAAAAAAGCCCTATAACTCAGTTTGCAGAGGCAGGAAACTCAGAAGTAACTGCTCCAACCTACTGAACCACTCCTGTTGCGTTGTATTACTTTCCAATGCAGACATTGCACAGATGGACAGCTTGGCGTGCTGTTTACAAGCATGTGGCCACAGGGATTATGGACCAACTGTATTTCATAACAGTGTTAGGTGCCAGCCACTGGCAGTATTGGATGTGACATGCTTGTACTCATAACACAGATCTTCAGCTCCTGGTGGAGTCAGCAAGGCTGCCATCATATCTAGTGAGGCTTATGGAGAGTTTTGACTTTACATGTATCTTTTGCCCACAAGTGCTTTGCATACAGAGATGGGTATTTTCTCATCTAAATTTCACAAAAAGGAGAAACTTAATATGCATTGTGTTGGAGCAGCATTCCTGGCTGGAGGCACATATTGGGTCCTTACTTCTGCTCTGGGTCTTTCATGCCCTGAAAAAGGTATGGAGTGAAAGGAGGGGCTGGTAATGGTCAGTGCTGAGGTCTTGGGTTTGAAATATGGTGGGATCAGTCTTGGACACTGAGTGTACCTCAGAGTACATAGACAAAAATGGAGGATGCAGCCTCCTTTACCACCAAACCAAACAGATCTAAAACACACAGAACCAGGAAGTTAAAAACACATAATCTAAACCTGCGCACAGACTGTTAAAATGCCAATGCAAAACTTAGGTTTGGTAGTAGCTTTCAGATGGTGTCCCAACCTGACAGTGCTGAATGACAGTCATACAGTTTCCATCAAGCTGTTATATCTCAATCAGATCCAAAAGATCCAGGTAATCTTGTTTCTGCCCATTCATCACAGAAAACTAACAATAAAATTCTTTGTTTAGTTATCAAAGCAGCACAGCCTTATTAGTGTGCACTGAGTGTTGCCTGTGTGGAAACCCAGTTAAATTAAGATTTTATGCTGTTACTGACTGCAGTAGAGTAGAGCTGAGCTTTACTGCATCAGCTTCTCTCAAGGGAGATTCATGGGATATTTAGTTCTGAAAAATACAGAACTCAGCACAGAACTAAGATTCAGGATATTTTTAACCCTTGTTTTCATTTCTCTGGATCGTCTCTCTATAGTAACGTGTCCACCTTTATTACACCAAGAGGTGACATCCTAAGGCAACGAATGGATATAGCTAGAAAACACAGAGCTATGAAAAGGTTTTCAATTCCAACAGCTTTTCCAAATATCAAATTATCTATCTGTTATAATATATAACAGGAGAGCCCCAAGCATTTCACCAGGAAAGCCCATCTTTCAAATTTTTAAGACATGACCTTCAAAGTTTAATACTTCTATAAAAACTGCATCTGCATTTAAAAAATTTTAAAGATAGTATATGTCTTGACCTTTTCTGAAAAAAAAAAGAAAAATAATTTGTACATAAACCTTAAAGAAAGAAATATCCTACAAAACAACACTTTCTTCATGACAGTTCTTAATCTCTATTAACATTACTTAAACGTGTTCATATTTCCAATGTATTTTCAACACTGAAGTTACCCCACTGACCCACAACACAAATTAACTTGATAATTTTCAGCCAATTTTAACATGGGAAGAGGCACGCCAAAACTCTATCTAATGGGGAGACTGAGTCCCCCAGACCCACCTTACAGTAATTGCACCAACAGAGCAAGAAATGTGCCAGCTATCAAATGCTGAAGAGATTTTAGACAGCTTCATCAAAAATATCCAATATAAACCTCTGTTTGTTTTGGAATCCAGATAGATGAGTCACTGGCTTTGTTTAAAATACAACTAGAGCAAGAGCAGTTGCAGCAAGAAATAAGGATGCAGTATTTCTCCAACCTAAACTGTTTGACACCTTATGACCACTGTAGACTAAATTACAAGACCCTTTGTATGAGGAGAGTCATCCAGCCACTCAGCCCAGCCAACCTGTGCAGCAGTATAGATGTGCTGTGTAAAACCCCATTCCTGTGTGGGTATTACTGCAAACTGCGCCACTAGGTTGGCTTAAATATAAATGCTTATGAGCACAGGCCTATCTTTTATTGTCCTTTAATATAAAGACATGACCTTAACTTAAGCCTTTGCAGCAAATCCTGATAGGCTAATACATTATATCATTGCACTACATAAATTCAGATGAAATTCTCATTAACACAGATCACTATGGAAGGATTCACATCACCTGGGGCCATCCACTCACCTTTTGTTGCTCAAACATGCAAATAAGTATTATTGACCATTAACACAGCCAGCAACCCATGAAGAGCCAGTGTGTGCATTGTAAAATGTACTGTAATAAGTAACTGAGCATGCCCATCTCTGTCACCTCATCTCTGTCACCTCACTTTAGACAAGCTCTCAGGCAGAATTTCTTCCCTGTGAGGGTGGCAAGGCCCTGGCACAGTTTGCCCAGAGAAGTTGTGGCTGCCCCATCCCTGGCAGTGCTCAAGGCCGGGTTGGACAGGGCTTGAAGCAGCCTGATCTAGTGGAAGGTGTCCCTGCCCGCAGCAAGGGGTTGGAACTGGATGAGCTTCCAACTCAAACCAGTCTCTGATTCTGTGATTCTATGATAGTTGTGGTCTTCCCCAACAGCACATTCAGGTTGCTCTAGAGAGGAAATCCATCCCTCTTCATTGGTTTTGGTGTTAAACTATACCAATGGTTACAAGATTGAGTTTCAGCTACGTTGAAAGGTTTTTCTTGAGACAAGCACAATCTCTATCTTGGTTTCCCAGCTGGAAGCAGACTTCAAGGTAAGTCTTAGAGACGCTTATAAAGCCTTATCCACACTTTTCTGAATAGTTTTCCTCAGTTATGGATGGATGAAGACCAGGCCTTTGAAGAACATCAATACCAAAAGATGGCTTTGAGGAAATATCCAGACAATCACTTTAAAGATGTTGAAAGTCTAGCCAGATAGAGGCACTGGCAATTCCTAATTATCCCACTCTCCATTCCCAACCCCTCACATCACAAGACAAAGGTCTGGCTTGCCTGTTTGTCTTTACTATTTATAAGTAGACCAAGGAGTAGAATTGTGGCAGATAAGAGCCTGGCCTGCCAGTTAGCTGAACCAAGTCTGGTATGGTTTAGGGGTGTTCTAAAGGGTGCTATCAAAACCACCAGCTCTGCACATCCAACCTCAACCAAAAAGACAAGAAAAATTGAAACACTATTCCTACAACTTGTATAAAACTTTCAAATCAGAAAATGCATGGCAGGAAACCAAAAGAGAAGGCAAAAGGAGATCGCAGGTTCATGTAGCTAGACTTGCCAAGCTTCACCTGCTCCATGCAAGAGATGTAAAGGAATTACATTGTTTGTAGGTGCTGGTGGGGCAGCCCCTTTCTTATGTCTGCAGCCACACACCTCAGCCTCATGTGTCCACATGAGATGAAAAGGCCACCACTCAGAGGTATATTTCAGAAGTAATTATGAGAACCTGCCCTCCACAGGGTAGTGATTTACATGCACAGGATAATGGTCTCCCTTGTGACTGCACTGGGAACAAAATTTATGCATGTCAGGGACAAGACAAGGCCATGAAAAGTTAGCAATTCATATTTACTCTTGCATAGTTTTTTAAACTTCATTTCCATTACAAATTAGGTAATAATTTCAGCCCAACTTTGAACAATCTAAGCCATATCCTAAACCATAAACACTTCTATAAAAGCCTTTGCCTAAACTGCATTTAGCAGACTGAAAATTATATCCAGGGAATGTGACTTAGATTTATGAATGAGAATTCTGTCATCAAATATCTGAACAGCACTATTTCCATCATAGGAAGGAATGAAGCATACAGGGATTATAAATCGACATTAATAAATCCACCACATTTCCCAAATGCGAAGTAATGTTTTATTTGTCAGAACTGTTCAGTAAAAAAAAAAATTGCTACATTGATTTGTCATAAAGTTATAACATTTGTTCTGTTTTTTAAAGATTCACTGCTCATTTGACAAATGCGTATTTCTAAGCATTAAAAATGCAAAGCAGCATGTATGCTTCATTGTTTCTCTCTCTGAAGATAACCTAACTTACTGAGAGAAAAAAAAAAAAAGCTCAGCATTTCAGTAACACAAAGATTCTGAGGTATCTCTGCCCTACCAAATTGCATTTCTGCACAAATTACCTACTCAGACTTTTAGCCCTGGTGCATAGGAGTAAGTGGCCACCCAGCCTGGAGAAAGTTAACAGATGAACCTGATGAACACTGTTTTACAGCTAGACATAGCTCTCATGGGAAAGAGGCATCAGCTAATTGCAAAGGCAGGTAGCCATGGTGCCTCCATCCCCTTCTCTGCAAATACTTGTGTTGCCAACAGGGGTGTACAGCCAATGCCTCTTCCAGATAAGGGTGAGAGCAGATAACATGCACTGTGCACAACCCTGGCATGTGTTCACAGTGGGGTTTGCACCTCCATCAAAGCCATGGGGGACAAGGCTGCTGCTTGATATCAAGGCCTGCATGGATCTTGTTGTTCAGCAATAGACCCAAACTTACGCTTTTTTCCTCAACCACTCCTGGTCTCCTTCAGGTCCTGAATGAATTATCAATTTTTTGAGCAACAAAAGCATTCAAGGTTTAAGTCCCCTAACAGTAATATAAATTGGCTACATTGAACCAAATTTCTATGACATGCTTACAGGAAATTTGGAGAGGGACTTTTGACAAGGACAGGACAAGAGGTAATGTCTTTAACTTGACAGAGGGGAGATTGAGGTAAGAAGTTCTTTCCTGTGAGGGTGCTGAGGCCCTGGCACAGGTTGCCCACAGAAGCTGTGGCTGCCCCATCCCTGGCAGTGTTCAAGGCCAGGTTGGATGGGGCTTGGAGCAACCTGGTCTAGTGGAAGGTGTCCCTGCCTGTGGCAGGGGTTAGAACTGGATGAGATTTAAGGTCTCTTCCAACCCAAACATTCTACAATTCTATGCATCCATGTTTTAGAACGCCATTGAAATAGCAGCTTCAGTTTTAATGGTGATGACAGGATGATAAGACCTGCCTTTTCTCCTTTACTCATCACTTTCTCAGTTGTTTAACCAGGAGAGGAGGCCCCTGGTACGTCACAGTGTGAGGACATCTCTCATATCCCTATATGTACTACACATATTACGGGTATACAGAGAAATGCAACAGCTTCCTTGCACAACAAAGACAAAACTTTCTGGTTTAAAAGCATGTCTTTGTTCACTTCTGGGTGTTTGAGCTTCATGTTCTCAGTTTAAAGTGGGCAAAAATAATTTTAAGTAGACAGCAGAACTAACTGCTGCCATCGTTTGTAAATGAAACTGGAAGGGTGGCACAGGCCACCTCCACATCCTTGAAAAGAATGGTCTTTCATTGGTTTTCTGTATTTGTGACAGGGTGAATAGGGGCCACAGCAGTAGGATGAAGGGAAGTCCCAGGGGTTACCTGCAGCATGAGAGCTGTAGCCAGTGCACTTGGGCAAACCTGGGCCAGTGATGCTGTCCCATGCCATTACACCACAGTCTAAAGAGAAGGAATGTTAGTGGTCTTACAAATGTGAAGTATAAGGTAAATTCAAGGCAGGATGACCACCTGAGACAGTTTTCCAGTCTCAGGTCTGTCTTTGCAAGGCATTGAAACCTTTAACTGTAGCACTCAGGAATGGGCCACTCAATAATTATGAGGTTTAACTTAATCCTGCAAGAGAAAAACCAGGGACAGGTCTAAGTTCAGTGCTCAGCTCAGTACTGTTCCGCTAGTACTGAATTTACACCTGCTCTTGGTTTTTCCTTTTGCTGGGCTAGGAGTGGAGAGCACAGACAGAGCTGGTTCAGCTGCAACAAACCAAGAATATCTAAAACTTTAATCTTCTTACAAAGCCCTCCTTATTTAAAAAAAAAAAAAAAAGTTCTTGTCCTATGATCCCTTTGTGTTCATCTTTGATGGTGTGCATTTTTATTTTTTCCATTAGATAGGGTATCCTTTCACTATTCTTATGCTTTTCAGTGAGGAGGTAGGAAAGGACAGCAAGCTTATTTAATACACTCGCACAAGGCAGTAAAGTGTTTCCTCCTCTCCTTTTCCAGTGGTTCACAAGTAACAGAGACAGTTTGTGAAGATGAAGTCTAAAACTTCAGGGTTTTCTGTAGGGCCATTTGTTTGTCTCAAAACCCACGATGTATGCCAAGCCCACAACATCGTGTTCAGAGCCAGCAAGTTAATGGAAATTGTTCTAAGTTTTTATTTCCTCCCACTGGTTTACTGAAGCACTCTTAGAATTTTCCTTTCAGATTAGGCTAAAGCTGTTCTGTCTAAATATTTATGTAAGGGTGTGAAAGGGGGAATCACCTTCCATCCTCCATCCAGCAAAAATGTTGGAAAAAAGATGCATTTTTGGTAGTCCATTTTAAACATGTGGATAAGGGCAGTCTTTGTATTTTACCTACTTGCTGGCTGTCATCCACTGCAGTCTTTGTCAAAATAATAAACCCCCTCCCAAAACCAAAAAAAAAAACAAAACCAAAAATCCCCCAGAAAATACAATATTTTTTTAGAAGCTAAAGGAGAAAATATTTTCTCTAATCCCTCTAATTTTTTCTGAGTTTAAATGTACATTTGTCTGTAAAAGCATGGCTTCTGCTCAGGAAGCCAGATCTAGACATGAGCAAAACACTGCCATAATCAGTTACAAGGAAAATGTCTTTTAATGCTGTTTCCACACTGGAAAATGAAAATAGGCTGGTTCTGTAACATGCTGTAGCAAGCTGTGATTCCTTCTTGCCTGTTTCTCTCTATTTCTCAGAAAATGACAGGGAAGGAAAGTTCATTGCTAGAAGACACAGAGCAAACCAGAGGCCCCTTCTGCACACTTTTTACTTGAGGTCTGGGGAGTTCAGGATCCTGACATTCCTGTCTCTGTACTTAACTCCTAACCTGTTTTTCCTTTTACTTTCTTGGACAGATTCAGCTGGGGCTTACTCTGATACCCAACCAGATGGGTAGCAAAATGACTCAGGTCCCAGAATTTCCACTAGATAAGTACAAGTCCTTCAAAGCAAGGTCATTATGGAGGTCAGCACTATGACATGTCTAAAGGGGGCTCAAAATTGGGTTTGCTTTTCTTACTCATGGAAGGGGAATTTGGGAAGAAAAGCCTGATAATTGTGATTACCAGATGGCATGACACAACAAATTATCCACCTCTCAGGGTAGCTTTGAAGCCCTGTGTTTGTTGTTACAGTCTTTAGCCAGATCATTGCATTGCTCTTGATAGCTTTTGTATTACTGATGTTTGGAATCTGTCACTGAGACACAATGTCTTGTCAGACTCCAACCATAGGTTAGACAGAGCCATGATGTAATTCTGTGACCTTCCTGAAGGACAGCAGAGACCCAATCTCTGCTCTGATCTCTGTGTGCTACCAGACCTATTGTACACTCTGCATTTAGAGAGAGAGTGATAGACTTATGCACTGAGACTAATGAATAAAAGAATGAATGAAAACTGAGCCAGGACGTGCCATTTAATTTTCACACTTCATTTATTGACTTAATTTATTTTTGAACTCACACAGCTATAACTCTATGTCATTTCACACTTATAATGAGTTTAGATCAGTATGTAAGAACCTCACTTTGAACATATTTGAAACTCCTGTTATATTATGTTTATATTGAGTTAGTGGCCAACTACTAAAGTAAAAAATAATTATAATGAAAACTTGACAGTAGAAAACCATAGTTTTAAGACAAAATTTTAAAAAATATTCTCTTCATTCTTCTCTTCCTCCCCAAATGAATAAATATTATGCCAAACAAATTCTAAAGTATTGTTTTAATCAGATTGAGACCAACCCCTTTGATGGATTTGTCATTTCTGGAAATTCTCCATCAGTTTCAATTAATTTCCTATCCTTTAAATCAAGACCAGATGACTTCTTAACAAATATCACTTAAAAATAATTGGATTAGAACTGGAAGCCACTAGATGAATTTTATGGCTTCTTGTAATCCAAATTCTGCTTGAAAGATACTGGATATTGTCCCTACTGAATTTTAAAAAAGCCCCATAGCCCTAATAGTTTATGGAGGCAGTCGACATTTCTCAGCGGACATATTTCTGACCAGCACTGGGGCTTTCCAATCAAGTCAAGCATCCACAAGGACTAAGAGAAAATAACAGTGCAAATTCATCAGGATTGGGCCAGAAGAAAGGGCCTCAATAACAAGTAAAGTCTGCAATAGGGTCACAGGGAAAACTGGCCTGATTTGAACAGACAATATGTCTTCATTATGTTATACAAGTGACAAAATAAAGCCTATTTCACCCAAGCTGAATCCTAATTGCCATACCTAGTAATTTGGGAATAGATGTTTCTTTGCAATGGCGTTGCTACTTGCAGCACGTGTACTGCTGTATAGAAAAAACTGAGCTAGGACAATGTGAAAGAAAAAAAAGAGACTGGGTTGGGAAGGGGGTGAAGGTTCATGTGCCAGCATGCTTTAGTAAAACAAGTAAACAATTCCTGTTTTCAGCAGTAATTGAACTTTTTGAATTCTGAATTTCTCCCTCCTTTCCTTTCCATTTTAGGAATCCATCATCTGGGGAGAAAGGTAATTTCTCTGGTTCATTAAAAAGTATTCGTTTGCTACAGATTTTTATTTGATGGCACCTCCAAATTTGTTACCCTGATTCTTGCACGGTCTTGAAACGTCTCAGAAGAAAGTGCAATTTTTATCTCAGCTGCAAACGATTTCTCTCATTCCTGTTCCAGGGAGGACTTGAGTAGAGGTTTGTGCTCCAGACTGCACGGAGGTTGAGCAATCTCCATGTCTGTGCCAAAGAAAAGAGGGAGGAGGAAAAGGGATAGCCAACTATGTTTCACAGCATGACAAGCATGGCTGAGGTACATGGCTGAAGCAGCTACTTTTACAATGACCATTTGTCGTGGACTTGTCCTTAAGCCTGATTGAATCAGTTTAACCTGGAATTAGGCACAACCACAGAGATAAATATTTTTCTGGGGATATTCAAGGACATATTTTCCTGAACAATGAACATATCTGTGTGAAGAAATGCCTTTGTGAAGCCGCAAAACCTCATGCCTAGGAGAGCTGGTCCTGAAGAAAGGCAGGATTCATCAGCTGTGATGGAGCATCTTACTAATAAAGCAGATCCCGCTGTCTCCAAGAACTGAGCCATGCCCCACAAAGCGCTGTGCCTTTGATTCTAAGGATCCACCACCCAGAGCTCACCAGACAACTTGCACAACATCTTGCTGTACAGGACAGCCAGGCTTTAGCGCTGGGTTTGACATGCATCTGCCTGGCTGGCTGCTCCTAATCCCTGGCAGAGTGCAGAAAACCAAAATATAACCTAAGCTAAACAGTCCAGGGCAACTTGTTAGCAGCTTGCACAAAGACGGCATCCTTAAAGACAAATTCAACACAGTAAAGCAGAGTTTTCTTGCCCAGATGCATGCAGACCATGAATTTTGATTCCTTTAAAAGCAGATAGAAGCACAGCAGAGCACAGTCAGAATCTTATCACTACCACCCCTTGCCTCCACTTAAGAAATATTTCACACTCCTCATTCCTTTGGTTTTCTTTCACATGTACTCATACAATAATCGGTACATTTTATTAAATGCCCACTTCTGAACAAAGTAAATGCACTTATTTACTATTTGAATCCTACTGAAATTTGCCTGTTTCACCCACTAACTGCATGACTTAAGAAGAAACTGAGCTTGTACTGACCAAATAAATAAAAAAAAAAGAGAGAAGAATCTAATAAAATTGGCTTCCAAACATTTCACAGTAAACAAGGTTTAGATAAACATATTTCACTCTGGAGGAGATTTTAGCTAGCAAAAGTAACCTCTGTCTCTGGAAGACTGGTGCATGTGGAGGTTTCTCGTCTTGGTCCATATGTGGGTCTCTGCAATAGTTTGGGGATGGACCTCCTGCCTCATACTTCCTCTCCTGAATGCCTGGACCATCCAGTTCAGTTGCCCTTATAAACTCCAGGTCCAATACTTGTACTTCTGGCTGAATCATCCCCTTTCTGCTTCCCCAAATCCTCACAGGCTGTAGTCGATCCTTGCATTTTCACCTACCGTATTTTCAGTGTAGACTTGTGAAGGCTTCAAGTACATGCTTAGGTTAAGAAAGATAGCACAAAATCTGAGTTAGTCTGGGTTAACTTTACAGAACAGCACAAGTGCTGTAAATATTATTGCTCTGACACAGAGGGTAAGCACCCGTAAATGAAATCCACAGCAAAACATGTCATTATGCTGCACAGTCATGCATGTGAGCTACAGGCAGCAAAGACCAAGGTCTCAGGGGAACCCAAATGATTAATTTTATTGTCTATGTGACTTAGTTTTCTTCGGCACCTACGTTTGGCTGCATAATGTTTTCCTTAGTAGATTATTTAATGAAAAAAGACAATGGCAAGTCATTTCAGAGACTGATCCTAACAAAGAAAATGAGGGAGAAAGCAAAAGAATGCATCACTTTTCACATCTTTTGGTTAAAAAGCACAAAGCTTTTAATTCTGAGGTGCCAGCTGCTAAGATAGGACACCTTAAAAAATGCACTGGTGTTCAGGAACTGGACACCTATCAAAGAAAGATAGTAAAGACCATCCATTTGTGAAAGAAAACTTACAGCCTTGAAAATTCAACAAAATTCCTATTACTCATACTGTCAAAACGAGTGCCAGCAGGTAGCTTATCTTGTATCAAGTGCACTGCACAACAAAATAAGGTAAAGAAATCATTGTTCTCTTGATCAGTACAGCATCGAGAGTTTAGGAGATAAAGTAACCACTGTCCTAGGCAGGGTGGAATCTGGTTTTTAAATGTTATGGCTTCATGCTGTGTTAACTGCACTGCTGACAAGGCCCCAGAAGTCACTGTATAAATTTGCTTAAGAAAACTAAACTCAAGACCTTCAAAGCAGAATGTGGTATTTGTTTTAAACAAATCTGATTTCAATCGGCTTTCAGGTTTCACCCACTCTTATTTACACGAACAAACAACAAAATGGATGTGTCCAACTAGTCTGGATAGTTTTACTGATGTACAGCATAGCAGACAAGGGTCACCGTTATCAAGTCCCCATCAGATCTAAGTTTGTCTTGATAACAAGCTTGTTTTTGATAAGTCCTTTAAAGTCTTTAGGAGTCACAAGTTATTAGAGAGTCAGTGTCTCCAGTAAGATTGCTGCCTTACTTACAAACATCCGCAAGATTTAATGCCGTGGTCAAAGACTTTCTAAAAGCCACACATTCTCATGATCCTGTGGTGTTTTATGGCCATGGATTTCACAGAATCCCAAACTGGTTTGTGTTGGAAGGGACCTTAAAGCTCATCCAGTTCCAACCCCCTGCCATGGGCAGGAAGGAACACCTTCCACTAGACCAGGTTGCTCCAAGCCTCATCCAACCTGGCCTTGAACACTGCCAGGGATGGGGCAGCCACAGCTTCTCTGGGCAACCTGTGCCAGGGCCTCAGCACCCTCACAGGGAAGAACTTCTGCCTAAGAGCTCATCTCAGTCTCCCCTCTGTCAGGTTAAAGCCATTTCCCCTTGTCCTGTCCCTACAGGTCCTTGTCCAGAGCCCCTCTCCAGGTTTCCTGTAGCCCCTTTAGGCACTGGCAGCTGCTCTAAGGTCTCCCCTTAAGAAGCCTTCTGTTCCCCAGGCTGAATCAGCCCAGCTCTCTCAGCCTGTCTCCAGAGCAGAGCTGCTCCAGCCCTCACAGCATCTCTGTGGCCTCATCTGGACTCGCTCCAACAGCTCCACGTCCCTCTTGTGTTGTTGCCCCAGAGCTGGACACAGGACTGCAGGGGGGTCTCCCCAGAGTGCAGCAGAGGGGCAGAACCCCCTCCCTTGACCTGCTGCTCACACTCTGGGGATCCAGCCCAGCACAAGGCAGGGTTCTGGGCTCAAGAGCACACTGAAGCTGGGTCATAGGGAGCTTCTGTCACCCAACACCCCCAAGTCCTTCTCCTCAGGGCTGCTTTATCCAATAACTGACTCTACGGCCTGCGCTAGCCAGCCAGGGTACCTTACTTAAGAAAGATACAGAGATCTAGAAAAGCTTTTTACAAGGTTCCCCAGCATCACATAGCTTTTTCTGACAAAGATATTTTCCTTGTCCTGCCTAATCCTGGGACCTGAAACACTGACTTCAGAGCTCAAGAAAAGAACCTCATTTGCAAAGTGGAAGGATGTCTCAAATGCACCATATACTCTACTGCACTCATTTCCTTCCTGCCAAAAACATCAGGTACCATTGCTCGGCTAGATCACAGCAGCCAAAGATTTCCATGATAAGTCACAGCAATGTACTTCAATCAGCATCAAGATAATAGAAGAAATAATAAAGACCAAGCCATAAAAACCCTACCAACCCCCCCATAAAAACGGAACATACACAACTGATACTTCCTCCTGCAAAATTTCGAACACCACTGATTTCTCTCAAGCTCTGAATATTCTCAAGAAACCTGTCAGGAGGACACTAAGCAATAAGTTTCATTGGAAGACATCCAGTGAGCGTTTCATATTGGATTGATTTTTTTTGTGACTGCCTGCTACTTGATCAGTAAGCATTCTTCCCTCCTGCAATAAGATCCCTGCTAAGGTGCAGAGAAGAGGTTACTGTAGGTGGGTAGGTTGCTTCATTTTTGCACAGGCTGGATACAAGCATTTTGTTCAGTACAGAGCCCCTTTGTCATCTCGTACAACTAATTTCTGCACCTTCTGTGTGTCTTATGTAAAATACAAATAATGTTCCACTTCTTCATCCGGACTGTTATCAGGCACAGAGACACTACAGTTGTAGCAGTCACACACACAGCTCACAGCAGATTAAGCATAAACCCAGTTATCTGACTGAAGAGCAACACAATAGTTTACCCCAAATGATGCCTACTAGAAGACATAGCTGATATATAATAATCTGTAGCCTCTCTCCTCTGCTAACATATATCTAATGATAGAAGGGTGATAAGCACAAAAGATGCATCAGAATGGTTGTTTTGTAATCAGAAAACTTGTAAATTGACTTTTTTCCCCTTGAGTGTAAAGAAGAACCTTCAGGAGGGTTCTCTGTGTCTCAGATTTCAGAGGAAGGATCATGGGCCATTCGGAAACCAGCAGGAACTCATAAATCAGATGGGATGGGACTTCAGGCCCACAGATGAGAGAAAAGAGAGATCACTAACCCCTTCATCTTCAGTGTTGACTTAGCCTCATAGACTGGACATCCCAAGATAAATGGCCAGACGTCTTTTGAAGAGACAGCCCTGCTGTTTTCTGTCTCACACCAGGGAATCGTCAAGTTTTGTCTGCATCTCAGCTGGAGTACACAGATGTGGTCATGGAAGTCGTGAAAGTGTCATTTGCAAATTCTTGTCTCACGGTTTAGCACTTTGTACAATGCATACAGGTCTCCTTTGCTGCCAAGCCACCGTCACACACCACCACAGCTATACCTCCACTGCAATGCCGTATCACAGCATTGCAATGTATATTACCTTTTGTCTGATGCTCTTCTCATTCATCCCTTTGCGCTGCCAGTGCATTTCAATTTGTACTTCCTTTACTGTTAAATGGGACTTGAAATAGCTGTGGTCTGTAGGACTTCTGCTGTTGTCTCGTCACAATGCTGAAATTTCCCCTGCTCAGCAGGGTGTGGGGAAAGCAAGTGATAAATCAGAGGGCTGGAGCAGCTCTGCTCTGGAGACAGGCTGAGAGAGCTGGGCTTGTTCAGCCTGGAGAACAGAAGGCTTCTTAAGGGGAGACCTTAGAGCAGCTGCCAGTGCCTAAAGGGGCTACAAGAAACCTAGAGAAGGGCTTTTGACAAGGGCATGTAGGGACAGGACAAGGGGGAATGGCTTTAACCTGACAGAAGGGAGGTTGAGATGAGATCTTAGGCAGAAGTTCTTCCCTGTGAGGGTGGTGAGCCGCTGGCACAGGTTGCCCAGAGAAGCTGTGGCTGCCCCATCCCTGGCAGTTTTCAAGGCCAGGTTGGATGAGGCTTGGAGCAACCTGGTCTAGTGGAAGGTGTCCCTGCCCGTGGCAGGGGTTGGAAGTGGATAAGGTTTAAGGTCCCTTCCAATGAAAATCAGACTGGGATTCTAGGATACAATGATAAAACACCATGGGAGCACACATCTCTGCTGCAACTCCTTTAGTCAAGGGGAGGCTTGCTGCTTTAAATGGGGCTGCTCAAAGGGTATGTCACTGGTAATCTTAGGTGATGGTGGCAGGGTCTATCTCTAGGCCCCAGGCTACTGAAGCAAAAGCCTTTGAGACCACTGCCTCCAAGATTTAGTGCACAAGTGAGCAGATGCCCTGCAAAGAAATCAGTGAAGATTATGACAAAATATGCCCTTATTAAGATGTCTCAGGGGAGATCAAGTTTACATTGAAGGGGTCACTCTTTTCTCCTTCCAGTAAAGCCAGAGTTTTCCAGGGGAGGTCCCAGAAGGTCTTGCAAATCAAAGCATTGAGAACCTGTGCAGGTCTCTCCTAATCAATGGTGAAAGCTGCTATTTTCAACACAGAGACCAAATGCCAGGTCTTTGGAGGCTTGGGACTCTGCTAAGGGGGAGAAGCTCAGCAGAGCACAGCCAGGATCTTATCACTACCACCCCTTGCCTCCACTTAAGAAATATTTCACACTCCTCATTCCTTAGGTTTTCTTTTATGTGTACACATACAATAATCAGTGCATTTTATTAAGTGCCCACTTTTGAATAACTATAAAGTAAATGCACTTATTTACTATTTGAATCCTATGGAAATTTGCCTGTTTCACCCACTAACTGCATGACTGAAGAAGAAACTGAGCTTGTATAGATCAAATTTAAAAAATAAAATAAAAAAAGAGATGAATCTAATAAAATTGGCTTCCAAACATTTCACAGTAAACAAGGTTTAGATAAACATATTTCACTCTGGAGGAGATTTTAGCTAGCAAAAGTAACTTTGTCCCTGGGAGACTGGTATATTTGGCACTTCCAGGTGTTGGGTTTGATACTTAGCACTATTCCAACCCTTTGCGTTATTCATTCAATGAAAAGTAGATGGAAAGCTGACTTGGATTCAATTAAAGACGTTCCTCTTGCTAAGAGGTACAAATAACTATGCATTTCCCACATTTTGACACTCTTTGACAAGTTTTGAGTGGAGAAATGCTGCACTCTGGAAATGCAAACTCATGACTTTATTGCTCTTTCAAGTTAAAACAACAAAAACCCAACTCTCACAGATGCCCTTGGTATTAAGGGAAGAATACTTATTCAGCAACCCCTCCTCTGATCCCACTTTCCACGTTGGCCCTGACCATACACAGCACGACCTGACTGTCTTGTGTCAGTCAGTACTGAGCTATACTGGCTACCAGAAAGGACCCCCATGTTGCACTCTTGGAAAATTTCCATGGACCTTAAAAGGTGTTAAGGGGAAGAGATGGATAATGGGCCTAAAATAAGTATTAAAAACAATTTAAGAAGAAATAAGAACTCATATAAAAGTTGCAGAGGTCCATATCACTGACACAAGAAACTATGCAGACACCACTGGGGATAACTTTTGTTCTATGATGGCTGCATGCCACTTTATTTGGGTAAAATACAGCACTATTTCCAAAATTAGGTTTTGTTTCCAACTTGGCCAGTTTACTGCTATACTAACAAAAATATCATTACCAGGGTTTTAAGAAAAGTCTGGGGCAAAGCCAAAAAGAAGACATAAAGAAATGTGCACATAAAAAAAAAACCCTACACATAAAATGGGCCTTCCAAATAACAAAATGTCTTAGAAAAATTATTAGTAATCAAAAGTCAGGAAAAACTTGAAGTGTAACTCTGGAAGAGAGGGAAGAGAAAATAATTGTTTTGTTTCTAGTGTTGGGCAATTTTTTATTACCAGTCAATAGTGGGTTACATCTGAGCTCAAGTGGGGTTTTAATCATGTGACCACTCATTCAACCAAACCAACAAGAACTTTTAGGATTTTTCTTAAACTCTGGACCTAAAAAAAAAGAAAGGAAAAATAAACTAAAATAAATAATAATAAAGAAAGACCAGATGCCTTTTATTTCAGTGTAAGATGGAAAAAATAAAGCACAACCAAGCCATTATTCACACTGATGGTTACATTTGCTGCATAATAAGAGTTACAACCTGATCCTCAAGTGATCCCATATGAATGCAGCCAAGTGGGCACAAACATAAAACATGCAAAACAAGTCAGAGTACTGGCCAACTGTCAACAACTTATGAAAGACTGTTTCTTTCTTAACTCAGCAATGGTCTGTCTTGACCATGACTGTACTTGTTTTGAGGCTGGATTCTTGATGTGAACACAAGAGAAAATAACCCCCATCCGGTTGGAGTTCGCCTTCTGTACAGGAGCCCAGGGCCACTGCATCGTGGCTTCATTGCCAATGGCTTTGTGGAAAGTCTCATTCAATGAGTGAAGATGCTCACCCCCGTATCCCCAGGATGACCACTGCTGGTACTTAGAACTGCTTCTGGGCACCATCTCTTCCTGACTTAGGACTAAAACCAGTATCTAGGTAAGGGATAAATGCAAAATCTTGCAGAGAGTCATTAGCAGCAATGTAGACAGTTAACTCCAAGTTCACTCAGGTTAAAACAACCTTTGAACACTGGTTGTATCGAGTTTGATTCATTGCTTTATGACATTAAATATGTCAACGGATTAACTAAAAGTAAGATAATTTACATGTTACTCAAAGCACCCTAAATCTTGCCTGATCATGGAAGAAGGCAATCACTGAAGTATAGCTTTAAACTGTCAGAAGTTTCAAAATAGATCACTTAGTTATAAATCAAATGGGAACATGCTTCTTCTTCCATCAATCCATCCTGGGCTCTAACTGCCTTTTCATGCAGGAAGCTTTTATTTCACACCATGCAGTGTCTAATTTTATGTTAGGCATATATCGTATGTACAACACTGACTCTCTGATATCTTTGTTACAATACATGCCCTGTGAAGGGAAAAAAGAAACTGAGTATCTCAGCAAGTCTTTGGAGGATACCAGCTGTAGGATATGACTTCTAATAAACATTTTTGTTTAATGATATACACACAAGTGTGTATCATCAAAGTCTTCTAAGACCAAAACTGAGCAAAAAAAAACCCTGACATCCTGCAAGCTGATTACCATGTGTCACAGTCAGGTTTGAGAAGATGAGTGTGAAGCCAGCCCTGATGGGAACTGACTTTCTGCTGCCATAGGACATTCAAATTCTACTAGGTACAATGTACTCCTCCTCAATACTTCATTCCCAGAAAAACTTGCAGCTTTTTCATTATAGTAGCAAGGAAAGAAAATCCATTCTCTTCAGTGGTAATTGTACAGATGATGAAAAATGTGTTTGCTTTATTCATCTTTCTCCAGTGTTGGTTGTTGGCCATTCCTTCACACAGTGATACAGAGTTTGTCAATGTTCCCCTGTGGCCATTTTCCCATCCTTAAGCAATTGTCACTATGCTTCTATACACACTTTTTTGCTAAACCATTGAGTTAACACTAGACCTGTTTGCAGCAGCAGGCGCAGGAGCAAGTATTCACTTTCCTACTTCTACCCTGTGCAGCTTCGTTTGCAAATCTGTGTAGGAAAATCATAGTCTGCCTGTACACCTCCCATGAACTTCACAGCATTATATTCACAATATAATTGAGATGCAGTCTGTACCACTGCATCTCAGATGGTGTACCTGTGCTAGCCTATAATGTTGGTGCAGACCCCTAACAAAGTCCAATCTAGAATAACTGTTTGTTGGGTTTTTCCGCCTTTCGGGAGTGACTCCACTGTTTCTACAAACACTTTACACTTGTTATTTTTCATGTGCTGATTCACAGACCTAGGATAAGGAGGGTGGCAGGGAAAGATGTACATGGGCGCTGCAGGGGCTTGGAAAAAAGTAGATGAGGATGCTTAGCTTGCTGGAGGAAACCATAAAGATTTTAGAAGTCTGCAAATGGAGTGGACTTGCTGAGCCTACACCAGAGAGTATTTTTCCTTACACTTTCAAGTTAACACACTTTTACTAGCACATCTATGTTGCTTGGATTAAATTCTTCCATATCACAGATAAATCCCTTTCACAAAAAATTAAACAGACAATCAAAATGGTGTCTATTTCTCTCTGCTGATAAGAAAGTGTACGACTGGAATATTTTGGAGTCTGAGTTCCAGGCATCAGTTAACCACTTCAAATGATTACTCAGTAGTAAAAACAACCAAAGTTCAGGAAACTCACATAACACAACTGGAGAACTGTAGTGATTTTAACAGAAATAAGAGACTACATATTCCCTCCTGCTCCAAAGAGCCCACAAAGATTAAGTAATAATAGGGTTGCAAATATGATTTGTAGAATCCTGCACAATTTGGGGAAAATTTAAGGCTCATACATTAACTAATAAAGCTACTGAACTTCACAGCCAGAAAAAAAAAAAAAAAGTTAACAAGATTGCTGTACAGACCCAAACCTGTCACTGTTCAGTACCTAATGTGGCCTGAGAACTGAGGATATTGATGAAAACAGAAGATGAGCAGTTAAAATTGAGCCAGATAGCTCTCTGTGCACAGGAAATATATGAGATTTATATGAAGCACCTCTTCAGAGCTTTGGGCTCATTTGAATTTTCCCCATGGTCTGTAATTGCAGCAAGAATTTGCATTTCTATAGCAACTCCAACCAACAATCCCAAATGTCTGAAAACACAATTTTAAGTAATCTTCACCTGCAAATGGCAGTTTACCTAATTGAAATGATCCTAAGTATGACTTACTGAAAGCAGAGGCACGCTGAATCTAAGATGAAATCTGGAAATGGAGAACTCAGATCTCAGCTCAGACCTGTGACAGAAGTAGATTATATTCTGCTTTGGAAAATGTAAGAAATGCAATGGCTTTATTTGCTATAGTGGCAGTTTTTATAGCTGCTGGTCTAGCATGAGTTAACCCGTAGCTGCATTTGAAACACATTAAAATAAAATAGAACAGAAAATACTGCTCCCTCTCAGGCTGTTCCCACAGCCCCACCGCATCTGGCAAGGAGAGCCCGTCAAAGCAGGAGCGGAGCACCCCATGCAATAACCCTCCTCCGCGTGACATCTAGCGTTGGCTTCCCGAAGGACAACCCCGTGCAAGCCCCACGCTCGCAGCAGTGGAGCCTTGCAGAGAGGGTGCCCTTTGCAGAAGAAATGAATAGGTGCTGGAGACCCCAGCATCACCTCGGCCCCAACAGCCTCACTTTCCCAGCTCTGGCTTCCACTCTGCTCGCTCAGCACCCTCGTTTCAGCAAGACTTTTCTCACCTGGCTTCTGTTTCATCTGAGCAGGCTACACTTCGGTGTCAGAATCGTAGAATTAGATTGGTTTGTGTTGGAAAGCACCTTAAAGCTCATCCAGTTCCAACCCCTGCACAGGCAGGGACACCTCCCACTAAACCAGGTTGCTCCAAGCCCTGTCCACCCTGGCCTTGAGCACTGCCAGGGATGGAGCAACCACAGCTTCTGTGGGCAACCTGTGCCAGGGCCTCACCACCCTCAATGAGTCCACTCTAATGGGGCTAATGAAGCAATGATCATTGCTACACTGCTACACAGAGTTACTGACATTTATAATTTCAGTCCCTGGCAGTGGACACACCAAATAAATGAAGCAGAGATGAGTGCTTTTCAGAGGCTCCTAAACAAATCATAAGGAAAAATAATGCAGAAGGCAAACAATACTTACATCCTGCAACCCCCTGCACTCAGCCTTGGTATCCTGTCTTTATCAATTATTGTTAAGAGAAAAAGCAAACTCTGCAATTCTTCTTGACTGGCTGATAGGAAAATGGAATATGCTTTTAAACATGTGGTTTGTAATTTTCATTTGAAGCAGAGTTTCTGGCTTAAGATTAAATTTTCTATTTTAACCAAGGTTGGCTAGGGTTATAATAAAAGTTACAGGAAGATACAGGATTTTTCATTCCTCCAACTGACAAGTTTTAGCAAAGAGAACATTTTTATAGAGAAGGAGAAAATGAACCCCTTCTAATCATCTGTTAGAAGAGCAAAACTGAGAAAGAGTTCCAGGGAGTGCAATGTTTTCTTTTCACCCCCCAGTGCAGACAATATTTAGGTCAAAATGGGGAGGTCTGGCTTGAATCTGCGTATTCCACTGATACTCAAAATGCTTTCGTGTACTCCACCATGGCTACAGAATGTTGCAGAAAGCTGTTGTAAAATTCAAGGATGATCCTTCTTCATGTAAGAATATCTCTGCAGAGAGCTTGTGGTGCATTGTCCTTGTAAGAAAGCACCTATTCGTAGGCCACATGAGGTCAGTGTTTCTTTTGTACGGGAAACGTCAGCAGATGGAGTACTTGAGTCTGATTTGGCCTGCCACTGGCAGAACACAGATTGTGATAAAGACACCTCATACTGCAAACGACAGTAACTAAACACAAAGCTAATAAAAGTAACACTGTCCGTCTCAGCTACTAATGGAAAATAAAACTGCTAATAAAGTAGCAGGGAATCAAATGCACACGAAACTAATTTAGAAAGTCTTGGCTTGTAAGCACCGATATTTAACTCGAAAGACCCCATCGCAGACAATTTTTGAGGACATCATACTAGAGTCTTGAAGACAGAAGGACAGAAGCTTTAATGCCAACAACTTATAAGCTCCTTTAGGCAAAGACAATTAAGTACAAAGCAGGAAACAAGAAGCCCTAGACGACAGCTTCTAACACTTCTCCTGGTTGTGGTGGAGGGAAAAGGTTACATCCCACCCAGGAGTAGCTGTGGCCCAATCCCCACCCACACTGGGGTTATATACTGTTGTTGCCTCTCAAGGTAAGTCCCCAAAACTGATCTGCATGCTACCAACAGCACTTTAGAGATGTCATAAATAATATGTTCTCACCTTACCAGTGGTCAGCAGACACTGTGCAGAGGTTTTGCTTCATGGCCTGCTCATGGTGTCTGAAAGGTGAGTTTATAAACTACAAGTACTGGGAGACCAAAATTTAGTTGTGGTTAGTGTCATTGGCTTTCATCTATCCTAGACATTGCTCTTTGTGTATTCTAGCAAAAGGGCAGCTATTTTTAGTTTAGTTGTTATTTACCTTTGTTGATTACACCTGATTAAAAAAGAAACCATAATAATCACAGAATCACAGTCTGGTTGGGGCTGAATAGGACCTTAAAACTTATTCAGTTTGAGCCCCTGGCATGGGCAGGGACACCTTCCACTAGATCAGGTTGCTCCAAGCCCCCTCCAGCCTTAGATTATATTTTGTTATAACCTTAGATTATATATTATTAGATTAGATTAGGTTAGACGTAATCTAAACCTCTCCTTTTCCAGTTTAAAGCTATTCTCTCTTGACCTATCCCTACATAGCCTTGGTAATAACTGTGAAATCAGTGGTCGCTAATTCTCAGGGGGGATCTGTTAAATTACAAAGGCTATCATATGTATTACCTAGAAAAAGTACATATCTCACGCAGGTATCTTTGGTAAGCAAATGAACAGCATCTTGCCACAAGCTTCTCAAAACTTCATCTATTTTTATTCATTTACCTAATTTTTATTGCTTTTTGACCAGTGAAATAAATCAGAGGAATGTGCCATTCCTCAGCACACATCTGGCCAATTTATTGGAAGTTATGGCTATTAGGGAAGAATAATGAAGTCCTCTTCTTCCTAGATTCTCTACACATATGCCCCCTCCAACAAAGCACACCAGTTCTTTATCCTTTGGACTTGAACATGCTCTGCTTTGCAGTGCCCCTAAACACTCCGCTATTCTTGCCAGTCTTTTCATCCCATACTCCAGAGGTTTGTGTCTCTTGTATAGCCACATGCATTTCTAACATAAACCAACCAGGATTTTCAGAAATGAATAGCTCACCTAGCTAAAACACCTAGAAGCTTCAAGAGCAACAGATTAGTGCTCCTATAAATAGTGCCCCCTCAGCTGGCACATTCCAGAAATTCATTTCTTCTTTTCCTCTAACTAACTCAGTTGCAGAAATCCTTAACCACAGCTGCTTTTTTATGCCTGAAGTGGAAAGGCTTACTGTGAGCTCTCTGTGTACTGAAGTTTGACCAAACGGTTCTTGAGTGGACCTCGTCCTACTTCAGTGAAATGCGCAGATGAAAAAGAAAAATAACATGATGTGTAAGGATTGTTGTCCTACAAGGACAAACTGATAGCTGAGAGCTTTCTTTACTGCATAGAGCCTGTTGCTGTGAAGTCTTCTCAGTGGAGGCACACTCCTACTTCAAGGTTAAATCTGAAAACTGATCCTAATATGGTAACAAATACCAGATTTCTTTTGAAGTAGCCAACACACAAAGAGGGAGGAACAAGCACCATATTCACTGAAAACACACATTTTTACACTCCCACTGGAGTTTTCTGCTTTTTATAAAAGGATATGTAAGGATACATGACACCACCACAAAGACTCAAGCGATGAAGCGAAATAATAAATTTTTTTCCATATCAGTTTCAAGCAACTTTAAGAAGGACCATAACAAAAACTGTATTAACAGGCACTAGAATTTCCCAAGTCTGTTCACCATAACATTATTAATAAAATGTACATAGTGGGTATCAGTGCAAATTCTTATGCCTCAAAGGGGACTTCTGAATGTGTCAGTGCCTGTCTATAACCTGACAAAATTTTTTTTGTTTCCCATGCAGGCTTGAGGTTCAACTCTAACACCCCAAGCCTGTAATAATCAGGGGGTTAAGGTCTTTTTTTTCCAAGTCCAAACAGATATGCAGACTTCATTAAAAAGGGAAGATGTTCAGACCACTGAAATAGCAAAACCTAAAAATAAAACAAATAAAACAAAACAAAATAAAATAAAATAAAATAAAATAAAATAAAATAAAATAAAATAAAATAAAATAAAATAAAGAAGTAAAAATAAAGAATCAATAGCATTCCCACATTTCCAAAGTTAGAACTTGATCTGAGTTCAATTAAACTCAATTGAAAGAGAGGAGTTTAGGTTAGACATTAGCAGAAGTTCTTTGCTATGTGGTTTTGGTTGACACATTTTCCTCATTATGGATTTTTTGTCTGAATAGCTAATATTGCAGATAGTCATGTTTCTCAACCCTCCCCTTTAATCCAGCCGTTTTGAACTTGCTCCTGAACACACAATAGAGGAAAACATGAACATTTCATCATTTGTTTATTTCATAGAGTCATAGTTTAATGGTCTTTTAGTTGTCTTTGGCTTTACCTTTGTAAACATTGCCTCTGGGCATAATGTTAACCATATTGCAAAATAAGATACTTTTATTAATAAATATTGGAGTAAAGCTTCAAATCCCAGGGGTACTGAACCATTTAGTATTGAAAATCAGTTTTTAGAAACCTATATCTACCTGAAGAACGAGTAGGAGGAGGTGCTAATATCTTGTAAGATTAACCTTTTCATCCTTAAGGTTTCTTCATAATCCTTGGACAAAGGGTGTTTCCATACTGCATCTTGAGCAGAATGTGAATGTGCACAAGAACCTGAACGTGCGCATGTCCGTGGGACCTGATGAAATCCATCCACGGGTACTGAAGGAGCTGGCAAATGAAGCTGCTCAGCCACTGTCCATCATATTTGAAAAGTCATGGCAGTCAAGTGAAGTTTCTGATGACTGGAAAAAGGGAAATATAACCCCCATTTTCAAGAAGGGGAAAATGGATGACCCGGTGAATTACAGACCAGTCAGTCTCACCTCTGTTCCTGGCAAAATCTTGGAGCAGATTCTCCTGGGAGGCATGCTAAGGCACATGAAAATCAACAAGGTGCTTGGCGACAGCCAGCATGGCTTCACTAAGGGGAAATCCTGCCTGACCAATTTGATGGCCTTCTATGATGGAGCCTCAGAACTGATGGATAGGTGCAAAGAAACTGGCATCATCCATCTGGATTTGTGCAAAGTGTTTGACACTGTCCTGCACAACATCCTTGTCACTAAATTGGAGAGGACTTGGGGGTCTTGGTGTTGTGGTTTAAACCCAGCTAGACAGCTTGTTCACTCACTCCCCCCCTTCTTGCCCTCCCCCTACTCCTGAAGGGAATGGAGAGGAGAATTGAAAAGAATGCAACTCCCACGGGTTGAGATAAGAACAGTTTAGTAACTAAGGTATAACACAAATCACTACTGCTACCACCAATAATAATAACGATAAAGGAAATAACAAGGGAAGAGAATACAACACCTCAGCACCAGCCGACAGATAACTCACTCCCCCAGCCCACCCAAGCACCGACCCATACCTTGTCCAACCCCGCAGTCCCCTAGCCCTTCCGGGTAACTCTCAGTTACATCCTGGGCATGACGTGCTGTGGTATGGAATATCTCTTTGGTCAGTTTGGGTCAGGCATCCTGTCTCTGCTTCCTCCCGGCTTCCCCTCCTCGTTGGCAGGCCATGAGGCTCACAAAGTCCTTGGTCAGACTAAAACATCAGTGTTATCAGCTCTGTTCCCAGGCCGAAAATCAAAACACAGCACTGCACCAGCTACCAAGAAAGAGAAAAAATGACTGCTACTGCTGAACCCAGGACACTTGGTCGATGAGAAAATGAACATGAGCCAGCAGTGTGCGCTTGCAGCCCAGAAAGCCAACCGTATCCTGGGCTGCATCAAAAGGAGTGACCAGCAGGTTGAAGGAGATGATACTGCTCCTCTACTCTGCTCTCATGAGACCTCACTTGGAGTAATGTGTGCAGTTCTGGTGTCTTCAACATAAAAGGACATGGAACTGATGGAGTGAGTCCCTGGGCGGCCCACGAGGATGATCAATGGACTGGAGCACCTCCCATATGAAGACAGGCTGAGAAAGTTGGGGCTGTTCAGCCTGGAGAAGAGAAGGCTGTGTGGAGACCTCATAGCAGCCTTCCTGTATCTGAAGGAGGCCTATAGGGATGGTGGGGAGGGATTCTTCATTAGGGACTGTAGTGGTAGGACAAGGGGTAATGGGTTCAAACTTAAACAGGGGAAGTTCAGGTTAGATATAAGGAAGAAGTTGTTTACTGTGAGGGTGGTGAGGCCCTGGCACAGGTTGCCCAGAGAAGCTGTGGCTGCCCCATCCCTGGCAGTGCTCGAGGCCAGGTTGGGCGGAGGTTTGATCAACCTGCTCTAGTGGAAGGTGTCCCTGACCATGGCAGGGGTTTGGAACTGGATGAGCTTTAAGGTTCCTTCCAACCCAAACCAGTCTGTGATTCTATGAATATTTTTTTCCTCTAATGTTAGCCCTGATGCAGTTAATAATGCCTTGGACCCACTGTAATGAGTCAATCAAAATATACTCATCTGACTTTTACCCCTGAAAAATGAAGATTTGCTATATGCAACTACAAAACTATGCCCTTAAAGGTAAACTCACTTCTCTTAATAATTGTGTATTGGCTAACATCCAGTATACTGCAAAGCTCAAAATACTTCTGTAGACTAAACTCCAAGTTTTTCCTTAATTTTCGCATTTGGAATCTTTTCTACAGAAATAATCTCCCACTCAGGAGTGACAGTAAATGCTGGATGTCTTGAGCTCTTCTCTTATCGTCAGAAGCCATTTCACATCAGCAGTGTGTTAATGTCACTTCAGGCAACATGAGAAATCTTTGTGTCCACATTGCCTGCCATTTTGAATTCAAAACGTTTGCTTCACAAGTGCTAACATTTTTCCTGACAATTTTTGAGCACTTAGAGAGTGACTAAAAGTGCAGCCCACTTGCTCAAACACAGGCTAAAAGGTCTGTCGTAAATGAAGTCCTGAAGGATTGAAGTAGCTGTTTTTAAAAGTGTCTCAAACCATAGAGCACACACATTTGGGATAGTTTATAAAAACTACAGTAGTATATGCTGTATATTATATATGGCTATTATGCTGATGTGCACTTTCTAGGGATATCACTGCCCAGCTGGTATAAATTCATTGGTATAAATTCAAGTTCCACAATATTAACCATAGATAGATTTTCCATTTTCTAATCAATACCTATATATTTTTCCTCCCATCATTCCTCCTGCATTTTCACCTCTGACAGCACATTTTTCTTCCATAACACTATCATTTTCTGTTGATTTTAATCCTTCCTAGTCTGCCTTTGAAAATGTCAGTCTAGAAAATGGCCGCAGCGGGGGAGCCAGACTGCAGGAGACAGGGGAGAAGGGATCCAAGCTTCTTCCAGTCATGTTTGAAGCGTCTGCCGCTGGTCCCTGTCAGTGATGGCACAGCTCAAGCAGACAGACCTTTACTGAAACATGCTGCAGATCCTGTTACAAAGATACCTAATGGAGGTGGTGTCTGCAAGGCTCCATGGGGTGTAATTGATCTCGTTCCATGATCAATGAGTCCATGCAGGGATTAGAATTCTCTTTACAGCCTAACAGCATGAGAAAAGTAGCATGACCTGTTCAGCCTATTGGGAGGAAAACTTTATTTTCCTCAAAAGCAAAGGAGCATAGCTGGCGTTTCAGCCCTGTACATCAGCTATTTTCAATCTGCAAACACCAGCCTGGCCACAGCATGGTTTGAAATACACCAAAGGTTTTGTTAACACATCACATGTTTCTATTTAAGTGCCCTTTTAGGAGACACAGGGCATTAGCTCCAGTGTGGCACTTGCACCTCTGTGGCACCTTACACTGCTGGTAATGCAGGTACAGCACCACCTCTGCAGCCATGTGGAGCTAGGGTCTGCCTTTTCACCCACCAAGAGGAGCTCAACATGGAAAGTGTACATGGACCACCACCAGTCCCATTATCCTCCCACATACTTGGTCAGGATTTGAGCATGTGTGTAAGCTGCCATGGTTTAAGATGAGCAAGCTGCAGTGGAAGAACAGGTGTGGTTTTCACTATCAAAAGGATCTTTCATTCAGCAAGCAAATAGTACTGCCAGCAACACCTGCTGCTTTCACCCCCACTTTTCTAATCTTATTAAAGGTTTGTTTTACCCACGCAGACAACATCCTGGGATTCTACTGACCTTGGAACCCTTTCCTGCTTAGGAAAAAGCCACTTTGAAGCCACCATGAAAAAACAGGGAACTTACAAAAATGAATCCATTGCCTGGGTCTGCTTCAGATCTTTGTATCTGACCTCTGCCTAGCCTCTCTGTTCGTGTTTTCCCTACCACATCAGAATATTAAGTGTAATTATTACCCCAAACAATTTAGTGTAAGAAACAGAGGATTAAAATTCCTGCTATTTTCCTGCTGCAGAAGAAAACCACACCATTTATTCCCTTTCCTAAACCGGTTATCTCCAGTCTTAAATTACTAAGTGACTTCTCGTCACTACAACTTCTAGAGTTTAAAACCAGAACCCATATAATTGCTCTTTAGGACTGCTGCATCTGTGCAGGACCACCACCAGTGTTTGCCTTCCTTGTGGCTCCTCCACCCTTCCAATCATCCCAGAAGCAAGCTGCTGGACCATTTCCAGCCTGAATTCATTTCTCCTGGCTATTGGCAGCTGGAAGTCTGGAGGCATTTTTGTAGTGTCATGAATCCATTCCCTTTCTTGCAATGAATTCCTTGCTAATACACCTCAAGGTCCCATTTCTCTTTATTAATCTGTGTTTACACAGTAACTTAGCCTTTATGGCAGAAACAGCTGATGGCTTCCCCACTTGAATATAGTTATTTGCTGTGAAAACCAAAATTTACCATCAATTTGTGCTTTACAGGCTCTAAAGTTTCCTTCCAGGTCTCCTGCCAGAGTGTTCAAATGATGCACCTTTTCCTGGATGGTATTTCTGGCCTTACAATGACCACACTTCTTGGTTTACCCATACTAACAGCTTTTGATAGTGTTTCCTCCCTTCCATCATTTGTCAGGTAAAACCAGTGTGCTTGCAGAGTCCTACCCATGTTACTGCTTACAGCCAGTGATACAAGTTGTGTGTTTTCTCTGTGAAAGAATACATTTGCCTTTGTGCATTAACTGTTGCACTGAACCCAGAGGGGTTTTTTTCAGTCATTTTGGTATGCCACATCTTAAAATATTGTGTGGTCAATGAGGAATTTTTGACACAGAGTCTACAGACAGCTTGAGTCATCTTCGACGTAGGACAGGGCAGCATGGTACAAGTTTTTAGTTAAGCAAAGAACATTACCACCCTCTTCCCCTTACCATCTGGACTAAGAAATAGCTCTAGTTCACACCAGGAGTGATTCATGCTCCTGTGCCCACAGAGGCAACTCAAGTTCACCCTAGGAAGCATATTTGCGGTTGGTACTCCTTCAGCAGCCCTACTTAACGCTGAAGAGGAACTGCCTGGGGATTTTTGAGAAACAACAGCAGCACAACTTATTAGCAGACAAAACCACTGCTCTTCCAAATGCAGAAAGTCAGCATTTACCATGTGGTAAAAAGAAAACCTTCTCTTCTTGTTTGAAAAGCAATACTGGATTAGGTGGCCTGGCTTATTTCTACTCTGTGTCGTGCTAATCTCTGCAGGAGGTAAACTCTATGAACTGAGGCTCATGCTGGGAATTCAGATACTGTCAATATCTGAAGGGACAGGACCTTCATAAGCGCACAAAATGCAGTTGCTCTTACACAGCATTTTGAGCCCTGTGCACAAACCTGCAACCTGAGCCTTTGTGGGACCAAATACTTCACGTGCCGCTGGCAACCCAAGACGTGCAGTGCACACCCAAATTCCTTTGAGATACTTTAATCACCAAAGCCCCATCCCCTCTGAACCTTTCCATCTCTTCTTGTTTCTGCTGTTTCTGTATCCTTTTAAATCGCAGAGGGTGTGTTAGTAAAGACAAAATGTTTAATTCTTACACAAGGGAAAACTACTACAGGAATGCCACTCTGATACTCGTTTTGCATGTAGTTATAAAACACAATTTAAATCTCACTCCTTTACATATACAAGGTAACTGAAAAATAGGTAAGAAAGAATTCTGTTTTAACTTGATTGGCAAGAAAGCAGAGCTAAGAAACACTTACTTAGAAAAACTATATTTAAGACTCTACTTTTGTCTTCTATCCCTCTACTGCAGTCCCAACACGCTTCTTCATACAGGAGTTTGGAGATGCTCCACGTCAAGGCGTCAAGGTGCACGTTGTGGTGCATTATGCAGGGGGTTGGTATGGGAACATTTGGGGTTTAGATTAGTGTCAGAAAAAGTTTCCAATGATAAATAGAGTTCCATTCTCTGTCTAAATAAACAAGCATGGGTAACAGGTTTTCTTGGTTTTTGGTTTGGTTTTGTTAGTTTGTTTTGTTTTTTTTTTTAATAAGGAATGTTGTCAGTCCTATTTTATTATGAGTAACAGAAGGAAGGGAAAAAAATCAATATAAGCACTGTTTCTAACCTATTTAAAACTACAATCACAATGTAATCTGAATGCCTTACAGCATTGTTTAAAATCCAACAAGTAGACAAGAAAACAACAAATCTATGCAGGGTTTTTTATACATATGGCGAGAAAGTTTGCAAAGTGTTAAAATATATTTTCTGTTCTGTATGTTTCTGGTACAGGGAAGTGATGTATAGAATACTGTATATTTATGAAAGAGCCTTGACTTATACAAGCAATAATCAACTTCAAAACATACAATGTATATCTTAAAATATCCCCTAGAGCTGCTCATATAAAGTCAAATGCACCACCTACTAAAGTTCAGCCAGCTGACTCTCTTTGACTCCAGTGGGCACTTGATTAAGCCCATGATAATTGTGAAGTGCCTGACAGTCTAATTGTATTCATATGAAAAAAATCACGTTGCATAGATTTAAACAGGAAGACATGCAATAACAAGACAAGTCACAGTATAGCAAAACCTTGTTTCTTTGGTGAAACAGAAGCAGATATAAAAGTTACAAAGATTTTAAATTTTCATTCACAAAAAACCCAGACATTCACATTATACACTATACAAGATAATAATATAAATAGAGAAAAGTATTATGTGCACTGTTTGGGAGTGAGGGGTGGGGAATGAACCGGCCAACACAGCGCGCACTGCCACACTGAGTGCATAAGGGTTGAGTACACTCAATGGGGTGGTCACTGCAATTCCTTCAGAGATGTCATCTGGAACTGTAATTACTGTTCCAAATGAGCTGTGGCAAGGTCACTCCATGGGCAGCTGTGCCTAGTACAAACACTTACATGTTGGCTGGGTTTCAAATCTTTTCCCTTCCAATTTTTACGCATCATAACCCCACACTAACACAAAGGTGTGCTCTGTATTTGCAATGTTATTTTAAAAGGTGTATCACAGGGAACTTACTGTTCTTTTACTTTCACTTTTTTTTTCTTTTTCTCTTTTTTCATTTTTTTTTTTTCCTGTGCCTAAAGGTGTACAAGGCACTTAGCAGAAATAACAGTCCTTTCTGTGGAGAGGTCGTTTCAAATGTTACCTTCTACACTTACTGTACACATCCAAGTCAGTCATCAAGCTGACCAGGGTAAGAAGACATAATAGAGAAGTCCTACATACACACTGCACCAGCTACAACCTATAATCTCTTTGTGCACACACATCTTTCTAGAAAGCCAAGATTCTGATTCTTCTGTGGATCACACAAGTTTTCACCCATCCAACTGCAAACAAATGATCCTGTTTAGCAGGAATTTTGTTCTCCAGGGAAACAGCAGTAGAACTGAACGATAGTTCCAAAACTGGAGCTCATGGGCCAATACTGCACTGGTGAGCTCTTTGAATCTTCTTTGCATGGGTAAAAAAACATCCAATAAATTAAATCAGTATGGCTTACTTCATTTATTTATGTACGCTTCACAGCTGCAGCATTCATACACAAACATTCATTATTTTATAAAAAGATTAAAAAATGGTTATATATACAAAATCATTTACTTTTTTGATTTTTGTTTGTTTTTACAAAAAAAAAAAAATCCCCCAAACACCAGGTCTATCTCCATTATAGAATGCAGAGACCTGTGATACAGACCTTGTGGTTAATGTCATGAAAGTATTTTCTAATTTTCTTTTTTTCCCATTTTTTCTTTCTTTTTAAAAAAGTGGCTGTGTTTGATAAAGTTAATGTGTTAGCACTTGGATTTTTTACAGGCCCGCTTTGTCATACACAGCTCCTCCATGCAGTCCTTTCTCATGAATGTTGGAGCTGGAATGGAGAGCAGGAAAAAAAATGTTCCACATTGCAGTCTCCAGTTCATGCTTCATGCCACTTCTATATGATCTACCTAAACTTTGCATCACATGGACACAAACTGTACCTTGGATGGGAATCGGCACAGTTCCCATTTGAAAAAAAAATAAAAATATATATATATAAATTCATGTCACTTGTGTGTTTATCTTCACCTGATAACAACAAATTTCAGTCAGTGAAGTTATTTCAACCATTTCCAGCCTAGGTAAACAACATAAAAACAATGTCATAAATGACTGAAGACCTCTGAGGCCATTCTAACCATAAATATGCCTGAAACTAGTGTGACTTTTCATTTTATATACAAGATTTTAAAAACAACACACAATCAAACACATTAAAATCATCTTATTTACATTTTCATTGGTGCTAAAATCGAGCTGTTTAAATATTGCAGAAGGCTGGTATATATCATAAAATGGTCCACACCGATGGTATATAGAAAACTAGTATGTTTATAGGCTGGAAATGGTTTCCTTTTATCCCCATAAGCACTTTTTTTTTTTTTTTTTATTTTTTAATTTTCTGATAAACACCATGTTTTTGCAAAATGCATTGTGAATACCGCAGTCCATAGTTTCAAAACAATTTGATAATACTCCTAATAAGTGATAGAAAAAGGCACAGAAAGTTATGACTTTGGCTGAAATGGTGGAGATCCTCATTCACCATTTCGCTCAGCGCCTTGAGTCCTGCCACGTCCTGATCCAGCGATGATAGTGCTTTGATGAATTTGACGATGTTCCTTTTCCTGATGAAGAATGTTTATAGTAGTATTTCTTAGAGTAAGTCCTTTGGTACGTGGATGCTGCAATAAGAAGGAGGGAAAAGGGGAAATTAATTTAAAATTATTTAATGATTAAGAGCTGGCTACACTTCAAATTATAGTTCCATTTATTATTGATTAATTAGAGGGTTAACAAATGATTAACTGATACTACCATCACATTACAGATAGGAGAAACATCTCTCACACTTAGACCATGGTTGCAAGAAGAATTGCTAGTGTTATTAGGAACCTATGGTTTCAGGTGTTTTGTAAAAGTGTTGTTTACTTTAAAAAAAATCTTAATGGCTTCTGTAAAAACAGAAAAGGAACATTTTTCCATTAGTTTTGGAGGCTCTATGTTTTTTTGCTACAGCTAGAATGAGTAGTGCTGCTGACATAGTGTTGTACCAGATTTGCGCTTCTCTTAAAATATTATGTTTGTTACTTATTAATCCTAAATTAGCCTGTTGCCTGATCCAGCACTGGTTTGCTTTCAAAGAACTCACGATTCATGCAAGTAATTTTAGGCATATCCCATCTTCCATTTCCTTGACACCGAATGGTTGGAATATGACGCTGGATGAAACCATCTTTGCAGTGATATCTAATAAGGGAGTTGATCTCATAACGGGGTTTCATCTTCCCAAAGGTCTTTGCATTTTCCACAACAGGAGGCTGACCGCAAGCAACTGAAAGGAAGAGAAGGCATAACACAAAACATCAGTTTGTAAAGGCACTTCTGAATATGGTACTGACCTCTAAACCCTGGCTAAGGGAGGATGTCAAGGAACCCGAGACTCCTAAGAGTTGTCAAGATCAGTCTTTTCTGTAGTTCTCCAGTCTTGCAGACCAAATACAGTAATGATGAAAATTGGAAAACAGCAGATAGTATGGTTACCATTGCCTTTTTGGTTTAAATTTTTGATGTAAATTTGAGCCAAAAAGGTTGGCATAGTCACACAAAGAAGTAATTTTCACTGAAAAGCTGCGAAACCTCAAAACTAGTGAAGTTATTACAAGCATTTAAAAGAAAAGTCTCATTTTCAATAGCTCTCATGTCTTCCTCAGCAATAGACTATTAAAAAAGCACTTAGAACTGACAGATCCATCAAGGTTTAGAGAACATGTTATCAGAATGTTGTAAATGGTAATTGGGAATGATGAAGCTTGCACAAGATTTTGGCTGCTTCCTTACTTTCCCATTGTGAAGAGACAGAGGCAATTCCTAAACTATTCTGTGTAGCCCCTGATGTCAGCCAGGTTTTCTGTATCAGCTCTGACAGTGTATAAACCAATGGATTTTCCAGATTCCAGCTGTGCCATTAAAAAGGTGGTTTGGGAAAGGAGGAAGACAAAGATCAGCATTACTTGATGGGTCAAAAGCATTCACAACTGGAGATGAAAAGCTAACCACATACTAGTGGTCAGCAGCTGCTCTGCCTGCCTGCCTACCAATACTCTGCTTCCCAAATGCTTTACAATAATGCCATTTGAGGAAAGAAGAGTTGGTAATATATTCATGGTATACAAGTAAAGCAGGCCTGCCAGGTACATGAAGACTTCTTTCGCTGAGATCTGCACCTAAGAAGAAATTTGCTTGGTTTTAACCAAGACTTTCAACTGTGTACACTTTTGTGCCTGACTCAAGAACAGATCAGATAGAGATGTAATGTGTGGACAGAAGATGACTTTGTGAGGCTAACTCAGTTGAGGGCTCACTGCACTGGTCATCAGAAATAAGCTAGAATTTGTCATTTTAACTTTGTAAAACTGGGATTTAAAGAATGACGTTCTTGTTACTGGAAACTTTGTACCTGTTCCTTTCTTGCAGGTATAGGTAAGGTGATAATTGCATGGTACATCATTCCACTGCCCATTCTCATGCCATATTATAACAACACAGTCTTCTCCAGCAGAAAAGAAGCTGTCTGGCTGATTTGGTCTCCAGTTCTCATATTGCTGCAGAAAAAAAGGAGCAAAGCTGTTATTCCAGGTGTTGGAGTGTGTTTACATTCCTTTTTTACAGAAGAAAGCACATTACCTTTGGTGAAGAGCAATCTCAATTGTTTGATTCAGGCTGTTAAGCATGAACTAAGCAAAGCTAGATTTATAATATCCTCCCACACTTATTAACAGATTATCTCAATGGGAAAAAATATTCTGATCTAACTTCTCACTTACTATAAACTGATGTCAGGTGGACAAAACAAAATGACACAATTCATGGCAAGCAAAATCTGTTCCTAAGTGTGTTGAAACACATTCTTTCCTACATAGATGTGAAGCGGAATGCCAGGAAATGCGCTAAACAGCACATAACCCTCGTTAGCCCACATCTACCAAATGGTAAATTACAGGCTCTCAGACTCAGATTATTTATTCTCTGACCTCATTTAATGAAGTCATTCAATAGGATGACATGCAGAATTAGGTGTAAAGTAAGTAAAGGTGTCAGAATGTGCCCCCAGATCATCGCAGATTGGTATTTCCATTAAAAAGACCTAGGTGGCAGACTGAGCATATACAGAAGCCTTTCAGCTTTAGAAATGATGATTCAAATTCTGCCCTCTGTAGAAAAACTAGTTTCAGACATCTGTGGATACATATAAATAAAACAAGAAACTGGTGAGTTAATTTTAGAAGTGGAAATCTGATTGTTGGTGTATGACCAGAAAAAAGAATAATAATAAAAAGAACTTTCAAATGCCTGAAAATTATCTTTAGCATATATGTATATATGTTTCTTAGAACTGCACCTGGGCCACAGATCTGGCATATCGATTTGGGCAGTTTGTTCATCAGGATCCAAGCTGGCTACATGCTCCACAGCACTGCAGCTTTCATCCCTGCATCTGCCTAAAGATATGTCCCTACCAAAAGCTGCGGATGCCAGCTGCTGACAAGCTGTGCAGAGCTCCATGCACTGGCTAAAGTGCACGGAGCTAAATACACACATGTGTTCCACTGTAGAGTGCACTTTTTAAAGCATGGCTGAGCTTGTCATTGCAGTGTCACTTTTGAATGAAAATTAAGGAGGATTCAGTCTTTTTTTAATCAATAAACAGGAAAAATAGAAACAAACAGTCACACTGACTGAAAATCTATGCAGTGGTCCTTGGTAGGGGATGTATAGCCTACTGTCCTTGCAGAGGTGAAATAATCTTTGTCCCACTTTTCTTTTCATCTTGATCCCAAATGAAGCACAGAAATTTGAGATTTGCCTAATGTTATGTTTTCTTTTGAAAAGCAAGAGAAAATTTGGGATACTATCCATAGCAATTTTCTTTGGGATTTCTGTTGTGTCAATCCAAGAAGAATTTAACAAAGGATGAAAATAGAATCTGAAAGAACTAAAATTCACATAATTGCCAGACATTTACCAGGCAGCTAGTCCCTTGTATGGTCAAAATGACACAGTTTTGTAGTGCTTATATCTTCCTCAGTGCTTGCATCTTTCTATCTAGAGCTGGCACATATAAATGTCATAAAATTTAGCTTTCTATTTTCTTAACTTTATGAAATAACCCCTATTCACTGCCTGGGCAAACATACTTTAGGAAGAAAATACCCCACACAAGCAGTATTTACTTTACAATGAATCAAAGTATGAAAAAACTGACTTAAATACTTAACCTTTTCCTACCAGGTGTCAACTTAACTATCACAGGTCTTATATTATCCAAGCAATTTAACAATCATGGTCTAAATAAATTTGTTTTGCACTATATTTATTACATTTAATAAAACATCCCCCTTTTTATGTGGAACCAGCTTAATTCAGTCTCTGCATTCCTATATTACATGGTAACATATAGTATAACATACTATAGTATAACATATATACTAACATAAGCCACAATACCTACTAACTCATTTACTCAAGTCCAGAATTCAGCATGTCACGTTAGCTTATAAATGAGAGTCTGAGTTTCTCAAGCACAGTAGCCAAATACCAAACATGTGAGTCAAATGGGATGAGTGGTGTGGGAGGCTTCCTGCAACATATTGTGGAAAAAAAAAGAAAAGCAAACTCTGTGCATATCTCCTGGGACAGGGAGGAGGAAAAGTGGGAGGAAGGAATATGCCCATGCATGGAGCGTATTAATGTAACTTAGTGTGCTCCAAGACCCCATTTCCCAAAGGGTATTTTGGAATGGTATCTGAGCCGAGGGTCTAGCACCTTTTTACAGCAGGTCTGGTTAAGGATGCAAAAAAGAGTTGCCCCACAGGGAAGTGGGGGAAGTCTGAAGTGTTGCAGAGGTGGTGTGAGCAGAAAGAAGTGATCACCTCTGAGTGCCCAACACAGCTGAAAAGATTTGCTAACCTCAGTCACGAGTGTAATGTATGGCTGGTTACATGGCTCAGATGATGGGCAGTAACTTCTTAAAATAAGGCAATCCAATCTTTTTCAAGAATATGCCCAGATGTAAAGACACATAGAAAAATTAAAGAAAGCTAGTGGTAGAAAAGTTTAATCAATACCATCCTGACAACAAACAAAAGACTTCAACAAGCATTGCAGCTGTTTCTGGTGGAAATGATAGTAGAGAGCAGTTTGCTTCCACAGGGATCACAGTGTGGGAATGAAGGATATTTAATGGATGTTGGGGGCATGTGAGCTGAAGGTGCTCAGCAGCTTGCCAGCTCCTGCCCTAAGCAAAATATTAAACTCCATATGCTCTTACTTGCATTACCATAATGACTCCAAAATTTGTGTTTGCTTTGCTGGCAGGGCTGCTGTGTAATGGCAGAGGATTAAATGTAGGCCCTGTGGTTTATGCAAGAATGTCTGATATCCTCCAGCATGACTTGCTGTTACCTCACATCTGATACAGTCATTGCACATATTTATTTTGGCTGAATAATTCTGATACTGCTTGTGTTTGGTGCCAGAATTGCTTAGCAGAGGAAGTTCCAGACTGCTGAATTGCTTTCTTGGGTCTCCACCCAGCTCCTCTGTAGTTTTTCAATTCCTTATTTACCCACTGATAATGAGATAATGATACAAAAAAATTCTCAAAGTTTGAGTGAAATAAGTTGTTGGACAAATAAAATAATATTTTGCTTGCCACTTACAGATTACATTTTTGCATGGCCATGAGCATGATTCTGGTTTTCACTTACCCTAGTGTAAATCAGGGATGGCTGCACTATCTCCAGCAAGTCTACATGAGCAAAAAATTAATGGGAAAGAACCACGTAGCTTAGGTCACATAGTGATTTCTAGTGTTTGTTTCCAAAGGTATCCCTTACAATCTCTCATAGCAAGTGTGCTAAGTGTAAAGACTCCCCTATCCTTGCAATAAGTACAGTAAGCATCTAAGATACTCAAATCATAATTATTCTGTAGGGAAACACTGCTTAAAATATCCTGAATAAGGTGCCTTTTCCAAAGTGTCTATGTCATTTAAGATCCTCATATTTCAATTCATTACTGTCTTTTAGAAAAGTATATTCTATGAAAATAAGGGAAAAAAATAACTTAATTCCTTGGCAACATGTACTGTTCAGGTTTGTTTGGTTTTTAAGATCAAATCCAAAAAAGGTCAGCCATATTCACAGACAAGCCAAAAACTTCTGATATTGTTCCAGCCACCCTGCTTCTAAGTTATGTCTTCATGTGAACTGTCATTGTCCCAGCAGACCGATAAAGCTGCATTAAGGAGCACTGTGTTTGAATTGATAAAGCTCAAGATACCCTTTTGCCAACAACCAATCTCCAGTCAATTCCTTTACCAATACTCTCAGATGTATCATTCATAAGATGCGATTTACGTTTCTTAAAACCTAGACAGATTCAAATGCTAAGTTAACACATGGAAGTAAAGCTCCTAAAACCATTTTAGTCCTCAGTGGAAATACTGATACTAGGTGATCACACAGACAGACCTAAAAAGTATTGCTACCTTTGATTTTAAAGTAACTTTACCATGACACATGTGAAGTTTTCCCCTGGATTAAAATGCAAAGCATTTCCAGACTGTTTTAGGATATATAATCCTAATAAGTGCATGACTCAAAATGTGCTTCAAAGGAGGTTTGTCCCACTACACTATTCTCCTCCAGATATGAAGTGTGCTTTTCTGAGGTGGCTCTGAGGAGGGAAGTTCAAAGTAGTGCAGGGCAGTGAAGGCTGGAATTGGCACACCAAAGGCTTAGGCAGACACCACTGCACCAAATATTCTGCTCAACTTTCAACATCCATGATGGCAAGACACCAGTTTGGTGGGTTTTGTTAAAAAAAAACGAGGTTCCTGTGTAATCAGGTAACTGCAACAACTAGCCTTGGGGGCAGGATTTTGGTCTTTGTAAATTCATTTGGTTCTTTCGGAGACACACCACTAGTCTGTCTTCCCATCATTTCAGGCTGAAAACTGGAGGTCCTGTTATGCTCTTTATGGCTTTAATTATACTGTAATAATTAGTTAATTATTCTTGTGCATTTTTTTTTGTCTGTTTAAACCAAAGTCCACCATGACACATTGGATTTACTTGCTCTAGCCTTCTCTGCTAAACAGCACTGAAAATTTTCCTGTAGACAGAGAGTGCATGGTCTATGGGTTGGAGCTGCAGCTGAGATGGGGTTCAGTTCTTCAGGCTTCCTACGTGGCACTAGACAATGCAGTTGGCTGGCTGATTCACAGCCTGTAAAACAGCGACAATTTGTTTTCTTGCCTCACTGGAGGAGCTTGGATATGATGGTTACAAAAGCCCATGAAGGCATTTTATAAAATTTCACATTCTGGGGGAGGATTTCCTTACATGGCATTGAATTAACTCACAGCCATGATCTGCCAGTTGTGTGACAGGCTGACATTGCACATAAATTAAATCTAAGAAAGCCAGGGTTATAGCAAAAGCTCTAAAGCAGCTAACCTTTTTGGCTAGTCCCTAGCTTTTCTTATACCGATGGTTGCCAGTCAAAATGAATAAGCGTGGCCTTCCCATCATGAACAAGATTCTGCCTTGTGAGAGATTTGTCATTTTAATTTTCAGATAAGCAGCCTTATTTGAGGGACTCATTTCCTTATTAATGAGTAACATGCTCAGCTCTTTCAGAAGTTTGCACCACCAAGGTGCATTTGTGAGTAAGCAGTGTCTCAGCTTTCCAACTCATTTGGAAATTTCAGCCATTCCTTTGTCTTAAAAAGGCATACCAAGTGGCTGAGATCTATTGCTTGGATTTGGCTTTCCAAAATAGTCAACAAACACTGTGTTTAATGAAGCACAACAAAATAAACTACTGATGCAAACAAACCTTTACCACTTGACCGCCTTATTGTCTAAAGGCCAATAACCTTTTATACCTAACTAAAGATAGGAAATAATTTACTAGAAATACATCTATTTGGATTTTCAGGGTTAAGGGTTTCCTTCTGGGGAAAGGAAGCGTGTGTTCAGCATGTTTAAATAAGCTTAAAGTACAAATCTGTCTTGTCACTTTTTGACATTTGTTATTTCCAATGTGATTTTTATTTTCTTTCATTCTGGCTGCTTTCCTGTCTGATTGCTTCTTAATGCAAGACTAATGAGGCAAGTAAAAAGAAAATGACCAAAAACCAAGGAAAGATGTAGGGACTGGCTGACTGGATTCTCTCTGTGCCACTTCATGTTAAAGTGAAGGAACACTTTTTGCCTGATAATTATCACTAAACAAGCTGAAACTATGACTGCAAAGCTTACTGGCTATTGTCCTTCCCCTCACACCCTCCATATGAATAGGAGTGCATTTTTTCACAACAGGAGACAAATTCTTAGAAATCTTTATAAGGAAAGCCCCTAAAGAAGTCCCTCACGTGGAGGTTCTGTTCTAATTAGATAGCTTAGCTAAAAATTACATCTCATTTTCAGTAAGTCCTGGCAACTACCTAGCTTTATAGGTTGGCTGAACTACAAGATCAGAACAAGGTTACAGTGAGTGTATGGATCAGTTCAGAAAACCCTGATTTGTGGCTTACCCTGTTATACAACACCAATTCTGTTACATGAGACACTCATGGGAAGTTTGAAAGGGATTGCATTTCCTTTCAATACAAACAAACTCAGACAGATTACTGTGAAGATTTGGCAATGTCTGAAATACTTCCATTACGTCCACCTAGTATGTAAACATGTTTATACTTAGGGAAAGACTACCTTATAGCATAAGCCCTGCTTCACTTAATTTCACCCCAGCCCTTCAAAGGGTTTTTCTGTTTAATCTTATGAATGGCAGCAGTCTGACAGAACTCACCAAAAGTATTTGTAAGGTTGAAAACTTCATTCAGTGGGTGATTAAGCACATATCTTGCTTTGAAGATATATGTGGTGCCCTAAACTCTATAGGGTAGATCACATGCACCATACAGACACATGACAAAATAACTTGTCAGGAGGGACCAAGCTAAATGTGTTGGTAAATCTTTGCTGGGAGAGATTCTAGTCTGTTTGAAGACAACTGCTATCTTTAAACTTTTGTAGAAGTACACACATATGTAGAAGTACACACAAAACCCACATCTCATGAGCCTGATATTTTTTGGATCATGGCTTCCCTTGAGCCCTTAATCTGAGCTTTATTTGCATGAGACTTGGGAAACTGGCAGGATCTGGATGTTAACAACCTGTGTGAAAGATTTCACTTGAGTGTTTTTGGTAACAGAGCAGTGGGATTTATAAAAAAATTCTTTGATTTCCTATGCAATAGTTGGAAAAAGAAAAGACTCTGAATAACATAAACTCATTTATATTTATGAATATCCACAAGCACTGATTGATTGCAGATTGAATAAGCAGTAAAATCTAAGGAAAAATAAATTTGGGAAAGAAATTTAAGGAACACAAACAACACAAGTGAAACAGGCCAGCTGATAGAGCTCAAACATAAAAGCAGTATCAATCCCACATTGGGGAGAGTTGATGGTGTTATGGAGTAGATGACTAACTTTTTGTCAGTAATTTAAAACAATACTGTAGTATGATAACATTTCTGTTAAGACCACTAAGTATGTCAAGGAACATCCACTAGATGGCAATGTCTACTCACTTCTGAGTCCAGCTTCTAACTTCGAGCAGTTTAATAGTTCAATTTAATAATTTAATAATTCAGAAAATTTGCCTTTTATTAACTCTTTAAAAGTAAATTGAAGCCAGTGGACACAACTCCATTGACTTGTGTCCGCTCTGTAGCAACTCTCCTTAGTGTAAAAACTTCCATCATCACACACAGTACAGTTCAATTCTGCAGTTATGCTGTGCTTTCTTGATTGTCAGAAGGCACTGTTGCACAGAGACTGAAAAATGAGTGACAAAAAGCTGGTGAAATTCTCTTGCTAATGGGCAGATGTTTTACTGTGGAAGCAAAGAATTGCAGAGTGTTACGTTTTGGTTGGTATAATACATGTTCTTTGGAAATCACACTAACATAACTACATATTATCAACATGATGGAAATTGTGTTGGGGTGTGACTTATTCTTTTTGTGCACAACTACCAGGAGAGCCACTGAAAACGGGAAAATCCTGGACTTTGTCATTTATATCAACAATTACTGCAAGTTTGAAGCTGTCCAAGAGATTTAGCCCAGAGCCAACCATAACGAGGCTCTGAAGTAACTGCTGACCCTCCTGGTAAAAATAAGACAAAACGCCACTTTGTCCAAGAGGCTCTCCTTACTGCCTGCGACATACTGAACTAAAACCATACCTGCCATTAATAATGTTATATAGCTCTCCATTTAAATGCAGGTCAAATGAGCATCTCACAAAGAGGCTGTAATGACTGACTGCAGCACAAAACCAAAAAGTTTGGTAAATTTAAAATCTCCTTCTCCAAGGATCCTGTGGGACATGTGTACAATGAGCTTTTTGTTTGCAGCTGACTACAGTGCTTTTTAGTTTGTTTGCTTTGTTTAACCTTCAGAGGCAGGCCCCTTCCCTACAATACTACATGCCTTTTGAAGGTTTTCCTGTTCAATAAAGTTACTCTTTCTGAGAGGGGTGAAGTTACATATTTGCTCGAGTTAAGGCATTCTGATTCACTGACCAATAAATGCAGGAAAAGAGAGGGCTTTATTTTTTGCCAGAAAAAAAACCAAAACTTCTGGTTTGTTTTCCTCTTGGTTTTGTTGTTTGGTTTTGGTTCTTTTTGGTTTTTTTTTTTAAATGTAGCTACCTAACACTGACAACCTGAAGTCTAGCATTGCAAAACACAAAGCATAAATGCTCCTATGCTGAACAGAATTAAAACTAACAGAGAGTCTCTGACAGTTTTAAAAGTGGCAATATGCCCCATTACTTTCCTAGCTGGTAGCATTCTCCAAGTGACAGACAATCTGGCCACAGACACTAGCCAGCTCCTTATTACAGCACTAATCTTATGTAATGGGAGTGAGCTCACCGCCCTACAAAGCACTAATTATCAACAGCATTTTCCAAAGGATATGAGTAACTCCCCTTGTGAGACAGAGGCCCAAGGCACAACCCCAAGTAGCTGTATGTGCATAACATGAATAGCTCTAAAGGACGCCTTTACCGGCTGTGTCTCCTCACAAGGGTCCTTAACACCAGTAATCCAAATACAATGGAGAAGCTGCCAAAAGCAGCACCACATTTTTTCTATTTGGATGGGTGTGCTTTACCGCTGTAAAAGTTACTATTCACAGAACTAAGAGAATTATTTAATTTCCTAAGATATTTTCAAATGTCACATTCTGTTCACTTTGATCAAGCCAATTATTAAATGTCTCTACTGATAATGTAAGTTTTGTTATTTTGTAGTCTGAGCTACATCAAATTGAAAATATATAAAGATCTAAGTAGGCACAGACAAATTCCTCTTTTCACATAGCTGTATGAAGATTTAGGCTTTGCTTTCTTTTCCCATATCACTGTGATTTTTTCCAAAGGTACTTGCTTTTATTGCTTAAAACTTCCTATGATAATTATGGGATGAAAATTGTCTGTGATTCATCTTTAAAAGAGTTGTTCACTATCAAAGACAAAAGTCTACAGAAAAGTGTAAAGTACAATTTTGATTCTGTATTTTTTTTAATGTAAACAATGTCTCACATATACCCATTTTCCTTCTTGTGTAGATTGTAAATCAGAGGAAAACTTATGATTGCTCACACAAAATGCCAATGGAATGGCCCAGAAACTACAGAAAAAAAGGAGATCCAACAGAACATACCCTTTAAAATACTATATTATTTTCTTCTGCCTCTTGCATCTGTCAGTGTAATCATACTTGAAAGGTCTTAAACAGAAATTAGCTTGATTTTCAGGAAGTAATTAATAATGAAGCTCTAAAAATGTTGGGATTCTGTGATTTCTCTGAACACACTTTAGTACCTGCTCTCACTGCCTTCACCTTTAAGATAAATTATCTGAAATTAACGATTAGGCAGATATGCTAAAATTTGCAGCTTACAAATTCCCTTCCTACTGGTCCATGCAATCTTGGATGTTGCTGGCATTCCCAGTCCATGCTTGTGGCAGTGGCTCCTAATCTCTAGTTCTCACCGAACTTGCACCACAAGTGAGGAGCTAGGGTTCCCAAAAAAGCATTCAATTTTTATGTTATACTAGCACAGCTGCAATCAGCTCTTTTCCCTTAATATAAAAAAGGAACTGTTGCTGCTGCCAAAGTGTTTTTCATGTGGTCCATCAACATGAATCCACCTCTCCCAACCACCAGAAACACTAAAAAATAATTTCTTTCAAAACCAGAAAAAATCAAAGGAAAAAAGAAAAAGAAAAGAAAGAGGGGAGGGGGAAGAAAAAGAAAAGACAGAGAGAGCAGGAACACATTGTAGATGAGAAAAGACTGTTTCATGCCACAGGGATACAGTACAGCAAATCAGAACAAATTAGTTTCATATGGGTGGCCAGCAATGGATTCCACAGTTTAGCATAATTATAGCTTATTTTGTTCTGCATATTGGACAAGGTAGCCTAAGCTTAGCCAAGGAGCTCCTTTGAAGAAGCGCTCTGACCTTAGCCAAGAAGCTCTCAATTTGTTGGGGTTTTTTTAATAAATTTCAAAAAAAGACAAATATAATCAAATTTGCCTGGCCAATAACATTCAATGAAATTAATAATCAGTTACCTGGAAAGTAATCTGTTTATGGAAAAATAGCACCTGAACTGACTTCAGGGCATGAGAGGTATGACAGAGATACTTTGTTCATGTTACTTTGCACTTTTTGCCCCCAGTTTGTGTTTGGGTGCAGCATGCTGAAAAGGTGTATTTTACCAGGAGATGGTGAGACTTTATCTGAACAACTCAATCCATTGCATAAGAGGATGCCATTTTGCCTGAAAGGCAGGAAACTCCTGAGCAGTTTTAAGTTAAAAATCACTTTACAATTAAGAAATAAATCTGCCAAATTCCCCTAAAAGCACACAGATAACTGCATCAAATGCTGCAGTGTGGTAGATCAAAAAGTCTCAAGTTCTTTTTGCAGGAACAGAGCCTACAGTATCTGTACTACAGATTTAGGAGTATCCCCATTTATATTTTGTTAGGAAAATTTTCCTTGTCTTAATGGTTCCTGTTATGAAAAACAGGTAGAGAAATATGAACAAATGTCATATGTACAAAAAAGTTTTAAATAGAACTCATTGCATTCTTGCTGAATCTGATTACACTTGTTTCATTACTCAATACACCAACATTTTCCTTGAGGAACTCAGAGAATCAGAGCATGTATTTACAAGATCATTCTTCGTTTATTCCAAGACTTGTTTACTGACAATATTTTTGCAAGTTAAATGTAAATTCCAGTTGATATGTGAAAAACGCGCAGAGTAGAGGGGTTTTTGACTGCTTCTACTTTTGATGAATTGCTAACAGCCAGATTTTCTATAGAAAGAAAATGTCAAAATACCAAAAGTGGCTGACTATAGTTCCACTATAGTCCCTAGTCCACTACCAGGCACCTGAAATGATTACCTGTTTTCAGTAGGGCTGTGAGCCTATCAAGGGTACATTATATTCATTTTAAGTTTCCCAGTAAGAATCTTAATTCTATATGCTCACTTTGGTAGCATTACCCACATACCCTGAAACAGAAACAAACTTATCATAACACTGAAGGGGTAAGAATTGGTCTCATCTGGACACTACACAGAAAACTGACTGGTTCTTGTTTATTTGATTGGTGAAACTACCATCTCCTGATTCATGAAGTAAGGGAAATTTCCACAACCTCATCTGAGAATTAAAGTTTTCTCACATTACTAGGCCAATGACAAAGGTGATTTTATCACTCTTATCTCACATGAGTTGACAAGAATTGTGCTCCCTGGATTTTGGGAACCGAAAGAAGTGAGACAGCACAAGATCTATGTGGCAGTGCTGCATGTGACTCTAAAGCAGCTAAGTGGGTATGTATATCCAATAGCTCACTGTAGTTAGAGACAACGTGCAATGCACTTGGAAGTACCTTTATTGGTCTCCACTAAGGAACTCATGTACGTGCTTTGTCCAACTACAGTACTTGATGGTGCCTGGCTCTTAGCTTCAGTTTAAAAAAATCTCGAGAAACACAACTTGGCATGAGCTGAAAGTGCCAAAAATTGAGTAATTCCCTTCCAGCGAATTCATTGGTTGAACTACCTTTTAGGTGGAAAGAAAATAAAAAAAAAGTTATTTGATCCCTTTTCCAAAAAATTGCTAATAAAATGCATGCCAACACCTGGCAAAAGAGTTCCTGTTCAATTGAATATTTTGGTGTGGGTTTCCTTACATCCATGGGAAATGAGTACCAAAGTAATGCATTACTTTGTTCCATAATCTCCAATGGTAGAGTCTGTGTTTCAATGATTCCTAATTCTTGGGTTGGTTTGGTTTATTTTCTAATTTTCTAATGGTTCAGAAAAAAACCCTAGGCCAGCTGCACACTGGGCCAACAATTTCATCCACAACACGTTTTGCTGTTGCTGCTGTTGCTTTTTGTTCTTTTAGCATCAAAATTATTTTTTTTCTTTTAATCCAAAATCTAATAAAATCGTGTAAGCATGATTTTCAGATGAAAGCGAGCTGTATTGGCAGAAAAATTGAACAAGTATCAAGGTAAAGATGAATGTACATCACTTGTAAATGACACAATCTACCTAAGAATATAATGACTTTTCTGATAGTATTCTAACAAAACTCCTATACCAGGGGAATCCTCAGCAGATGAGAAAATTTCCTCCATGCCAGAAGTGTTGAATAGAATTGTAGGTAGGTAATATAATATTGGAGAAAATATGGACCTGGGCAACAAAGTTAGAAACAGCTGAATTACAGATGCACCCTGATATCTAGAACACAAGAATTATTTAGATATAGTTTTTTGCTGTATGCATGAGCTGCCCCAAATCTCAGACATTCAAGTTAGAACCTGAGCGTAGAGTGAATTCTGATTTTTATGATCACAAGTTATATTAATGCATTTAATGCTGTCATGACTGCTCTTCACTTGCAAATACATAAACGATGCAACATTTTGACACACACAGCATTTAAATTCATTGGAATTTTAAGACATACTCAGAGAAACACATTCGAGGCAGATATATTTAATATATGATATCCACATTAATTACTAAAGAAGCAGTAAGTCACTGTAACCACAAGAGTGGTTACAAAGTATGAAAAATGAGTTAAAAACTAGGGAAAAGGAGCAAATGAGGAAGTTGCTCAGAACCACAGTATCCAGAAACCATATGGAATAAGTTATGAAGGAAAGCCATTGAAACAATGAACATAAGTTATTTCAAGAGACACCTAAATTGTTTCTGAAGGAAGAGGCAGAGGGGAAGTTGTTAAAAATAAAAGTGGAAAAAAGATCAATCGAATGAGAAATCTGTTTGACAGATGGTCTTACTTTGCTCTTAAATATCTTCATTTCATAATATTGAAAATTAGAAATTTAATACTACATTTGCACAGTAGCCTGAATAAAATAAAAAAATAAATAAATCTCAGCCCTAATTTTAATTTCCTTCAATCAATTATTCAGTGGCATACCAAATTTGTCTTTGGAATATATGAACATATATCTTGTTTTACATTTCCCAGAGTAAGATGGGCTGCCGCTTCAGGCACTACATTTATACCCAAATTAATCTCACCTAATTTCAGATCCCTTAGTGAAGCATAGTGAAGCATCCCTTGACGAAATACTGCAGATGGCCTCAACCACCCCTGAGCTCCAACCAGAGCTAAACCATGCTCAAGTGGGTGCCTATTACTGTCAGTGAGGTGTAAGAAGACTCATGAGGAGACAGAGAATAACTCATCCAGAAGGAGTACAGTTCACAGTAATCGTCCTTCTTGTGCTCCCCAAAATACATGAGGACAGGGAAGATAAAATGATTAAATTAAATTCTTCTGCTACATCCTGCAAGACTTTGTGGCTCCAAGCACAAATGAGTGCATTGGTACCAACACAGATGCACTGAACCATCAGTCAGGGCAACAAAATGTTTCATTATCTTTTTCTTTTCCCCTGTGTTGTCACCTGACATCATGGTAATTTCCCCAAGAAATGGCTTTTTTACAAGTCACTTTAGAGGACTTTAAAACTCTGGTTGTTTGCATGAAATGGTAATAAACAAAGCCTGTTTTGCCCTACGTGTCTTTCTCCATAAGTTGTGGTCACATGGCATGCAGAAATGATCATTGCGTGCATGTGTGAGAATGTGCACATGTGTTTCCAGATGCTTTCTTTAAGAAGAATTCACAACTAGAAAAGAAAATAATAAGCATGAACAGTTTGCTCATTTGGTTGGTTTTTTATGTAGTGTTTTCCAAAGGGTATTAAATAGCAACAAATCACCTGTCACTTCTACAAAACAGCCTGTTTTCAGTTGGAAAAAGCTCAATCATTTCCTCTATCCACCAATTCTTTTATCTAGGTTAGTTAAGGGTGGGTAGAGAGTGTTCTCCCTCTACTTCTGGTGATTTTCCTTCTTGTTTTAAGGCAATAAGAGGTATCAACAGCATCTTAAATTTTTATGAACAGATTATTGGTTACAGGCCTCTTGAACCACCTAAGGATGGCTGCTTCCCTGTTCTAGATGTTCTGCCATATAGATCAGAACAATCTCCAGCAATACTTGAGAAGTTCATTTGTGCACTTTCACAGATCCAGCAAACACAAGAGCTTGAATATCATATCCTCATCTGAAAAAAACCCCATGTTATTCCATATACAGAACAGAGAGAAGAATTGCCACATGAGTCCTTGTATAGGACCATAAAAGGACAAGCCAGCCTAGCAGAGACCCTTAAACTGTGGTCTCAGACTTGACTTTTTTTTTCTGTTTGGAGGCTTTGAGAGCTCCCACATGTGAAATAGTAAGAACTAAAAATTAAGATTTCAGTACTATGCCACCAAATAGTAGTTATCCCTGAACAAAAGTTTGCTGGCTGTTTGCTTGGGTGTATATTTAGTGACTGCATTTTTTCATACAGCTTCGCTCATTCCTAGTGCAAATCTGATAAGCCACCACAAAAAGAAATGAACAAGTGATTTAATTTCAAAGGCATCTTACCAGTGGGCTACCATCAGTCCATCGGAAATCACGCTCAAACATCTTGTCATTGAGGCCAATCCACTGGTAGTCATGCCCAATGCCTAAGGAACCAGAAGGATATTTTTATTAACCTTCACATAAATGGAAGAGATTTCACCAAAGAAAATTAAAAGAATTTGCACAGAATGAATCAGAGACCATGTTCTTAAGGTTCTCCCACTCATTATGCAAACAACTATTTACAGACTGGTTTTCAACTTTTCCATTTTATTTTGGTGTGTCTCTGAAAATGCAGATTCTTATCTAACAGTTTATAACAAACCAGTCCCTTATCTCCTGATGGCACAGCCCTAAGGAAGATTAATTTCCTACCTGAGTGCATTTGAGGAGAAGGAAAAGAAAAATTAAAAAAAAAAAATAAAAGCATGTATTTTAATCTACGTTTTTCAAGTTTTGTTTAAGCTATGACCAGTGTTGTCTAGATTGTGCAACAAAACATATAGGAACTACTTCTTTATGCCCATTTAATACAACATGTGGTAGTGTGGTCATTGATATCAGGTGCATAAAGTATCCAAAGCCTTCAAACTAAAAAAGATTTCTTCAGTTTTCAATGCCAGAACATTAATTCTTGTTTTTATCCTCAAAACCAAAGTATTTTCAATGTAACATATAATAACTTAATAGCGATAGGGAGCTTGGTTTGGTTGCAAAAGTAAACATGAAGAACACAAAGTGTGCCTTTTAAACATTCTAAAAGTATATTTTAAGATTGAGATGTAAAAGGCTGAGTGATCAGGAGGATATTTCACTAGCTCTCAGCCCTCAAAGCCTGCTCTTGTTTGGAGGAATCCTAACAGTACATACGGTTCACAAAGATCTGCTCCTCATGAGACAAGATGCTTGTCAAGTGTGCTCCCTGGAGACGGCATTCCCTTTCTGCCGTGTCCCACGTACGCCGATGGGCAAAGTATTTGTAGCACTGTCCTTGGAACTTGTGCCAGCCATAATCACAGGTCTCTGTGTCTGTGACAAGCAAACAAATCACTGTCAATGGGTACATAACACAGGCATGTTCCATGCAAATAGATGGATTTTCCACAGGACAAACATTCAAGAAGATAGCCATCCATTAAATAGTACAAACGCAAACCTTCAACACTCATCTTTGAGACCTTACTACATTTTCAGGTAGTTCTATCTAACCACATTCAGTACAAGCTGCAAGAACATTACTTGTGTGCGGAGTATAACTGCAACTGGTAACTTGTGAACTTCCACTGATAAAGTTGTGCTGTATGTGGACAAATTCAGGATATCTTCAGTCCATAACTCTGAATAAATGAAATACCCAAGAAGTTTCATCAATTCCCAAACAAATCCATGCCTGAAAGCAATCTTTCCAGAGATGTAGATACATTCTGGGTATGAAATTGGATTTGTTATTTTCAGTGAGTCAATATAATCAACAGCCAATACCATGCTTTGGCTAAACAGGATCTTTCCGCATATAGTACAGAAAATGCTAAATACTACAGAACATGCCAAGGATATATGACTGCAAACTCTTTACCAATACTATTTCTTAGGTTTGAGCAGCTATCAACTGAAAGACAACTGTATGATAATTTTTCTGACAAAACAAGGCTGGTTCTTGTTTTGTAGCAGGAAGAGGACGTTCACATCCTGAAGCACAAAGTATATATATATTTTTTTTTTTACAGACTTAAATCTTCGCAGATAAAAACTAAATTGTACATGTACATAAATGGGTTTAAAAATGCAAACATATCTCTTCAGAGGCTTACCAGAATTTCTCTGACAATTTCTGGTAATGCCAATAACACTGAAATCATTGTCTTAGGAGTCTGGTATCAAAAAACATTTTCTGAAAGTCATCAGTACAGACATAAATGTACCAAATACAGACACATAATAGAGCTTACAATGATTATATCTCTTCAACAAGCAGTAGAAAACCGCTTGTGCTTTGAGAAACACCGGCTTTGAAAAACGAATGTAATCTATACTACCAACCTCTTAGTTTTTTATCTTTTCCCTCTTTGTATGCTGTATGAGGTACAGGATGCTTTAATCTCTGGCATTTAGGCCATTTTAAAGTTTAGTCTGCCTCTGGCTTTCTAGAACATTTGCTTAACCACACAGTGTTGACTAACAGTGCTATGTCCTTTGTGAAGGCTCTTAAGGTTTTATTATCCATCTTGTTCAAGGACTGCCTTGTCCCACAGGAAAGAAGTCAGATAATAACAAGCAGCACTGCATGCTGAGAAAATCATAGCCAGAGAGCATTTCCAGGCTATTCTAATCAAGCTTTCCCTGAGCTCTGCTAGGGAAGAAGTGCACAAGTCAGGAGATCTGCTGAAAGTCAAACAGGGGAGGCAAAGAGGCTGGAAAACATGAAACCTAGAAGACCCAGTTCAAAGAATGAGATATAATGGCCTTAGCATGAATCATAAATAATAAGGTTTCTTTTCTTAAGGTAGAAGATGCCAGACAGTGACATAGATACTCTTAGTTGCAAGTCATGCACTGCAGGGCACATAGAACACCTCCCTCATCATATATGGCACGTTATTTTCCAAAAGGGAAGAGCTGAATAACTCCTGCACCTTTCTGTAGCCTAAGTCTACAAAGACAGAAAAACTAGATCTGAAGGCTACAAAATACACAGGAATTTTAGAAAAGGAAGAGAAGTTTTTGGGTTATGTTGGCTTGGGGGGGGGGGGGGGGAATTATTGATTTGTTTGGGGTTTTTTCAGAGGATAGATTGATGATAAGAGGAAATGGAGAGGAGGCTAGAGCATGGAAAAGGCAAAACAGGCAAATAAAAATGTGGGGACTGTTCCATCTCTGCAAAACTCCATCCTGTGTATGTCTTATTAAGTTAAAAATTCTCAAAGGGTGACACAAAGGTAAGGTCTTCACATGGGTATAAGTTTTTAATGCCTTTACTGGACCAATAAAAGGCTAATTGCAGGTGGCTATAAATTTTGTGACTCAATCACATGTGAACAGAGTAAGTGCAAGCACTTAACTGAATACAATACTCCATGTTCATTGTATATTTATCCAGGGAGGTAATCACACATTTCCGTAACCTTTTTCCAGAACGTGATGGAAAGACTGAAACCCTGCTTGCCATATTTATGGTGTTTTAAAAGTTGCCTGGCTAGTCTTAAGATTTATGACAATTTCCAGGCTTGCTTAATGATGTGTGCAAGAAGTTACTTACACAGCTTCTGTTCTCTGTAACTGGAATTGTATGTGTATAACATCTCTAAACACTGCATTAAGAAAAAAATCCCTCTGTAGGTTTAATACATAGACACACTTTTTCAATAGCTGCAATAAGCTGCTGACAATAGGTCCACTGTCCTTAACGAAATTCCATAAGAATCTAAAAGAAAATAAAGACTTGAACACACAGGTACTAGAACACAATGGAAGTCTCACTCAGTGGTGAATTTTCTTTCTGACTGTCTGCCTTCAGCTAATGAACAAATGTTTAAGGCCCATTAGTCCACACATTTTGAGGATAAATCCATTTCCCTACTAAATATTCAAAATAAACCCTTTTCAGATGAAAGACATCAATTAGAGACCATCTGTTTTCAGAAAGTATCTTTGCTGATACCTTCTCAAATACTTCCATCCCAAGCTACCATGCTCTGAGAACAAAGTGAATCAAATGAGACCAAAATAATCACAGACATTTGAACAATGAACTTGGTTTGTAAGGAAACATTCTCCCTGATATGCTTTTAAAAAACATCAATTTTTTTTTTTGTTTTCAGAGACTGGAAGAGAACAGCTGTTTGTATTATCCCAAAGAAGGATGTCCCATAACAAACACATATGTGCCATTTTGGCACAAAAGCCCATGCATGCAGCTGCATTTGATAAACAGGCTAGCCTAGGTGTGCCTGCAAAGATCCTGCAGCCAAGAAAGCCAAACCTGAAGTTTAAGACACAAACACTGTTCCTTGAAAGCAGGTAGACACCAGTTAGAATAGCAAAAGGAGAAAAAGAAAAGGAGGAAGGAAGTAAGAGGAAAATCTAAACAGGTGCTCATACAGTTATCATAAAGAACATTTATCTGGACACTGAGAGCTCTCATCAGGGGTTTTCACAGAGGGATGACAATGGAAAGACTGATGACTCTCCCAGAGTAAGATTCACACCAAGATCTACTGCAGCCTGCAGTCGTACTTCGGAAAGTGTTCTTGGGATATTTCGGCATTTTAAGAAGTGTTGTTCAAATGTCACCAAGTGACATTCAAAATATGCGTCTGTACTTTGAAAAGATATATGTGGTGAGCAAAAAAGGGTACTATCTACCCAGAGGTACTCTACTTTTAATCTAGTCTGAACCAGAAGTGATGCTGGCTTACTGATTTACCAATCTAGTTTAAAAAAGAAACACCCTCAGCTGCTCTATTTCTAGTATCAGATCACTTTAACTCTTCAGGAAGAAGTTCCTGGGCTCAGATTTTCTGCTGCACTGTTTCCACTTGGCAAGAGAAACATCTGTAAAGGAGCCAGTTACAGCTCACTGAGTCACAGGACTGCGTTCTCTCACCCTATTTTGGATCACCCTGAAGTCTTCTCTAACTTATATCTCCTGCAGAAGCTTCCTGATGTGAAGCTGCACTGTCCTGTTGTCACGACCCTTCCTAACACAGACATAGGCATAACACACCAGCTGAAGATCCCTTAGACTAGAAAAGTCTCATGGGGGCATTTGGGTAAAATTCTGAGCTCTATGTTTTTTCTACACCAGTGCTGTGGGACCCGGACATGGTGGAATTGTCCCCTACTTTGTTTCCTACTTCGTTGAGCTTCGTTTCCAGAGCAAATGAATGCTTGCTGCTATCGTCTCCCATGCCATTTTGAATACTCAGCACTGTGCCTAAGACAGCTCTTCCTCTTCCCTTTTTTCAAAGCTTTCTAAAACAAATAGTATATATATTGGAGGAATAAAATTACAGAAGTAATGAAATATAATCTCAGTGTGCTCAACTCCACCTTTCCTGTGGCACTGAGGTACGCATTCTGTCATCCTGGCTGGTCTTTAAATCTAGTGAGGTCAGGACTGGTGCCTTGAAATAAAACCTGTTTGCCAGACAGCCATGTCTGAATTGCCAACACTGTTTTATTTTGTCTGGTGGAGTGGAAATTTGGCACTAAGTGCTTTTCCTAAGCCCCAAACCACTGTAGGACTTTAAGTGGAGGAAATTTAAATTCCAAAGCTGAGTGAGCAGAGCTCTGCTTCTGATTGACAAATGAGGAAATGTTCCCATTAACCACCTAAAATGCGCTCTCAGGTTGATCATAAAAAACAGCTGAAAGCTACCATGGTACTCACAGCTACTCTTTATTATGGATTTCCTGGAATGAGGGGGAAGAAGAAGGGAGTGAGAACATTTATTTCTTTTGTTATGAAAGCACTGTCAGTTTATAATTTGGGAGAACAGATTGGGAAAGCCTTTTCAAATTACAAGATTAGACAGTCTATTGAAAAAGTTAACCAGTGAAAAGCGCTGGAGTTATCAGCTTCAAGAGTTCTCAGCTCTAACTAACAAATCTCTATGTGTTAAGCTGGGAGAGTTTGCAAACTGCCTTTCACTGAAGATGAGAAAAAAACCATGAAAAATACCCCAATGTTAATTAAACAAATTCAAAGGTCTACTTCATTCACCTGTGACTAAAACTATTCAGCTGAAGGAAAAAAGTATTTTCACAGGCTTTGGAAAGTATCCTTTAAAACACCATTTATTTTTCCCATGGAAATTCCTTCACTAATTTTACTGACAGAACAGATTTTGCTACCCTACTCTTCCCCCTACATGAGCATATTGAGTAATCATCTTGCACTGTAAATATTTCTTGCAAGTACAGTGGGATTTCTTAGAGGTAATATTCTAACAATTAGAGAAACTTGGATATTTAATCTGATTTCTGCTGTCTACTTAGAAAGCCTTTTACAACTTCCTCGTAATTGTGATTCTGTACCTACTTTGCGTAAAATAATCACAGAACAAATAAGTTTGAAAATTCTGGGATGAAGCCATCAAGGCTATGGTCCCCAGTGGATGGGTATATAATCTAGCATATTCAGTAAACTATTCCTGCTTTTCAGTAAAGCTTGTTGGAAGTGATGGGTTCTGATATGTCTTTCACACCGTATATTATTTTTTAAGAGAGAAGCTTGATCAAAGAGTAATTCTACTCCCACACATTACCCCACAAGCATCACTACAGTAATGAGAAAATGTTGTTAGATGACTTCCCTGTAATGTGCAAGCCAACAGAGGCAGGCTGTGCTTGCCTTGGAGCCACCTGAAAACTGTGTGGCTGTTATTTTGGCACAGAAACTCCCCACTATAATCATTTATACTTGGTACAACAGTAATGTTACTTCCAGTCAGGTTCGTACTTTATCCGAGTTTGCTGTCATCCATCTGCAAAAGATGGTGCAGTTGAAACCTTATGCAAAAACTCCTGAACCACAAATCATGGGAGTCTAACATACTCAAAAAATATAATCTCTCCTCACCACTGATGACTCCCCACATTTTTACGGTTTCTTCATCCTCTCATTTTTAGAAGGTTTTGCCTAGTTTCTCCAGAGGAGTGTTGAAATGGAAAGGGATGAACTCAATCACCATAGATTAAAGAATACGTCTTACCTTGTTCACAAAGAGCACCTATATAGCTTGGCAGACACAAGCAAGTAAAGGTGTTGAGGCTGTCTATACACGTGGCTCCATTCCGGCATGGGTTAGACTGGCATTCATCAATATCTACAACATAAAGATAAAAGTATTTTCATAATCCAGTCCCTTCCTAGAAGGGAAATGTTCTTCAGACCTAGTCATGCAGTCATCACTAGGACTGGACCTAGTCATACTAGGAGCAGTACAACCCCTCCATCCCTGGCAGTCTTCAAGGCCAGGTTGGACAGAGCCGTGGGTGACGTGGTTTAGTGTGAGGTGTCCCTGTCCATGGCAGGGGGGTTGGAACTAGATGATCCTTCCCAACCCTAACTATTCTGTGGTTCTATGATAATCCAGAATTATTGCAAAAGATCCAAGGGAATGGTTTATTTGCATGATAACTAATTTTACTATGCCTAGTCTTCCTTCCCGTTCATCCACAAGCCAAGCAGCAGATTTCTTAGGAAATGTGACATTACTGATCCACAATTTTATATCCTACGCTCTGACTCCTGAGTCCTTAAAAACTATCCCAAGAACTATCCCAAATATTAATGTTTGTCTGGTTTCATGTGATGTATTCACGAATTTAATGCAATGAATTCTAGGTCATGTAGTTCATTTACAAATCTTACATTTGTGTGTGTACATATTTGTCCAGTCTAAGGCAAGAGAGAAAAGGGGTATAAGTGGACCTCCTTCCCTTTATTATTCTCTTCTTAATAAGGCCTCACTATAGGTTTTTTCAAATGTCTATGTATTCTTTAACTTCAAAACACAGCTCTTCTGCAGATCTCATGTGTGAAGGTTTTATACTCAGTAAGTGCCTAGATTGCATCAGCTTACCTAATTCGCACTGCTCGCCGTTGAACCCTGGCAAACATGTACAGATGTAAAATGAGCCACGCGGATAGCATGTACCACCATTAAGGCAGGGATTGCTTTTGCATGGATCTTGGCCTGTTGAATGAGTAGAAAAAGGAAATTGACTCTGTAGCTTCAAGGAACTGGTGTCTTTTGATTCTTTGGAAGAAAATATAGTTCTTCATTTCTGCATGGATGCATCAGGCTTTACTGTAGTTACAGAAACTCTATTAACATAATAGGCTAAGGAGAATAAGATCATTTTATATAGTAGTAAAGCTTATTTTCAGGCATTGTTATTTTCAATTTTAACAACTTTAACAACATGGCATTTACTATGAACCAGTATAAATAACTTATAGAATTACATTTTTTCATAGCAATTTGTACTATATTCAAAAGCGATGGTATTCTACTGAGGATTTAGTTTGCATGACATGGTAATTAATTATAGCTGAAAATAGTTAAACATATGCAAAATGAATGGAAAATGCTTGCTTTTTTTTGTTGTTGTTTTGTTTGAGCAGGGTTAGTTTATATGGAATGATTGGGTGATTGGGTACACAGAACATACTAGCTGGTTGCTGTTGTTTCACTTGCTTATATGTAATCAGTCAATTCCCCAAAGGTCTTATTTCTTTGAAAGAATACTTTCACACATGCATATTTCCCACCTTTCTTCAAAACACATCTCAAGAACACAAACAAAGGTACTGAATACATCCATAACTGAACTAAACACTAAGATAAATGCTTACCTGCTGTGAAATCCTCAGCTGTTATGGGAGTTACCATTTAAACGGCTTTTCCTTGAAGAGCTTTATGCCTTCTGGTGATGCTTATATCAGCTGAGTTTAGAAACCTAGGTATTTGCATTTTATTTAATGTGTAGGAGCAATTAACAAGTATAGGTAACCATTTTTTAGTACCTCAGAGTCAGAGGATAATCAGGAAGATAGCCCTTCTGGGATACAAGAAGAAAGACTTGGCTTTGGAAACTTAAAAAAAAAAAAACACGTGAGTTCTGTAACCTAAAGTAATCTAGAAACATGAGAAAAGTTTAGATTTTTGGTTACATTTTTCCAAAACAGTCTGACTATAGTGTATGAAATAAAAGGTAAGTAACGTCTATTTTACCCTTGACAAATTAGACATTCAAAGACATCTCCTTAAAGTACTAAGTTCTCTATCTAGTCATGGGAGAGCAGAAGGTTCAGTTAGAAGCCTCCACATGAAAACCCTGTCTGCGTAAATTTGGGATTGTAATTTAGTGGCCAGGATTTTGCTTTGGAAGTTTTGAAATTATTCTGATCATATCCATCAAATAGGGTGTTTTCTACGGGACTGTTTCCTGAAAGTCCCAAACATAAGACTATGTTAAGCACCCAAGGATGTTTCTTGTGTGTTTACTGTCTGCTTGTCCTCCTGTGGACTGGATATTTTCCCAGTTAACATTTTCAGATTAACAGCTTCCTGGATTATTTGACAAAAAATAATAGAAAACCACATGAAATTAAGACAGTTTGATTCTTTCGTCAACTATATCTAGGTAAAATGTGAATTGAAGTGACAACTGAAGTGACCCTACCTGCATCATCTGTGTATTTGGCGAAATGCTGCCTAATAACAATTATGTTAAACAGAATACTGTGACAAATAACATTTAACTAAAAGATCTTCAACTTATAAGTCAGACACTGTACCAACCATTGAAAGTTACAGACAGGCTGAAAACATGAAGTCTCAGTTTTCTCTTGTCTAAAAAGTCATCTTGCAGGCTAAGAAAAATTGCTTTTAATAGAAAATTCTGACCCTAGAATACACACTATAGATCTATTCTCTTAGTCAACTTCAAGATGTTATAAAACAATTCTAACTATAAACCAATTGTGTAAGTACTGTTGTCATGCCCATATAGAAAAGCTATCAGACAAAATTATCTGAAATTCTCTACCACAATCAATGTTAACTTCCTGTCTTTTAGAACCAGCGTGTCACCTCGAGTCTGATTCAAAGCTTCACAATGCCCAGGAAATAAAACAGCCCAGGAAAGTCAGTGAGCTTGAGATACGGTCCTCCTATCTTCCTTCACTTTGTAAGGGTTACAATCATGTGGATTTCAAAGCTTCAGCCTCACCAGTTCTGCTGTTATTTCACAGTGCTTTGATTGTCATAGCTCTTATCAGAGTTAAGACACACATTTACATGTACCACAACAAACATATACAACAGTGATTGTATTTGGAAGTTACCTGGAATTTGCACTGCTGTGCCTTCAACTGAACCCACACTGGTGCCAATCAGGAAATCTGATCCATTAGTGACTTCCCGAAGGAAAAATGATGAAGTTACAAGTTCAGTAGTGTTTGGCTCCTCAGAGCTCATCGTAGACTGCTCATTTTGAAACAGATTGTTTCCAGGGGTAAAGTTGTTTGTTGCAATGTTAGAAGAAATAGTTGTGATTTCCTCTTGCCCAGACAAAGCTGATTGTGTTTCTGCACTTGCATCCAAAGGTTGTGAAGATGAAGCTAACATTGTAACTGCTTCCTGGTCAGGCTTAAATACTTCACTTTCACTGCTATTGGGTGAATCTGAAACAGGTGTGGAAAAAAGCCATGGGATCTCTCTCTCAGTACTTCTGTCATCTTCTTGATGAGGATTGTCCACTCTCCTAGAGGAATCTTCAACTTTTACTGTGCTAACATTTGGAACATCTGTGCTCACACTTTCTCTGAAATTCAGAAAAGCAGTAGGCGAGACATGTATTGATGGAGAATCTCCAGAAACAGTAGTTTCTTCTTCAACAGCCAAATCAGTTACAGAGGTTTTTGTCTCTTCTGTCCTGTCTGTTACAAAACTATTAAACTGAGGAGTACTTTCAGTAGCTGTGCTTTCTGAAACAGGCTTGGGAGAAAACTCCAGCAGAGAATACTCTGTCCTGTCAAGAAGGCCAGTGGTGGGAGGTTTATATGTTGCCGCAATATCAGAACTGACCTCTTTGAAAGTTCCGTCTGATGAATGATCAGGCTGATCTGAATCCTTTGAAGATGATGTACTTGGAATGTTTACATCAGAGTACTCAGATACTCCATTAACCAACTGAACTGTCACTGAAGATTTAGGAGTTTGGTGTACTGAATAAAAGCCTGAATCTGTTTCTTCATACTCTGCTGATGCCGATTTTGTGTTTGTGTATACTGTAGGATGTTTTTTGCCATTCTTGCTAGATGATGCAGTTGTCAGCTGGGATGTACTCTGTGTGGTGACAGTACTTACATCAAGCATGTCAGTTGTCAAAGCCCTTTCTATCTCAGTGGTAAAAACTGGTGTAAGAGAAGGAATCACAGGCAGCTTATCATCCAGTTCTTCTTGTCCCATTCCAGAAAAGCCAGAGACTGTTTCACTTTGATCTGCTATTACTTGATTGTTTGCTGAAGTATTCAGCTTGTAGTTGTCGTCTGTTGTGCTTGTTACAACATGTTTAGACTCATGAAACACATGAGAGTTTACCAGTGATGGAACTGTAGGAAGGAAAATGCCCAGTTCAGAGAGTTCAGCAGCAATGAGAGTTTCTGTTGCAAACTTCCTTGAATTCCCTGAAGCCAGATCTTTCTCATCTGATTTTGGTCTGTGCCCAGCTGTTATTGATTCACTGCTTAGCTGACTGGAAGTAGTTGAAGAAAGAATATCACCAGATCCAAGTGTCTTCTCTTTGGTTATGAAAATTTTAGGTGTTGATTCATATTTCTCCTCTTCAGCTGTCATGCTATCATCACCACCATATGCTGATTGTATAACAAGATTTGGCATTGTCTGCACATTTATTATATCTTCAGGCATTGATTTAGAGTGATCCATGTCTATAATAGTAGTTTCTTCTGATGGGATTTGAAGTCTTTCTTCAATTAGTGTAATATCACCATAAACAGAGACGTTCAATGTAACACTTCTTTTATCATCAATCACTGGGATAATTTTCTCATATATCCCAGTATCACTTGTTAGCTCTTCTGATGCAGCTGTCTTTGATTGAACAGCAGATGGATTTGCTACAATCTCTTTATCTTCTGTAAAAAGGGGTGCCAGTCCTGTGATGACAGTCTGTGGTCCATCTATCAGTGCCTCTGTTGTAACTTCTGAATAAGCTTCCCCAGGAACACTAGACGAAGCATTTAGTTCCACCTTTGACACAGGGGGTATTGACAACTGAGTAAACATATCCGAAAATGAATCCAAATCACCAACCCAGCCAGATCCTTCTGCAGAGCTTTCAGGTAATACTCTGTCTGGCATTTTTGTTGTTGAGGTTACAAGCGATCCTTCTGTTTCAAGATTGGGAGTTCCACTCAGTATTACAGAAATGGGAGTTACACCATGTTTAATCAGTAAAGTTTCCTCTCGAGAAACAGCTTTAGAAGTAGATGTTGTTCCACTTATTTCATTTTTTCCTTTCCTATAGTTAGTTTCCTTATCATGAGGTTTTGCAGTTGCGACAAAATAATGTGTCACCTCTTTAATCTCTTCAGAGGTGAAGCTATTGTAACTCTCTTCTGCTAAACCTGGGGAACTGGTGATCACTGAGCTGGGAAACTGGTTTTCTGGTTTTAACAGCAGCCCAGTTACAGCACTTGTAACTTCTTTATTAACTTCACCATTTGATTCAGTGCTTCCTCTGTCAAAGTCTTGTGTCCTGTCAGTTGATAGTTTGGGTCCCAAATTTGCAGGATGAGAAGTATGAGGACTTAAAGTACTTGTGATTTCTTTTACAGCTAATGGCACTACAGTAGAAATAACAGCAAGGTCATCTCCTGACCCTTGTCCTGAAAATAATGCATCACCGATGAGCTCATTATTTGATAGCTTTTCTTCTTCAAGTGTCAGGAATGAACTGGGAATATCTTTCATAGTGAAAATATTTTGTACCAACTCCTCTTTTTGCTCTGTATCTGTACCTGGATAGCTCATGTATTTCCTTTCAATCTTTGCAGGTTCAGTTACTCTGTCATCATTAAATGACAAAAGGTTTTTTTTAACAGATTCAGTTTCTAATTCCTTTTCTTCTGAGTACAGACTGACAGTAGGAACATTTAAAAATCCTAGATGTTTATGGGTAGCCTGTGTATTTTTAAATAAAGGGTCTGTTGTTGCTTCTTCGGAGGGTTCTGAAGTTTTTGCTGAAATTTCCTGTGGCAAAGCTTCTCCAGAATATATATCTTCCACCAAAGGAGTCTTCGTAGAAAAATCTCTCACTATCAGTTCATCAATTTTTTTCTCTTCCATTCGCATGTCAGTTACAGTTTCCATTGTGGTTGATTCATGTTCAGTACTTGTGACTAGCTTGCCAGGTTCTGTAGTGAAGGCGTGATTCATAGGTGGTGTGTTGACAACTTTTTTGTCATACTTTTCTTGTGGTTTTGGTTCCCCAGTGGGTGAAACTGCTGGTTTTGTAAATGATTCAATAAATGTGTCTGCTTCCCCAGATCCCTGATCAATAAATGGGAAGTAACTTCCAAGTATTTCTTTAATGGGTCCCTTAGACTTTAGTTCTGTGGTGTTGCTGTCACCTTTGAATTCTTCTCCAGAGCCATGCTCAATCAGGAGAATCTTTCCGAATGAGAAAGCTGAAGAACTAACTTCTGCATTTCTGCTTTCTGTAGATACTGCTACTCCTTCTGCACTGCCAGTGTCATGTGTCACCATGATGTCATAAGGGCTGTTACTAACCACTGATTCTGGAGATGGTGTGACCTTAGTTGTTCCTAAATCTTGAGTTTTAACTCCTGATGCAACATGAGATATTACCTCTTTTCTAGAATCAGGACTAGATTTTACTTCAGAAGGAGCTGTGTAAGCTGGTTCTGTTTCCTGCTTTTGTTCTCCCAGGTTTCCTGTACTAAACACATCCTGAGGCATCTGATTTGTTACTTCAGGCTCCTTTGTCAAGCCATCTGACCTAGTACTTGATATTCCTGATTCATCTGGTCTTGCATGTGCTTCATAGTCTGTTGTTGCATTCTTCAGTAAAGTGTCATATATACTGTAAACTTTTCCTTCATGCTTTTCTGTTTGTGTTTCAATGATAGCTCTTATTGGAAGTGAAGTCAAAGTAGCAGACTCAATGATAACATCTATATCTCCAGAACCCGGCTCAGTTAATGGTGAGTCAGTACTTACTACTTTTCTTGTGGGACCCCCTGAAAATATGTCTGCTGGTTCTTCTGCTGATCCTTCATTTATAAAAAGCTGTTTCTCTCTCAACAGAGGAGTAGTGGTGACCTTTTTTATTTCAGAACTTATGGTACCTGTTACCAGTTCTGTTTTTCGGGGGGGGGTGGGGTCTTGACTTACAGTTCTGACTTCACTAATAGTGCTCCCAAGTTCATTCAACTCTAAATTCCCCTCTGCAGCAGTAGCTGAGTTTTCCTGACTTGAATAAACAGTGGTTTGCACTTCTTTTTCATTTTTTATATTCTTTTCAGTTACAAAAGAGCTGGCAACTTCTGTAATAAACTCATATACAGAATTGGTGGCAACAGTTAATTCAGGACTTTGATCAAAAGCAGAATACAGAGTGCTGATTCGTCTGGGCAAAGCAGAAGTGATTCCTGAAGTAATTATAGAAATTTCTGTTGGCAGTACTTTTTCAGAACCCAAAGAAATATCTTGCATTGAAAGTGCTTCTGTTACTGTCGTTTCCATTGTCATGGCTGAAGTTATACTGATGTCCTTTTCTACATCTCCAGATCCTTCTGGAACTATAAAAGTAGAAGCACCCATCTCAGGCTTTGCTGTATGACTGCTTGTTTCCATAAGACTTTCAACAGGGGAGTTTGCAGTAAGTTTAATAGTTGATATATGATGATTTCCTGGAGTAGGGGATGCCTCTTCTGAAATAAGGTCTTTCATACCCATGCCTACTGTAGCAGTATTAAAAACTGTATTCAGAGAAGCAGTTACACCAGAACCTTCCACAGCAAATACAGCACGAACATAAGTTATGCCAGATTTTTTTCCACTATCTTCCTTTCTTGACATTTTCACAATTTCTGAGAAGACAGATCTGGATAAGTCAGGTTCAGTGGAGCCATCTCCAGAAGATTCGTTACTAATCAGAAGCAAGTTTTTTGTATCTTTGGTAGACGTCTCCTCAGTTCCATGCCGTGCTACGGTCTCTTTATTTTTTTGCAGAGACTGCTCATATGAAGAAGTAATGGCTATTGATTTATCAGTCGTAGCAACTTCTAACTCACCACTATAAACAGGTTCTAACATTGCAACATCTGCTGTTGGTTGTGTAACTTCAAATGCCCCTATCGCTTCTCCAGCTTTGCTTGGTTGCATAGTACCAGATGCTTCATTTTCAGGTATTATAAATGTGTTTGTTTCATTGATTTGAGAAAAGGTTACGTTTTTGGAATGTGCAACACTTTCAATTTGGTCACTTCTTGCTTCCTCAGCTTTTGTGCTCTTAGGTGCACTAGTAACTTGTTGCTTTCCATTGATGAACTGCAAAGCTGGAGGAGTTGTAACATCAGTAGTATTTTCACAGTCTTCCTCTTCTTCAAACTCTACAAAGTTTGGAAAGAAAGGATCCAATATTATATATTCAGATGAATCCTGCACAGAGTCTGAAGTACAGGGTTCAGTCTGAGATGATTCTGCATCAATGTGGGATTCATCTACTGCATGAGGAAGCATGTGGTGACTGAACAGATCCAAAAATTCATTCACCGGATGATCTGCAAAAAAAAAAGAGCTTTTCATAATCCCTAAGTGACAACAACAGTTGTGCATTATAATAGATATATGAAGTACAAGCAATCCACCAGAGGAAAAAAAAAAAAAACAAAACAAACCAAAACCAAACCCACAAAAAAACCCAACCAAAAAAACAACAAAAAAGTCAAAGTGAAATACAGTAAATTCAGCGGGTTTGTCTAGTCACACCAAGTTAAATGCCACCACAGTGTTTAACTTTCTAATTAAAATCTTTGTGTATACTGAACACATTGCTCATATAATGCTGTCCATTTCCATGAATGTTTAATCCTGAACCCACATATAAGCTAATTTATCCTACATTATTCAGCAGAGGTAAGAAATAGACAGGATGAAAACCATATGAAAACCAAAAGACCCTGGCCCCAGCCTGCAGCAACTGCCTCCATGGATATGAGAAACCCACTAACCTTTACCAGAAATCCAACTTAGACAAAGCTAAGCAATGCAAATAAAATATATTTAGACCTATAGAATATGCCTCTACAATTCTAATTTTTCTCAGTATAATGTAATATAAATTCCTAGGAACACCATAAAAAGTACATCAGTTGCTCTACTCTTTACACTAGGTCAGTAAATAAAGTCTCATTTTGTAAAGTTGTTGCTACTTGGCAATGTAAAACATTATAAAGCAAATAAGAAAAAATATTTCAGATCCAAAATCAATTGCCATTCAGACAGTAATATGAGTAAAACCCAGCTAGCTATTTTCTTCTGCTTAGTACTCACTTTGAATGATTTACACGCTTCCACAGAATGCAAAGCTCTCAAAATTTTTTCTAGGTGGCCAAGTAGGTAAAGAAGAGGAAGGAAGTTTTAAGTAAGCAAGTTTTTATCAGCAGAAGCCATTGTAAATTTCCTCTAAGAGTAATGATCTCAAATTCCATAGACACTGTTTAAATGTGCTTTCTCAGCACAAACGTCACTTCAAAGCATCTGTTCTAGACAATACCTGCTACCTGACTGAAAAGAGGATACAAGACTCAGAAAAAGGCCAAATTTCAGGCTTGCCCAGCTGCCTTGAAGCTGGAAACTTTGTGCTGAAACATTATTCCATTAATGTATCGTTCTTCTGGGTCTATGTTTACAACATTTTTCCCCAAAGAAAATTACTGTTTGCTGGTATAAACTGGTGTTACCAATGGAGCTGTCTACATTTGTCAGTAGAGGATCTGAACCAATAGAACCTTCTCTTAGACCATCGTCAGCAATGATGGCTCCCCAAAGAACATTTGCACTATATAACAGAACACACATCTGTAAGCAAATCTTCCTCATTAAAACTGTTTAGAATACTTAAAATTATGAGAAGCTGACAGGTAAACTACTTCAGTAGTTTGAAGTAGTCCCCATGTAGGAACACTGTTTAACCTCTATGACAACTGAGCCCTCAGAGATAATCAGGTGAACACTCTGGAAAAGAATGTATTAAATCACATTAAACTGATGCACAGCACCGTGATCAGCCTGTGATTCTTTGGCTTACATTGTTCTGTGTGTGCAAATTGGCTGCAATGTGGGTCTTGAAAAGGTCATTGCAACTCTATTGAGAATTGACGTTCTAATATCTCAGGCTGTGTTTACAGCTAAACTCATGAAGTATTACCAAATGTTCATCTTGCTGAACCTCTGGCTGAAGAGTAAATGGTAACTTCAGACCTGTTTTACAAAGAACATGCAATGAGGTTCTCTGAATGCAAGGATTTGATCTAATTTCTAAACCACTTGGGGAAAAATTAAGACCTGTTCCAGTCTTACAGAGAATAAATCACCTTCAACATTGTGTACTTCCACTAAAATATTCAGTATGTATGGCACTAAGTTCAGTGTTCCCAGCACAATACAAAAAATCTGGTTTTAACCTCATTTCTGGATGGCTATTCTGTATTACCCCAATAAAGCCTAGTGTTTACTTTGCGCTATGACAGCTCTATTAAATGACTAGAAACAACTACAATCTCCCTCAAAAGTGCTTGTTTTATAAGTTGTTTTATGCAATGCTTGTAAGACAGGATTTCTCCCTGCTCCTTTCTCCAATAGGTTAGAAACATTTACAGAGGCTGCCCAATGCCACAGAAAAAAATATATCTTCTGCAGCCATTAACTTGTCTGCCTGGATCTCCTTTCAAAATTTCATTCAAACGTAAAAACAATAATTTAGTTATTTGTCCAAGATCTGCAATATGATGTAAGGAGGCATGTCTAATAACATCACTTTCACAATCCACAAATTCTAGCATATAACATACTGAAGAATCATATTTTCATAGAAGTAGAAGCTCTAATCAACACAGAATTGTACACCTTCTTTTCAAAACAGTGTATGCAATAATAAATGGGAATTCACTAACTGAAAGGAAGATGGCAAGTCAGAGCTGCTAGGGAGCTTTGAGATCTTGTGATTCTCAGTAATTCCGCTATAAAATAACTGCACCAACATTCAGAACCGGAGTACTATATATTGAAATGTGCATGGGCAAGAAAGATGGCTTACTCTGTGCATAACTTCAGAAGGAAATACGTGGACCTAACCTGCTATATAGGCTAATGTAGAATACGAATTAACTATGATTTCATACATAGCTGTTACGATTGTGTGAACAATGTATGTAGCATGCTTTTTGCACAGAAGTAGACATTAAAAAATATATTAAACCTGGATGGATCTGGATAAGCTGCAATTTGTAGGAAGGTACCATGACTAGCAAGTTCTGACCAGTGTATTATTTTTGTAACAGTGCACACCTGGGAGTCCCTCAGATTACTAGCTCACGCTAAGTCATTTATGGTAGGTAATAAATTTAGTGAACAACATCTGTTCAAAATTCACCTAGAAGACATATACAAATTCTTACATATGCAAAGATCTCTATCAGACCTTACTTTTACTTTGTTAGCTTTTTCAAGATCTCACATGCCACAAAGATCCACATTAAAGAAAATTAGCTAAAGGTATGATATTCTAATAATTAACTTTCAGAAGGCTCTTTCATTAAATACTAAGCATTTTTGTTTGGGCTCTTTTTCAAACAAACAAAAAAAAAGGAAAAGAAAAACAAACTATCAGCTTTTTAAAAAGTAGTGATGAATAAAATGGATTTCTTTTCTTTAATTAGAATTTCTTCTCCTTTCTAGAGCTTTGATTATTCAGTGTTAGTAATCAAGTTTACAGTGCTCAGGAATAACAGCTGTGGAAAATATCTTAAACCCCAGAGGTGGTCAAAAATCTATGCGACAATTTGGCTCATATTATCTTGTCCTATAAGAATAAGTAAGACACGAAAATAAAAACCTAAGTGCTACTGTAAAATATCAGTACAGGAGGGAAAAGTCTTATCTGTTGATCTGGTCTGTTAGACCTAAGGGCAGACACAAGAAAACTTGCAGCAGTTTTAAGCTGGCTGGATGCAGCTGACATATGTTGCCCCTAATTATGTTCATGTCCATTCCAACTGCAGGCAAAAACATGCAGACTTGAGACTTTTAATAAGAGATGAAATGCGGACTTTAAAAGGAAGGAGTTTGGCTTCTAAATATGTTTATCAAAAGTTCATAGATTATCATGGCAAATGAGCCAAAAGGAGCACTTGTTTAAAAAGGTGCTTTATTATTACGATTCCAAGAAAAAGAAAGTAAAAAAGAAGTAGCTAAAAAGTAGCAAAAGCAAGGGCTGCCAGTTCAGACTGCCAATCCAAACAAGCCCAAAAGGGAATTTATCTGTAAAGCCTTTATTGAGGAAAGTGATGAGGTACACACTAGAAAATTAAATAGATAGGTGGATGAGTGTATGTGCAGCCTAGAGTGTTCCTTGATCCATTTAATATCACAGAATCACAGAATCCCAAGGGTTGGAAGGGACCTCAAGAGATCATCTGGTCCAACCCCCCTGCAAGAGCAGGGTAACCTAGAGTACATCACACAGGAAATTGTCCAGGCGGGCCTTGAATGCTTCCAATGTGGGAGACTCCACAACCCCCCTGGGCAACCTGTTCCAGTGCTGTCACTCTCACAGTAAAGAAGTTCTTCCTGATGTTAAAGTGGAACCTTCTATGCTCCAGTTTACACCCATTGCCCCTTGTCTTATCACTGGATATCACTGAAAAAAGCCTAGCTCCATCATCCTGACACCCACCCGTTACATATTTGTAAATGTCTTAAATTGCTTGTATGGAATAGGCATCTATCTCAATAACAGTCAACTATGTGCAAGAAATGGAAATCCTTCTGGCAACAGGGTGCTTTTTAGCCACAAGAAGACTTGACTGCTACTACATATAATCACAGAAAGACTGACTGATTCAGCGCTTATTTTCATTACAAACTTTCTAATGACAATTGGTTCTAAGCCCATGTTAATTTGTCACTGGGTCAAATATAGAAGTTGTGTCTGTGTTACTGACGACCAAGCTAACTTCTCAACACCCAAAGAACGTGTAATGCATAGCAAAATTCTTTCTTGAGAAAGATGATTTTTGAGAGTGTAAGCAGTAAAGACCATTTTCTCTCAAAAAAAAAAAAACCCAAACTTCAGAGAAGCAGCTGTAGAAGAATTAACAGAGAATTAAATAGAACACAGATGATGATGTTTTCCAAGCTTTCAAAAACTAAACTATTTCACTTAAAAGATTTATGGATTTAGGACATTTTTGTGAATTCTCATTGAAAATGGAGCTGATAACACCTAACTTGGCATCCTACATGTAACAGAATAGATTGCTGCAACTTGTCCATTCATTGTTTCAGAGCAACATGGTGAGCTGTTTCTGACAGGTAATAGAGTTCAGGCTTTTTTAGAAGTATAATAAACCCATGAAATTCACAGAAGGACTCATAAAATGTTCTATGGACTTCAAATCAGGCTTCATATTTTGACAAGAATAGATCTAAAAAAGGGGGGGGGGGGGGGGGGAAGCCAAAAAACATTTTGGACTGCTCTTTTCAAAAAACATCCATTTCATTGCATAATGTGACACTATTGCAAGCTTCATGACATTCACTACCAAGAACTGGTAAACACAACACAGGTTAGAATGAAAAAAAACAGAATGCTTGCATTAGTCAATTTTCTTCCTGCACTCAATAACTGAAATATTTGGGTTTGGGCTTCAACTGAGTTATATCAGGGTTAATTTAGACAATGGTATGACTAGAGTACTGTATATATTATATATGACATTAAAATATCATATATATGTGGGTTTCTATCAAATTTCTGCAAATTCAGTGACTGACAAAGGTAATGCAGTAACTTGCAATGAAAACAAAAAAGTTTGGTTCAGACAGAAAAGTAAAAAAAAAAAGAAAATCCATGGGGTTTTCTCCCGTGCATACACTTTAACTACTCTGTTTTCCATGTTGTGTCACCTTATGTCTTTTCCTTTCTTTCCTAAATATATATCTTGTGAAGAAAGTTGCAAAATGCCTAATACTTAACACTTGGCACAATCAAGTCAGATGTCTCAAGCTTCATAAACAGCAACTGATCAGACCCGTATTCATTCAAAAAACATTATTCCAAGAAAGTTGTTGCAGGAACAGATTGTAAAAATATGCTATGAAAAACACATAGACAGCAATGAAGGCTGAAGGAAGACATGATTCATTATATTACTTATTTTTGTAATTATGAACGTGGTGAGGCACTGGCACAGGCTGCTCAGAGAAGCTGTGGCTGCCCCATCCCTGGCAGTGCTCAAGGACAGGTTGGATGGGGCTTGAAGCAATGTGGTCTTGTGGAAGGTGTCCCTGCCCATGGCAGGGGTTTGGAAATGGATGAGCTTTAAGGTTCCTTCCAACACAATGGATACATATGGGTACAAACTGGAACACAAGAGGTTCCACTTAAACTTGAGAAGAAACTTCTTCTCAGTGAGGGTGACAACACTGGAACAGGCTGCCCAGGGAGGTTGTGGAGTCTCCTTCTCTGGAGACATTCAAAACCCGCCTGGACACGTTCCTGTGTAACCTTATCTAGGTGTTCCTGCTCCAGCAGGGCGATTGGACTAGATGATCTTTTGAGGTCCCTTCCAATCCCTAACATACTGTGATACTGTGTGATACAAACCACTCTAGGATTCTACGATTTGCTGCAGATTGAAGCTGCTATGAAAAGCATATCCAAGCAAACAATCCACAGAATAATGGACACTGTGTTGGATTAAGACTTTTTGAGTAACATAAACCAATGTCTTTAATGTGTCATGTCAAAATCTGTGCACATCTGTGGAGCACTCTTGACAGGTTTAGTGACTTCTAAAGAGCAAGGCTACAGCCAGCAGACTTAAATTTAGCTGACATAAATTAAGCCAACAGGTGTCTCCATTTCATTTGGAAAATATTTAAGAGTCCTCTAAATAGAAGAAGTCTAAAAAGTTTTATTTAAACCCTCTGAAAGTCCAGTGATGTCTCGTATCTGGCTTGGGAGAAGAACTAGCACAAGGAAAGTCTTTAACAGCTTTATGTCACATATTGACTCCCCTAAACCTCAGTTCTGCCAGGGACCAGATTTGCAGTCTTTCTGGATTCAAGCAGTTTTATGACTGCAGCTTGCTGAAACTCTTTCAGCAAAACAAAACCCAACCAATTACCCAGAAATGTGCCATTACTGAATAGATTTTGTTTTAAAAGCATACTGAAGAAGTAGTGATCTGGCAAGATGTTCTCCATGCCAAATTGAACAAAAAGATATTTATTTTTTTTTTTTTTGTTACTGTTGTTTCAAAACCTTTGTATTTAGAGGCTTTTTCCTCCTTAAAATATTACATTTAAATTGGAACAGAAAGCTTCACTTCTACAGAAATAAAACATTATGATAACATCTTTTGGGCCATTTTGTTTCATAGAAGAGGGATTTTTTTAATTGCTTTTTTCATCTCATTTCAAAAGAAATAAGATTTTGAAATACAGACATTTCCTGCTGAAGGAAAATTACGAGTGTCAGCCTTCAGTACATGCAATTCTTCTAACTTGTGCCATCTTGTAATATCATTAGCCTACTAAGCACAGTCAAAGTACAATAGTGCTTCAGGCATACCCATCTCCCCAGTCAGGAAAAGGTGGGAATACTGCCAAAGAGCTGGTCTAAGGTATTAAAGAAACACAGCTACTATTATACACACTTAAGTAAAAGGCAACAAAGAAAGGTCCAGAAAGAATTAAATTCTTGATTATTTTAATCCTTCTACCTCACGTTAACATGACTAGTATGTATGATAAGGTGTAGTAAAATACAGTTCTTGATTACTTTTGAGTCTAAATAAACAAAACATTTTATTTAGTTAACTTAAATATTCCCCAGCTGGATATATATTTCTAAAACTTCTGTTAACTTTGGCTCCCTTTAGAAAGGCTTAACAATGCAGGACACATTTCAATAGCCTTTTATTTTCTTTTTAACCTTCTAAATTTTATCAAACTTTATATATTTTTCTCTCTCTGACAGTTAAAAGAGAAGTGTGAATTTCTGAAATCTCATCAGCAGTAAAAATAATAATTAAAAAAACTGTATATAAATTGACCCAGCATAAAAATCTCAACTACCCAAGTAGATTTCTGGTACTTGAAAAGAACAATTTTTGTGCAGCTGGCTGGGTAGGAGTCGAAAGTAATTCAAGGTGGGTGGTCAGCCTTGCCTTCTCCAATTCACTTTTCCAGCTTGCTTTAGCATATTTGGGTGTCTGTTTCCATGTGAGATACAGCCCCACTGAAACCCTGAGTATCAATTGCTGGCATGTTCCTAAAATGCAACCTTTTTACAGCTATACCTCAAGTTCCATCGTGACAAACTTGTTGGCTGCAACCAGAAACACCTGTGGGATGTGGATGTTGCTGATGTGGACACCTGCTTTGCACAGGGCTCTGGCCTCTTTGACTGGCCTTAAACATCCCTGCTGAATTCTAAAGTGATAGACATGATGATGTGAAAACCATGACAGGAGTTGAGGAAGTGTGTTATTATAAAAGCATATCATGAAGACTGCTGGCGACCCCTGGTGTTTCCTTCAGCCTCAATGCTTCCTGTGTTCCCCTCCCTGACGAGGCAGTGGACTTGTTAAGAAAAAACAGATTGAGTAAAATGTCAAGTTGCTAAAAATGGCAGCCTTGCAGTGTCATGTCTGAGCCTCAGCAAGCGCAGGATACCATTCCCTAGATAGTGACTGAATATTTGTCATACAATATTCTAAGGACAGCAATTCCCACTTCCTTCCTATTCCAACACGTCATTAACAGAATGACACTCCAAGCAGCAGTAGCTCTGCCTAAGTGCTTCGTGACATGACCATCCTTTTAATGACAACTTTTTACTTACTGCCTACAAGAAGACAATTCTAAAGCTCTGCAGGGCTAAACAACCACAAACAACTGGCAAGTAATAAGTGATTTTCTTTAGCTGAATTCCTAAGCAATGCAAAAAGTTTCAACAGATTCTACAGTCACATAGTATCTGCATGAGCAGGTCTGCTTGGATATATATATAGAAAAGTCCAACTCCAAGAACAACTCACCCGGTTAGCTGGTAAACAGAAGACCTGGCTGGGAAGGAAAGCAACTTCTCACCAAAAATCTTTCAGTGTGGTATTCTATGACTAAGGTAGAAAGAGTGAGATGTCAGCAGGTCTTGCCCTTTCTTACTCCACTTCACCATGTCCTCTGGTTACACTTATGTCATTGTTACATTGAAGCAAACTGAAATACTTCTGCCATTGCATAGATGGCACAAGAAGGAACCAGTTCTGGCCCTACCAACGGGGGAAAATCTTCCCCTCCTATGAGAACAAAAAATGGTCACAACAAAAATCTGGGGTGAAAGGAGGAAAGAGAGAAACAGATGAAGAAAGAGGAAAGAGAAGAAGGATTGGAAAGAGAAAGGGAGGGCAAATTTAGGTATAAATTTAGGTATAGGGGTTAACATGATTACTTTGGGTATTAAACATCCAAAGCAGCCTAGAAATAGACCAGATTCTCAGATAAACAAATGTAAGATTGTAAAAACCCCACTGCCATAGGAGGAATGACAGAAGTGTGACTCCCTCCTTCAGACACAATGTTAGGGAAAGCAGAGCAGAGCCATATACTTGAAAGCCTTTCAAAAATTAAGTAGTAAACAGTATTTTGACACATACTATCTACCTGGATGAACTTCTGGGGTGCTTTTGATCCTCATACTTTCCTGAACTCTGTAGAGACTTGTGAACCGCAGATGAAACAGAAAGAAAAGCAGAGCAGGAAAAGAAGCCTAATGCAGCAAATACTCTAGAATAAGCTTGTAATTTGAGAAGACTTATCTGAGAACAAGCTGTAGATTACCTGCAAATATTTAGCCATTTCATTGCTGAGACCTGGGAAAAAATCTGTATGATGCACACAGAGCATGGACTTCTTTTTTTACAATATAATCACATACATAAAAATGAGGAATGGTTCCATTTTTCTTTCAAAAGAAGGCTTTCCATCTAGATGTTTTGTTTTGTTTTATTTTCTCTTGGGAAAATGTGACATTTGTTTCGAAAAAAAAATTAATCTGGTTTTAGAAACACGATGTATTAAGAAGACATTTTTGTGGGACAATACATGACAACAGAAATTTTCATCCAACTACAGCTGAAAATAGATGTGTAGCTGTGGCAAGCTTCATGCAGCACTAAAACCACAGCGAAAGGGGGTAAACTTTTGACTATGAACCTATTAGTACAAACTCCATCCTGTACTGAGATTGGTTATATGGTTACCGACTTAGAATTAGTACATGCTTGACAGGCTCTGAATGTGGACAGAATAAACTGATAAGAAAAACTGAATAACCTAAGAAGCCAAATAATTAAATTAAGGTAAGAACTAATAAATGCTTGAGTAACATTTTGGAGACACAGAAATACTTCAGTTTCATTGTTTTTCATAGTTTTCCTATTTTATGTAGGGTAGAGTATGCAACTAGCTTATGTTCTGTTAGGTCATCTGGTAATCCTGGTAACATAATACTATGCTAAATTGCTATTCATTCTGTGCACTACTATGCTCAACAGTGCTTATCACATAGCAATGCCAAACTTCTGCATCCAGCACCCATAATCAGCAAAACCAAGCTATTGCCTACTTCAATTTAATAATTTCCAAACTATGGTGAGTTTGGCATTAATACCTTTCTCCCTCATGACTTGAAATCAAGCAAATTTAGTTGTGCAGATGATAAGGCCAAGAAATTCTGTGGAAACTTACACTAACTTTGTTTTCTTCAAGCATAAATTGGAGTAACTGAACTAAAGTAAAAGACACTGTGACAACTTTTTCTAGGTTCACTTACCATTGAAACCCCGTTACCACTATCTGGTTTCACCAGATGTGAAACCACCTGTGGTATTTATCCTTGTCTGTCAGTTATATCAAGTATACACATCATTTCTAAAGGATTCAAGAATTCTGCTTGTAATATTTAATATTTATCCAAATATGACACTGAAAACTTACAACAGACCTGAGTAGCAAATACAGGAATAACCCAAGAAACATTTCACTCACTATTTCTAATAAAGGATAAGACAGTTTAGACAAAATCACACAATAAAATCATAGAATGGTAGAATCACAGACTGGCTTGTTTTAGAAGAGACCTACAACCTCATCCAGTTCCAACACACAGATTTTGATCATTCAGGGCATGAAAAAAGTAAAAAAAAAGTGAAAGTGAAAGTAGTGATCGGATGTTGACAAAGCTGTTTCGTTTGAAACTCTAGAATCCCAGACTGGTTTGGGCTGGAATGGACCTTAAAGCTCATCCAGTTCCAACTCCCTGCCATGGACAGGGACACCTTCCACTAGACCAGGTTGCTCCAAGCCCTGTCCAACTTGGCCTTGAGCACTGCCAGGGATGGGACAGCTACAGCTTCTCTGGGCAACCTGTGCCAGGGCCTCACCATTCTCACAGGAAGAACTTCTGCCTAAGAGCTCATCTCAATCTCTCCTGTGTCAGGTTAAAGCCATTCCCCTTTATCCGGTGCCTACAGGCCCTTGTAAGAAGTCCCACGACAGCATATAAAAATCCTGGTGCTCGTCTGTGTAGATATAAGCATATATTTTGCTGTTATTTTGGGGAAAAAAAAAAAAAAAAATTCATCACATATGCAGAAATTATTTTCCTAATGCCCAAAACTTCCCACTGAAACTAAGGAACTCTTTCTTAATGAGGAAAATCCAAGTTTATGGTTAAAAAGGTTAAAAATTAGTATTTCTTATGCACTATATAAGCTAATGTTGATTTAAAAAAGTAATGAAGTACAGAAGAGGTAATACCAAAGCAGGCATAGACAGCTGGTAGATAAGATTACCCCTGATGAAGAGCAAAATTACAACTGAATTTCCTCTCCTTAGGGATTTTAACTTAAATCATTAATGAAGAGAAATTTTGATGCAATTTTTTAAACTGAGTTATCCTCATTTAAACATATTGGTAATAGATGAGTGGTCAGACAAGTCCTAGTACAATTCACTAAGCAGGTTTTGGGGTGTTTTTTTTAAGTGTGAATTGCTCTACAGAAAAGAAAATAGATAACTTCAGCTCCATGCTCCCTAAGGCGACATAAAACATGCAGCACTCACTCTGAACACATCTTGACTTGTGCCAGGAAATAATTCACAAGTATCTTGAAAGACACCAGTGGATTTTATGTATATTATTAATCAGATTTATCATCTAAACACTTCCAAAAAATGAAAGATAGAAAAAAACCTAGATGGATTAGCAATGATTAATTTAATTAAATCTAAAACATGCAAAAAAACAGCTGCAAAAAGGACCCCCCTAAAAAACATACTCAAAAAGAATAGCCAACAGATACTTTTGGAATGCTTTTAGAACAATTATGAATGAGCCATCTTAAAAGAATGCCTTTCCATTAAGATCTTTTACCTTTGAGCCACTTACATATATCCTTTTATTTACATTTCCAGGATCACATTCTGTATTCAGAGTTTCACTATCTCCAATGAATCATTTCATGTAAAGTAAAATGGTATAGATAATGTTTTCTGAAAGAGGCAGAAAAGATTATATCCTCATCATTGGTAGTAAGAGTTTTTACAACCTGGACACATTCAAAAAACGTTGGTATAGAAAACCACTTTCCTTAAGAAAAATTAAATCAGATTGTGTTTCTATCTGCAAGACAGCTTATCTTTTCTAGAACAGGATTTCTTAAGACTTTGTCCATGTGTAAACAAAACTTCTAAAAGAATTCCAATCTTTCACAACAGAATTATGAAAAACTACATTGTACCTATGAATAAAATCCTTTAATTTCTCTCATGAATAAACAAATAGCTAAAAGAAAGCCAGAAATGTGTAATCCCTAGTCTAGATCTGAGATGTTTCCTTGGAAACAATGCAAAAGCAGCAGGAAATATGTAGGCATCCTCTGAACAGCATTTAATGTGAGAAGGTTGTTTCTTGTATCTATAGAAGTCTATAAAGGAATGTGAAAAAAAAAATTATTTTTCTATAATAAGCCTTTAGGAAGAGCCAGCAATAGTGGCCTAAGGACTACTTACTAATTCATAGTCTTACCTTCTTGTGAAACTTTCTAAGCCTCAAATTTTAGCTCTTTTGTATATGGGGTTGGAATTTTTTCCTTTGTTTTGGGAAAGCAATGTACTAAAACCTTGAATTTATTACAATTATTTGTTTATTAGGACTTGCATTCAAACATGGAATTGCTGCTATTGCATTTTAAATATGATTTATATGTGGTGGTGTCCAACCTATTTTTGAAAGCCCTAGTCAGTACAACATGAGTATTCTGATACAGGAAAATTCCAATCAGTTCAATTAAGAAATAAGTTTATGAGTTTGGGTTAAATATATGAAGCAAACTTCTTCTGAATAAAAAAATCATCTAGTTATTGAATGAACCAGAAGTTATAACTGTTATGAAGACATTCTGATGCCTACCATCCCCACATTCCTATAACAATTCTACTCTCAATCACCTCATTGGAATTATTATGGTGTAATTACACTGTGGAAGATGACATCAGAACCTGGCCATGTTACTTAGCATTTAACACTTCAGTTATTCTAGACAAAACAAGAACTTGACTCTGTCTGTGCCACACTGTATGAATAACACAGAGATTTTGCTCATTCAGGGCATGAAAATTACTTCAGTAGTGATAGTACACTGACAAAGCTGTTTCATTTGAAACTGTAGAATCACAGAGTGGTTTAGGTTGGAAGAGACCGCAAAGCTCGTCCAGTTCCAACCCCCTGCCATGGGCAGGGACATCTTCCACTAGACCAGGTTGATCAAACCTCCGTCCAACCTGGCCTTGAGCACTGCCAGGGATGGGGCAGCCACAGCTTCTCTGGGCAACCTGTGCCAGGACCTCAAAACTCTCACAGGGAAGAACTTCTGCCGAAGAGCTCATCTCAGTCTCCCCTCTGTTAGGTTAAAGCCATTCCCACTGTCTGGTCGCTACAGTCAAAAGCCCCTCTCCCAATTTCTTGTCATCCCCCCTTTCAGAACTACTAGGTGGCTTTCCTTCCTAGCTGAACACATAAGCCCAGGGCTCAAAACAAAACACTACCAGAAGGATGGCATTACAGAAGTCTTTCCAACACAATAATTAACACATGTAATTTTTAAAAGGTACACAAAAAATTGCATGTAACACGTGTGTATACTACAAAGACTGTCCAGATGGGTATTTGCCAGAGGGCATAAATAAAATAATTTAAAGAGAATAACGTGGGTACAGGTGCAGACAGATACAAGCCTACACAATGAATGCTTTTAAACTGGTTCTCTTGCAAGTGAGGTGCTGCCTGGAAATGGTGTTGCAAGGCATGCCGCTTCTCTCCCTCCACCCAATCATCTGGTCTGGTTAGAGCACCATGCTAATAACCACAGTCTCCAGAACAGAGCCAGAGTCTTTCCTCCTAGCACATTTTCACTTGCCCACCCCTCAGAAATTAGCAAAATTAAGGCTGAAAGGGGATGTGGTTATTCTCTATAACTGAACAGAGAAATACAAATATCAAGAGATAAATGTCAGAAAGAAAAAAGACCTATTCAAGCAAAAGACAATATTGGCAAGAATAAACATAAGAATAAACTGGCCGAGAAGCAATTCAGGCTCAATATTGGAATCAGACTTAAAGAGAGCCATGATGATCTGAGACAGCCCTCCAGAAGGATCTGTGAAGACAACAGGATTATATGAATTTTAAGACAAGGCCCAAGACAGACCTGAAAAGACTCTATTCTGCCTTCTTTGTTAAGGTTTATGACTATGACTCATTACCATTCTGCATTTCATTCAAATTCCACATGCCTTCTTACACTGCTTAGACAGAAATATGCATGTCAGAGAATTGCATGTTGAAACACAAAGGTTTGTAACCTCTTTCCATAAAATTTCACATCTACAAAGCACAAGTTCCTGCAATTTCATTCTGTTCAAAGCTGGAGGGGACAAGAAACCAGACAGAGCTGGTTTGAGTCCCAGGGTCCAATAAGCACTTTGAAACTTATTCACTAAGTAAAGACTTTTAAATGCCTCCAAAAAATGCAGGTGTGCAAATTACTCCTGATACAAACAGGAGTTATGTTTCCAGCACCCCCTCAGCCACTGTTAAATAACACCCCCACAAGCATTTTTCAGCTCGTAAAAGCTTTATGAGCTGAAAAGTTACTTCAGGTTTGGGTTGGGTTTTTTTTTCAGCTGCTAATCCACTACCTTCCAGCAACAGCATCCGCCCTCCCCACTACAATGCATAGGAGCTATGTGAACATAAAAGAGCATGAGATGGCAAGTTTTGCACTTTTGCAGTGAAAAAGAAACCCTTCCATCCTATCTGATACAATGAAAAGCTGCTAATGCAATAACATATCACAGTGCAGGACTGTTCTGCTTTCTCACTCTCACAACATGGCAACAATCCCAAGGGAACAGCCTGTTGTTCCACTCAAGTGAAGGAAGCCCCAAGCTCCTTTATGAAACGTGTAGCGCTTTCTCTAGCATAAAAAGGGATGTTTCCCCATTTATTCATTAATTTGAGCACCTGCTTTAGACCTGCCCATGTGCCACAGGCTGTCAGTAAAAAAATGACTTAGATCCCTCATTAACTGGTGCACCTGCCTCACTTTTGCTCACATGAAAGTATGGCGGTTCTTTGTACAATACCTTTTCTCAATGAAAACTGATGTATTCTAGCACAAATAAGCAGCTTAATCCATTCAGCTTTAGTGGAGTGCTCTTTCTTATCAGCACTAGAGCACATTTTCCAGAACTTAAGCTAATGAGCTTGACCTTCCACCAGGCTCCCAAATTGCTTCTATTTCCATGGGTAAAAGTTTTAGATAAAAGTAACTGAAACTTCCTTTATGAAAGTTTTCATTGATTGCAAGCATGCATTTTAAAAGCTAGGAGTCCTCTAGGAGAATCTTTTTCTGTTCAAATAAATCTAAGGGCTTACTGTTTAAAAAAAAAAAAAACTGAATTTATTTAACAGTATCTTTCAGTTATATATTGTGCATACTGGGGTATTGTAGGTTGGGGTGTGAGGGGTGTGTAAGACAGCCTAAGGTCCTTGCCGGTATATTTGAGTTTAACCCAGTCAACATTCAAAGTCTTTCAAGTGCAGCTTGTGCCTACAATAATAATGAAGAATAAGATCCCCCACATTCCATACATCCGTAACAGATTCCATATATTGACAACACATTCTTGCCAAAGACTTCAAAGTGCTCCAGTGAAGTTGGTGCCAGTTTAGCAATGGTTTGAGACTGACAAAGGTGCAAGAAACCTTTCCTGTTTCTCGCTCTACCAGTGCATAAAATCGTATAATCACACAATCAACCATGTTGTTAAAGACCTTTAAGATCATCAAGTCCAACCTTTATTGCAGCATTGCCAAGTCCACCACAAAACCATGTCACTAGGGGCCTCATCTACACAGTATGTGAATGCTTCCAGGGATGGTGATTCCACCACTGCCCTGGGCAGCTTGTTCCAAAGCCTGACCACCCTTTTGGGGAAGATATTGTTCCTAATACCCAGTCTAAACATCCCTCGGTGCAACTTGAGGCCATTTCCTCTTGTCACATCCCTTGATCCTTGGGAGCAGATACCAGCCACCTCCTGGCTCCATCCTCCTTTCAGGTAGTTGTTGAGAGCAGTAAGGCCTCCCTGAGCCTCCTCCTCTCCAGACTAAACCTCCCCAGTTCCCTCAGCTGTTTCTTCTCATACTTGTGGTTTATGCCCTTCACCAGCTCCATTGCCCTTCCCTGGACCCACTCCGCACAGCATGGCCACAGGTGAACTCATCAGACCCAGAGCAGCAACGGGAAGTAGGACACCCATCGATGGCAAAGGGATTTCTGTTGTACAAGAGATATGCTCTGTCCTACTTTATGGGAACTGCTAAAAAAGTCTCAACCTGTCAAAACTCCATTCATTTGGACCCTTCTCTTCTATACAGAGCATAAGATGTTATACATAACTAATAAAGCCTAATAGCACCTCCACAGAGCATTTAAATATTATTATGCCTACATTTACATGGTAAATGGAGTTGCAGAGAGCAATATTCAGCTGTGTAAGTGTAATAGCAAGTTTTTACTGTAATTAGGTGATATGGCTGATAGGAAACAAAACATGGTACCATATTTCTGCTGAACACAACTTTACTATTAAACTGTTTCTTCTAGCAAAATCTGAATAACAAGGAAGTGAAGAAAGATGAAAAAACAACATTAAATCACATATATTTGCAACACTTCTGCATACACAAAAAGGAAAATATTACATTAATTTATACCCAGTTCTGATTAATACAGCAAATCTCTCATTATTGTTCCTGTTTGAAACAGCTATTATTTGAAGGGTTTTGGTAAGCAAATTGTCATTTCTTAGGAGGCACTTTTGGACTCGACTTAAAAATCACGAGGGTCTCTGCTTATAATCACCATTGACTACTTTACTTAAAAATGCTAAACCATGTTGCCTTGAGAACACAGCGGGAGGAAAAAGCTTTGCTTTATCAGACAGGTGCAATGACGAAAGTTATGTTTCTTGCTCTCACTTAGCTGAAAACAAAAAGCCAAAGATAAAATATAGGTAGCTCCTGTATGATTGCAGATCAATTTTCAAAGAAGGCATGATAGATAAGAAGTTGAAGTATGTCCTAGTTAAAGGCATGTATTAGTAACATCTGCCAAATTCACTCCTCTTCTGCACCTTCTATGTACATTTTCTTCAGCACAAAGAAATCTTTATGGACTGAGGAACAGGGAGGAGAAATTAAGTTTGACTGTTTTTTCATTTCTGGACAAAGAAAAGAAAATCCTAATTCCCAAACAGGATGTAACTTCGGCAGCTGCAAATTAACTTGCAGTAAGTAGGTATAAGGTGCCTTTTATCTGTGGACAGCTAAATGGAGGAATTTCCACTGCCAGATTTTGAGCACATGAAAATAAAGAAAATTCCTTTTTGGCCTTACACTAAATACATGATAAATCCCTTTATGGTTAAATAGAATACAGATGCTACCATATGAATAATTTCATAATACTTTAAGAAAAAGATATATATTTTTTTCTATGCTAGCAGACTAAATCATCCCGAAAGACAGACTTTTAGGGATGTAGAGCTTTAACTCTGCTACAAACACCCCACACACACATATGCACATAAATACCTGGGAAATGCATGTACAGCTTTAGGTAGCTGTTGAAGACGCAGAAGGAAAACCCTAAAGGACCTGATCACCCAAGTAAAAGCAAGAGTAGCGATGAAGAGCATCTCTGCATTGATCCACTACCTTTTAGGTAATCCACCTTGAACTAATTCCTAATTTAATGAATCACAGTACCCACACCATTCTGAGTAAAGTGTGAAAGAAGACTCTCCCTGATCTATATGCAGAGAAATACTGCATCATATACCTTGTGCACTATCTGAATAAAACACCAATTTTTCTCACCCTTCCAAACCATTCTACTTCTTTCCATCTGCCTGGAACATGTCACTGCCCAGAACAACCCACTCTCCCACATGCAATGAACTGTAACAGAACTAAGCAATGTAACTGGGAAAACTAGGTCGCTGCTACACAGTCCAGCCATTAGTTACTAAGCTGAATTTACCAAATTTCCACAGGTAAAGAAGTACTGAACATATTGCTTCACTCGTACTCAGAAATTACCATTCTGTTTTGACTTACCAGACTTGTCTCATTTAATTGAGACTTCCAAGACACTAGCAGCAACTAAAGCTTCAGAAAAAAATTATACCACAGAAACAGAAGTAGTGTATAAATGTTAAAATAATAGAGCTATTATTTTCTGAAATAGAAGGTTAAGCTACCACTGATACGACTTTGTACAGTTTTTTAAATATAAAGTAGAAAAATAAGCATAAAGTAAATACAGATATAAACATCACTGTCCAACACTGATATGGCACATCTCAAAGGAATTACTTCTGCCTTTTGATTTTTGATTTAAATTCTACTAAGCACAAACCTGAAAAAAACAACCAATAGACTTCCATAAATTACAGATTCTGTTGGATGAGTTCTCCAAAAATATGGATGCTATGGTCAAAAAGCAATGAGGAAACAGGTTTTTTTATAACTGCCCAAAAGCACTGCATACAGTTAAGGCATATAGAACATTACAAGATTTTTTACTGTGTTCTTTCAAAAAGACAAAATAATTTTAAAATAGCTATAAAATAATTAAACAGAATGCACCCTCAAACCTAATAGATATTTTTAGCTTTATCCTTTTTCCCAGTCTTTTTACATTTAATTTTAAAATATAAGGTTTTATCAAGACATCTCAAACAGTGGTCAGTTGACAGGCTTCTTTAATATAAAATTCTATAGCCTTCAGTTATTTCACTATGGAGACATGTTCTGTTCTGAATACCCATGGAACTGAAGCTACATACACATGTACAATGCCATCAGCTAAAAAAATGCAATGAAACCAAAAACTATGTCAGTTTGCATCACAGACATTGTAAAACAGCTTAAAAAATTAAGTTATGCTACAAAATGGTTTAAAACCACTTCCCCCAAATCACAGGAGGTCCACTTATAGACAGAGTAGTGTGCCTTAACCTTCTTTAGCTGACTACACTGTACATGGTATTGTTAATTGCTACAGACTAATGGAATGTTAAAATAATCTAGTGCTTTGTTTAGGGCTAGTAATGCATGAAATGGAAGCTATGAAGTTAAAATGCTTGTTTTACAGGTAGCTGAAGTTAAATCAGTGACTTGACAACATTAAATAAAAAACCTGGACTTTAGACATAATGACTTATATGAGGAAATACATCAGTTTCATACTCATTTCTGCATAGAAGTTAATCTTTCCCCAAACCATACATTTAACACATTTCTTAATGAATAGAAAATTAAACCTACCAATATTTAGTAAGTTGCTGTATAAATAAAACTTGCACTTTGCATCCTTCAGTGATCCAAGAAACATCTGCAGTATATTCTAAAGTACACCAGTTTGTTATGATAAACTGTCCATTCTTTTGGACTGCAGGTCTAAAAGGCAAAATCTTACCTGTATCATTGCCTCTGATTTGAATAATGTACAATTTTATGTCATTTCCACTATCAGGGCGTGAAGTAGAAGGAGACACCTCTCGAGGTTGTAAAGCCTCTGTGGTCTCCTTTACTTTGGGTGGTGCAGTAGCTCGTGCGACTGCAGTAGCAGTTGATGCTGTGAAATATTCCTTATCAATTTCTGGTTCTAACATCTTTCCTGTCAGATCATCATCAGCAGGGGCTATACTGGGAGAAATAGATTCACCAATTATGATGATGTCATTGCTTGTTACCTCCTCTTCTTCCTCAGGAATGATATGGGGTGACTTTTGAGTAACAGAAGGTTTGGATGCTGATGTTGGTAGAATTTTATCTACAGCACTAACAGAAGGTGTTGTTACATCGCTGACAATTGTTGCCTTATCTGTTGCATGAGCTGGAAATATAGCTCTCTTGATTTCTCCAGGTTCTTCTGATATTCCTGAGCCTTCCAGAGTCTGGCTTGGAGAAGATCCCAAAGTTAGATGAGTAATGGCTTCCCTAGTTGAATGACCTGTTGGCATCATATAGGAGGGCAACACAGATTCCAAGCTCACTACATCACTGTCTGCTTCTCTGGCAGGGGCTCCTCTGCTTTCATATGCTTTTGCTTGGGTACCCACTGTTATAGGCATCACTTCAGTTACCTCTTCTTGATCAGTAACATTTTCAACTTTTGGAGTCACTGTGAGATGCAAGATCCTGGTGCTAGTTTCATCAGGTCCCAGAACTCTTCCATAACCTGTGGCCTTCACTGCTGGCACTGACAATTCTGTTACTAGATATGTCTCATCATAAGCTGAACCTGCCTCATCCTGTTTTTCGTGAACGGCTGTTTGAGAGGATTCTGATCCTCCTGCTTTTTGTTCAAATATTTGGACAATTGTCACAGGTAAAGTAGACCCTCTGGCAGCGTCTTCTTCCTCATCTTGATCTTTCACGGAGGGGTCCTCTGGAAACACATCACTGTCTTTTGCAGTCGTTTCTGGTGCTTCTGTATGAAAGATGCCATCAAAATGAGTCTGAGTAGCAACTGGCATATCTCTAGTGATCTCTATAGTAGCTGGAACTGGAGAAGCATCATATTTTTTCTGTGGAACTGTAGTATCTACCTCTGTTACCTCTGTAAATACAATAAATTCCTTTGTCTCTCCAGTGCCAGCTGGTGGCATTCCTTTTCTGTCTTGAAGTGTTGCCGCTGACTCCTCAGTTGACATTGCAGTGCTTGTCTGGCCTTCCCCTGTCACTGTGTATTTTGAGACTTCCATTTCAGTAAAGACTTCTTCAGTAGGTGTTGCCACCAACACCACAGTAGCCTCTCTTTGTTCAGCTTCTGGGGTAGGAATAGACATTTCCAAAACATACCCTGACATTTCATCTCCTTCATGCTCAGTTACCTCCATGATTGTGGGTGCAGCAGTTGGTAATACAGTAATACTTGAGGAGCTAAAAGACTTCATTGCTGCACTGCTTTCACCCACTGATAGTTTGGATACTGTGATCATTTCCAAATCTGAAAAACTGCTTGTGTAGAAGACACCTGTACTATATTTATTCTGATCAAAACTGGCTGATATAGCTTCTTCATCACTTTTTGCTTCCGTTGTCTCCATGCTTGTCTCGGTTTCATCTATAACTGCTGAAATCAGAGCTCCTGGATGCTCTGTAATTTGCCCTGGAGATGATGTACTCTCCATTCCAGAGATACCATCTTCTGTATCTAGCTCATGTGTACTCTCAGTATGAGAAGACCCTTCTGTCATATACCGCTGATGTTTATCTGTCAGCAGCCACGTGCCAGAAGCTGGAGGAGCCTGTGTGAACTTTTCACTTGCAGCATGTCCCTCAGACTCTGCTATAACAGAAGTAGGAATGATGGCTGTGTCATGAGTGATCTTGACATCTGTTGTTCTCATTTCTGCCTCCTTTGTTTTATCCTGCCTCTGTAAAGCAGCTGATCCTTCTGTTCGCTGAGATGAGTGGATAATAGATGTGGTGCCTTCTCCAAGGTTTTCTGGGGAAACAGTACTTCCTGAGAGAGTGATGGCCTCAGATCCTTTTTGATTTACAGCTGACACAGAAAAGGATACAGGTACTCCAGATGACACTGTAGGCTGCACATCTATCAGATCCTCTCTGCTTCCTTGAGCTGATGCCTCATTACCAAACAATGTTGCAGAACTAAGTTTAATGAATGGAGTTGACTCATCTGCTGTAGAAAACTGTCCAGTGGTTACTGCATTCTCATCTACAAGTCTCTCTGATGCAGCAGGCACATCTGGTTCTGGGACGCTACCAGTAAGCATGCCAGAAACTCTATCAGGATTAATGGTGTACATGCTCACTCTGCCCTCCCTCTCTGTAGTGAGATCATACTGATCAGTGAACAAAGCTTCAGGGATTACAACAGTTGTAAATGTCTTGTCAGATTTTGCCTCCATTGACTTTTTTGTGGGTACTTTTGTTGAGTGGGCACCAAGGTACATACTCTCTCTTGTTAGAGAAACTGTCCCGGGAAACTCTCTCCGAGAAGCTGGTAACAAGCTATCTGTAGCTGTCATTATGGGACCCACTTCTATTTGTTCAGTCTGATTATCAGTATCATGGTTTTGTTTATCTCCTGTTTCAGTATCTTCCCACAAACCAGTGGAACTCTTAGCTACAGCTGTGACATCCTGAAAAATTATAGAGGTCAAGAAAGCGTCCTCAATGCTTTCAGACCTACCTTGTTCCTCGGGCAATTCTGCTTCAGAGTAAGTGTGCTCCAGTTCCAAAGCTGCAGATGTGCTCTCTGCAGGTGAAACATCATATTCAGTCCTTCCCAGTGTATCGTAAGTGCTTATTTCACCATCTGTGACAGTCTGAGGTAGAAGGGTGGTTAGCTGAATGTTCTCCATGAGCACTTCCATTACCCTTTTTTCCTCAGCCATGTCAGTAGTTGTTTCTGTATCTTCTTCAGGCTCTAGGGTTGTTTCCTCAAAAGCAGGAACCTCTGTTTTGGTGAGAGTCACTTCAATAATTGAAATATCAGTAACAGGAGGTTTAAGAGTAACTTTGGCAGGTGGTAATTTCACACTGTCAGTTTTCAGAGATGCCATCAGCTTGACAGTAGTAGGCTCTGTTATGACTTTTTTACCTTAAAATAAAGAAAAAAAAAAGTTCGGGAGTCAATCAGTCAGAACACAAACTAATGCTACTTCAGTTTTAATGTTCAGAACAAAATCTGGATGCTACACCAAGAAATTAGTATAAAGGTCAAAGGCTTTACGTAGTTGTTTAGCATACAACAGAGTGACATAATGTTACATAAAATAACGTTATAAAGCTGCAGAACATCTAACAAAGTCATATGACGTGAGAAGAGTAGCAACGTTCTTCGTATTCATTGTATATATAATTACCCCTGCAAGTCCTCACATGATACAAGTACCCTCAGACAGCTAAGTACTGATGAGGGAATATAAAAGTTTGTTTCATAATGTCATGAATGACTGGTACTGCAAACCTGTGGGTTTTCTTCAAAGCTTGCTGTGGCAAACCACTCAAGTATTTAAAGGTAGTGAATACCAGTGTAGTTTATTTTCAGCATGTAATTACAAATTGTAAAAAGGAGTCCTCACTGGAGTCAGAGCATTCTGAAGCAACAGGAACAAACATGTCATCAGAAAGCACTGTTTTACAATGCCACGAGAGCTGCTGCCCTGCATTTAAATTATACTGAGAAAAAATAATTACGGAAAAAGATGAGAATAGCAAACCATAAGATTGCAAACTTAATACTATAATGATGTTGATCTTTGGGAAACACTTCAAAGGTATATATCTGAATCTCCTCCACACACAAAAGTGCTTCAATGGTAGTGTTGAACATGAAAAGGCAGAGTAATGCATGATGGGAAGGGTAAGGGGGTAGCTCTCCTAGATTCACAACAGACACAAAGAAAGGCCTTTCAAGTGAACCAAATTGCAATGTTTTAAAGAATCCTTTTGTCTTATACTTTCTCTGCTCCTTCTGCCCCACATTTTCTTCCTATCTGAGAAGGAAATGTGTTCTTATAACCGTGACACTACAGAGTCTGATACTGGATTTTAAGATGGAAAGGTGAGTTTGTGCTCAGAAAACAAGATTTGCTCAGGATAAGCGCAGGGTGGAAACATCTTCCCTTCTGTCAGTTCTACCAGGTTGGCTCTCTTCAGAAAGGCAATGGGAGCAGACAGGTGGATGACACAAATATCTTAAATCAGTGCTGTTATTGCCAAGAGAGTCAAAAGCCTTATATGCATACAAGAGCAAAACATGGCCCTTTGAATCACACGAAGAATATAAAGAACGCATTAAACAGACTGTGTATATGAGGACTAACTGCCTACCAGACAGACAAAACTACATGTGTAGGTTCTTCCAAAAGAAAATATTGCTCAGCTTCTAACAAGGCTAAGAAGTATATTCCTCTAACATGCAGAAATCAAACCCGTCATATTATTTTACAAGAAAACATTGAAACCAAAGCCTCATCATTATAGTTGTGAGCTACTAAAAGAGATCAGGAACCTTTACTGAATGTAAGATGTGAATACCAGTTGTCAGGAAAAAAGTCATTTGAGAGATAGAGTTTTGCCTGGTACATGGGGAAGAAGCTCTTCTAGATGATGGTACAGCCTCTGTTACAATCCTGACTCGCAGAAGCTAACAGTATAAGCAAACAAGAGGGAGAAAATAATTGAAAAATTCAGACTCAAATTAGTCACATATTTGTGCACGATATGCATGCACAAATCAGTCTTTTTCACACACGCATATCTAATTAGGTACCCTTTTGATATTTGCAGATATGAATTTTGCATGTGTCAGGGTCACACAAAGCTTTGAAAATGCCATCTTTGCAAGAGACCTGTTTAGTCTACCCTGAAGTAGGCAGTTTTGCTAGATGATGGTTGCTTAGGATTTCTAGAAGAACAGGTAGATTGACAGAATAGGGAAAAGAAGAGCCGATATTTCAGCTTTCTTGAATGAGAAGTGAAAGTGAAATGGAAATTCTGAGGGTAAGAAGGTATGACATCACTATGTTTAGAAGTGGTGGTGTTCTTTGCCAGCAGAAAAAGGAATGGATTATTCTCCCTACTGTTAGTTAAATCTTTCTGTGGTTTTACAAAGAAAAGACGTAGCTATTTATATACTATCTTTTGGCCAAAACATTCAGTTGAGCAAGTAAGTACAGTTCTTGAAATACTTAGCAGAACACAGCCTTAACAAAAATGATTTTTGTATTCTGGTGTCCTACAACCTGGAGTTTATTGCTCTTTTCCATGTCTATGTGATTCAGGTGTGAGGTGCTGTTTATGCAATTGAGAATCGACAAATCCTTACAATTATTCTCCCTCTCTGCTTAGAGTAGGATGGTTTGAAAAAAAACCCAGAATTTTACTTCACAACTAGGGAGTGAAGAGTGCACACAAGTGAGTTATCACTGCCCTTCCTGAGCGATGGTAGTTGTTAAATTTGTACCAAAGAATCCACCAATTTGATTAACAGCTCTTTTTTTTATGTCAAAATAGAAAGGTGACAGCGTAATGTGGTGTTCTCCGTTCTAACTGCAGGATGAGTTTCCTTAATGGAGATTGAATTTATTTTGCAGGCAACATCAGGTACTTTTTCAGACCCCAGTTACTGTATTTTAAGTAACTATAGAGATCACTGGCTAAAAGAATACAAACAAGTAATATCCTCTAACAAAGCTAGACAAAAATCAAGGCACGAGAGTGGATTTTAAAATCAGAGGCAGGGGGAGGGATAACTTTCTTTCATCACTGATGGGAAATTGTATACGCTTACTCATTACCATTTATGTAGCTTTCCAGTTTCCAAGAAATGTTTGAAAGTCTCAAAAGTTCACATATTTATGCCGGAGATGTGGCTATTTATTATATTCTAATTACTTAATAAAATAGGTACTCATTTATGAAGTAAACCTGAAAAAAACACCAAGTGTATTTGATTCACTTGTATTAATAAGTGAATCAATAAATATTAAATTCATATGCTAGTGTAAGAAAATCACATTTTTCAGACTTTATCAATAAACAGACAAATTTTATCCCGTGAAAACTGACATAGGGTTACTAGTGTGCAAAGAACTGTTCTGGTTAAAATCAAAATACAGTGCCTCTAAACCTGCTTTGTCATAAATATGATGTAAAAGATTTTTCATACAGATCACTCGGGTTTGCAAACTTATTTGAGTGGATCACAAAGAATTTGTTTCTTCAAGGAGAAATCTATCAATGCTTTTTTTTTTTTTTTTTTTTTTTTACCGTGGAAAAGAAAAAACACAAAACTAAACCAAAAGAAGACTGCTCTTTTAATAGACTGAACATCCGTTTTAATTGTCATCCACTCTGCCCAGATGTTTTGTATTACTGTACTCCTTGCATCATCCATGCAATATGCTATCTCCTTTGTTCTTTCTCTGAACAAGTCATGAGGCAGATTTTCCTAATAAAATTCATGAACATATTAGCAGCAAGAAAGCAAGTTATCTCACCAACAGCTGCTCATATCAAAGACTATATTGTCATCTTTTAATCAATTCCTTTTGTATTGAACAACCTGCATGAAGTTTATTTTGGATGGAGTATATGACTTTTCACTGTATTTTTTCTCTCCCTGTTGATTTATTTTGTGTTTTCACTATACAGCATTTTCTTTCTCTTCTCTCCTACCATTGTTTAAATAAGCATTCAAAACAAAGGAACAATACTAAAACTTAGTATTTTTTGAAGGAAATCATGATTTTAGACTTGGTTTAACTTTGTGATTTACGACTAAGAATTATATATATCTATAACAATTAATATGTATGCATTTTCAGCATAACCAGTTCCACAATATTTTTAACCATGTCTCTAACTTAAAACACTGCACTCAGAAATACTGATTGTATGTTTACATTTAGGTATGTATTTAAGAACCTGGAAGAACACAGACTCTACAGATAGGAAAATAAATTCAGTTTGAGTCATTGCCAGCATCCAGAACAATAAAAAATTATTTAAGTTAGGACAAAACCTGGAAATAATGTATTCTTTCTGTGAATAACAGCCAAATTAAACTATTCCAAAATATTGGTAATGTGGAGACAGTCAAAATAAATGGTTTGACATCTTCCAGCACACTTAGAGCATGAGGTAGCTTTGCTTAATTTTTACATATTTTTGGGTGTTAATTCCTTTGCTGCTTTGTGGAGTTTGTTCCGTGTGCCTGTCCTTTCCCTGCTAGCAACCCTGGCAGAGGGGACAGTTTAGAATGTTCTCCTGGCTCCAAGAGTTATGCCAGCTGAGGTTTAAATAGTTGTTAGAATCTTCCAAACTGGACAAGTGTAACAGTCAAAAAAAAGAACAACAAAAAACCCCAGACCAAAAAAAAACACCAATTTGGACCCCAGACCAAAAAAAACACCAATTTGGTACTCTGGCCTACAGCCTAAGCCAGACACCTCCCATTATGACACTGATTTAGTACCCACTCTCACTCTTACAGGTAGCAGAAAGATGGGCAGGGGATGTGAAGTGTCGTTCATTACTTAAGGGACATGTGGTAACATAAGGAGGATTCAAACTCTGATACTGCAGCTGTAACAGTCTTTCTATACCTCCAAGTGTATACTCCCACTTACCTACAATGCATTTTGACATCAAAATGCAAGACAAATGTAATGATAAGAATAATTTTAAAATCTAAATGCACTATCCATTTCCACTTGCAAAAGGTTTGCAATATTAGAAAAAAATGAATGAGATTCTTGAAAAAAATATAAATTTAAAAGCTATTACTCAATATTATTTATAAGGGAAAGCTTAAAACATGACAAAAGGTCATGTATCTTTTTCACACCCTTGTCCAAGGTCCTTTTCTCCCAGCTAACAAAACAGCAGAGACAGCAGCTATATTAGCTCTGTGAACACACTCTTCAGTAAAACCACCTGCTATTTCATAACTTCTGAAGTCAGAAGTTTAAGGGGGCAAGATATACTCTCTCCTGGTTTCCCGCCATGCAACTGTAGTTCTCTGAACAAATTGTAACCTGTCAATCTATCCACAAAAGGACAACAGCAAAAGCATTTCTCTTCCCCCATTGTTTATAATAGATCTGCCAGAGAACAACAAATCAATGAGCCTCATTAGTCAGATCTTCCTACTGAAATCATTATCCCAGGACCAAATAAAAGGTATAATCTTTGCTTCCTGACTGCAAAAAGCAACTGAAGAACAAAGAGAGACAAGATTGTAACTTGGATCAGAAACTGACATCACAATTTTTTCTGCTTTGCTTTTATCACTTAGTGTGAAAGGAGACAAATTACCCATATTATGCCCCATGAGTGGTACCCAGTTCCCACAGCAATCAAAGTTCCCACAGTGATCAAAGGCAACAAAGAGCAAAACCAATTTATCTTTCCTGTACTTGAACACCTGACTGGATGGACTTTTTACTTCTTTACCTTGTTGCCTGACCCTTTCAGTGATCTGATGGAATGAAAGGAAAATGCCTTTAATTCTGTCTTCTTTTCTTTCCTTTCCTTTTTCCCTCTGGCCATGAACAATTTTTGCACTTAGGGACTATTGTTAAGGTATGGGGTTTTGAATAACTCAGACAAAAGTAAGTTCACTTTCTCTGTCAAAAAAAGCATCTCCTCCTGAAGCCCCACTTCCTGAGGATCCAAACAGTTGCTCCACATACATCAGTTAGATTGATAAATCAGTTTCTCAGAGCATTACAAGGCCGAGCTGCACCTAACCACCACTTCTTCCTCCTTCTCAGTGTGTTACACTGTGATGTCTATGGCATAGGACTGACTGAAGTGGACTGAGATCTTCCTACCATTTTCAGCATGGTCTGACTGATCTTTCTCAAAATTCCTTCGCCGTGGCACTGAAGCAGGGTGGCATAAGAAACATTCAGCAAGCTGTTAGCATGCACAGCCTCTGTAATTTTGCCTGTTGCTATAAAGCCAACAGCGTGCTTCAGGGATTTATTTCTCCTACACCTGGTCCAGGATATTATTGGGGATATCTGCAGCTATGCAGGTCCTGGTAAACTGCATTATCTCAGAGAAACAGAGAGATCTACTTTCTTAGAAAAACAATAAAAGCTAGAGAATTGTTATCTGGTGGTAGCAGCCTCAGTAAGGCAGCTTAAGCCCTTTGGACAGCTTCACCTTCACAGAGTGGGAAGGAAGCATGAACAGAGCCTACTGTATGAACAGATACCAACAGTGTAAAACTGCAGTCAGTGCCATGACCTTGAGAAGTTTGTCTCCTCAAAGGCGTTTTATTCATTCTGATACTGGACTGTAAAATGGTGGAGGACACCGGCTTTCTTACATTCAGCACAATATTTTATTTCATCTAAGTTAACTTTTTTTGTTGGTCTTTTTCTTCAGATTGACAATTTTTGTCCCTGGATGTCACCATGCCCCATGTTTTCAGTATTTGAGGTCATTCCCAAACTGTTAAAAATTCTGCAGATCTCCCGTAATACAGTCCCTGACAACAGGCTGGAAATAATTCCCTCATCCAGGAAATAGCTGGGATACGCAGCTACCAACGGTTGCTGTGGAGAAAGACGGAACTGCCTAGTTATTCAGAGTTTTCCAAATTAAGTCACATGCAGCAAAAGGGAAGACACTTATTGCAGCTTTTGGGCTATGTCTAAAGATCTTATGTTTTCTGCTGCCTCTGGACAAGTGGAGCACAGTTGATGTTTTCTGAGACTACAATCATGGTTGCTGATGCTGGAGGACCTCTCAAAGAAGGGCCTTTCTTTCCCTCTTTCCCTGCTCTAATGTGCTTCATAGAGGAACACTGTATACAAGTGGCCTTGAACCAATAAACAGAGGGTTTGGTTGGAGAATTCTTGGGGTGGACAGAGGAGATGTTTGCAGAGAGACAGTCTCCACTTTCACCTTACAAAATCCTGTCTTGCTACATTCTAAGAAGGTTGCTACTTCTGTATTTCTTCTATAAAGTACATTCTGATTTTGAGCTTTAGATGGATGCAGCATCAAAGAAGCCCTTAGTCACAAGCAGTGGTTGACTTGGATACACTCCTGATGAGGCTATATTGAAACAATTAAAACAATGTAGACTCCACTCTGATGAACACATAAGGCAACGCTGCCTCAGAACTGAAATTTTCCAATCTTCAGCTAAAATGAAATCATAATGCCAAACCAATGTGGCATAACCAGAGAGAAACAACAAAGGTGAATGAAACAAAGTCAAAACAAAAGAAATAAAATGGCCAAATCCAGAGCAAAATGGTCAACATGTGCTTTGAGACAAGCAAAAAATATTTTGCTGAAAGATGCGCCAAAATCAATGCAGTTCCATGAAAAAAAATGTCTAAATATATCAGCATTCCTCAGCAAAAAAGCAGATTTATGTTTCAAACACTCAACCACCTTTATGTATGAAGTTCATCAAGATTAGTTTTGCTGCAAGAATGCAAGACAAAATCTGTATGCATTTTGATTAGTGCACTTCTGGAGCGGAATTTATTCTGTAGATGCTATAGGATAAAATGCCCCATCCAAAGTCAGCTGAAGTCTGTGGCAAATTTCCCACAAACTGCAGTGGATTAGATCTAGTGAGACTAGAGGGATGAAGGATGGAATTTAACACCCTATAGCTTTATGCAAGAACGACTAAATAAGTACCCACTAAAAATGAAGTATTTTTTCCTGATGTAACGTTTTATTCTCTTACTAATAATTCTCCAGCAACAGTTGTTATCCTTTTTTCTTTTATTTGCAAATATGTTAATATGGTATGAGTTCTATATATTAACACTTGAAAAACTTTTTCTCTGATGATGGTCTCCAAGAATCCTCAAGTACTCAATCATGTGTCTAACCTGAAATTTTTTTCAAGTCCTAAGAGATCCATGATTAGGGACCTCTCAGAAAAAAATAAAAAAAATAAAAAAATGCCTGGAAAATATCTTGGAGGGTTGAGATGAAACATGCAGATAATGTTTCAGAAACTGAGAGCCATGTGGTTTCTATAGAATGAAAAACACTTGCAATCAACATGATGAAGTGGTTTTGGTTTTTTTTAAACAAGATTTTCAGATTTTAAGTCATGTGTTATTAATCTAGGACACTTTTCATAAAGGCAAGGCACATGGTATAATGTAATTTTTTAGCCAAATCACTGCTGAAGTTAAAATCCTGAACTTAACTGTACTGTTAAATATTGTCCAGGTTGGCTGTTTCATTGAAACTAGTGCGCATCATTTTTAAGTTACCACTTTGGTTACTGTTTATCGTGTATTTTAATACACGTGATTCGTTTCTAGAAGTAAGCCAAATGTTCAAAATATTGATCAAGATGTCTTATAACTGCAATTTAAAATTAATATTTTGAGGGTTTCTACCAAACACTTTTAATCATAGAAGACTCTAAGCAGTGTTGAAGGAAGAGATATGCCTTTTCTTAAATATACAATTTGTCTTTGTAATGACTAAAACAGATTCCTGCTCTGCCACAAATCTGTTGCTTCAAAGTATGAGAAAATTCAAGCACTGAACTCATCCTTCCTGTGGTTGAGAGCTACTTGTTTTGGTGGCCTTACTTAGGGAGTATCTTGTTACTTAACACAAGTAAAAGTGGCAGACATCACTGCCATTTCTCTTCAGACTAAATATGCAGCATGTGGCCACTAAGCTTTCAGCTGAGTCAATGGGAACTTCACTAATTTTCACACAGGAGGCAGAAGAAATTTTAGAGGGATACTGTAAAAAAACTTAGATCGACACATTAATATCTATTAAAAGGTTGGACATGGTTTTAAAGTTCTTTTCCAACCTAGCTGATTCTGTGATCTGTGCTGCAAACCCGGAGCTACCTGGGTAGCTGGCTTGATCCTGCCCTGCTCACAGAAGTAGGGTCAAGCCCATTTGGTTTTCCTTTACCTGACCCAAGATATATAAATGAATGTAGCAATATCCTGTTTATCTCTTTTCCAGTAACAGAAGCTTTTTTGCTGGTGTGACTGGGTACTCAGGTGAGGAGGGAAACACAACAATGTAATTAATCTGAAACATATAATGAGCTGTAAGCGCTGGATTGGAGTTAAGTGGAAAGAGTCAAGGTCCTAGAGAGGATAGTTTTGTTGTGTGGCATGATGGGAAACTCTGTGTAAAAGCTTGAAATCTTGTGTCAAGCTGAAAGCAGTCAGAGCTGGGGGATGGTGAACTTTATGTGGTGGACTACTGCACTGACACTTTGAAATAGAGATAAAGGGAAGTTTGAAGGAAATTCCCAGACAAAAGTCTGCTTGAAACAAGGATCTAAACTCAAGCTTCCTGCTATACTGTAGAACCATTCTTTTCTTTCCTTTCCCTTTTTCTGCCCCAAAAAAAGGGGCTGTCTCCAAGACTGCAATAGGAGAGAGTGACTCACTGTACAGCCGCTGCTTCAGGCAGCTGCTCAAGATGTGAAAGAGCAAGATGTTAGGCAGTGAGTCGCATTATTCACCACTTGCATAAATCATTTAGCAAAAGCAATGAAGAATTACAGCTGGTTCCTGTGAGATCCCAAGCACCTTCTGAGAGAGAGCGAGCTTTCAGTAACTGCTGAAGACAGGCACCCTCATGTAGGGTACCAGGTTCAGCATTGCACTCCTACATTTCTCTACACAAAACCCGATGTCTCTGACAAAACGTGACTGACCTAGCTTGCAGAGTTTAATTAATTCTGATGTAATGTCGATTGCAATTAAAATTCCTAGAGAATAACCCACTCCCTACCAAACTGTGTTGGTTCTGTTTAGCCTTTTTTTGTTTTTCTTGTAAAAGGGCTGATAGTCATAGACTGTCTACTTCCTGGGCTCCAAATGGATGAAATATTTATTCTCTGTGTATCAAGGGCAAGACACAAAAGGCAACAACCCACACTTATCAAGGATGTTTTTAGAACAAATTGTATGTCACTAAAATTAGTTAAATAAAACTTCTGGAAAGAACAATTTGAAAAGGGTGAAATTCACACAAACAAACAGAAAGTTGGAATTTGTCCTAACAAAAGAGTAGATTACAGGCAAAATGTACAGTCACTATTTCAGTCGTTTTAGAAGGACTGATTAATTTTGTCTCTATTAAAATCAGTTTTACCCACGACAATGAAAACTGTTAATAAATTATTTGGGAGAGGCACAGAATGTGTGATATGACAAAACTCTGCTCTGCAAATTAGAGCACAATTTGCACACTCCTGAACTTACCTAATTCTTATTCCTGTTCCCTTGAAGTCCATTAGGACTACTTCCACATGCAAAGTTTTGGAACTTCTTACCCACAAACAATAATGGAAAAACATATTCTTAATTTAAGACATTGCAGAGTGTTTGAGAACAGCCAGACTGTAACCTTACACCAGATGTTGGGATTTATTCTAAAAACAGTCAGGTTTGCTCATAAATGAGCCTTCAGTGCCCAAGCTAGAAAGATCTGCAGCTGCAGTTGGTTCATCATCCACAAAAATGGAGACAGTACAAGCTGCCCATTTCAAGGAGTTCTGAGTTACAGTCACAGGACTGAGTCCAGAAAGCTAGATATTCATAGTTAAAAAACAAGTTCAGAACTTTTAACTCAAGTAGCCTTTACACGTTAATGTCAATTGTACTATTTGCAACCACAGGAATCTCCTTGAACAGAGAAAACCTGAGCAGGAACTTTCCTTGAGTAGAAAAACTGCTGAGCGGTCCAGCCTCCCTGTGCTGTTGAGGAGGCTGCAAGTCTCAGGAAAGCAAGATTTTCAGCTGGGTAGAAGCACTCTGACGTCTTAGATGTGATGTGCCTTCCAACAGTATCAGTGTCCTCTTGCACAAAGAACAGTCTTCTGATGGAGAAGAACTCAAAGAATAGAAGTAAGCTGATGGATCCTCTCTTAAGAGGCTCAATTACCTGTGAGTTACACAGAAATTACATGTTGTTCATCATAAGATATATTGATGGGTTTCTGGAGGTGTAAGGAAAGAGTAAGTACTCATCACTAATGACAGAGAGAAATGTAGGAGGGATGTTCTGGAGAAGACCAGGCAAATTAGACCAGGACCTCCATGGTGATTGCCTATGAAGTGACCAGTCTGAGGAAGGTCTCAGAGACAGGCAGGGATCTGGAACACATGACATAATAGGGAAGAGAAACTCAGGTACGCTAGAAGCTGGTGAGCCTTTTGGGACAAAAAGAACTCATGCCAGGATAGGCTGCACCATAGGAACAGCAGAGCCAGGCTGCTGGCACTGAAGAAGGGTTACAGAGGAATATGTAACCAGAAAGCCAAAGGAAAGCTACAAGTGTGGAGGAGAGATGGCAATTTAGACCATACACAGCACCAGCTGACTGGCACACACAACACTTGGTGAGTGAGAAGAGAATTTGCAACTGCTTTAGAACTTACAGCTGCTTTAGAATGCTAAAAATTATGATGGGACAAAATGCCTGGAACCCAGAGGTAGCCCTCAAATTACTAGTATCCCAGAGACCTAAAAACGACCATGCTCGTGTGTGTGCAGTCTGCAGACAGCCTCTCTTACTGCAATCACTGGAGACAGAATATTAAGTTACATGACAGTTATTCAACTACTCATGTAGGACATTTCTTCTGTTCCTTATGTTCATTGACATGATGCAAATATACCAGGGGCACCAAAATATGTAGCATCCACAGAGCCGGGTGACTGTGGGTACAGTGTGAAACTCTGTGTAAAAACATTACCCAGGCTGAACTCTTACCTTAAAACTTTGCCTATCTTTAACTGCCAGTTTATTTAAAGCCATTTTTTTAGTTGGACTTTTCTTTTTTTCTGTAAAGCCATAATTATTCTTTTTTTTGAAAACTCATGCTCTCTGCAAGAACTGGAACAAAATACATATTAAAGGAAACACTTTTGAGGGTTAGAATGATGAGCATACTGAAAATTATAACTAAGAAAACAAAGCTTACGTTCATAGCAGTAGGCATCAAACTTGCTATGTGGATAAGGAAAGCCTGTTTGGTTCTCATAGCGGTACAGGGTTCTCACCCCAAGTAAACCTCCACCACACTGGGGCCTTGCCACTGAGGCTGGGTAACGAACGCTGCCATCTGCCAGCCAGCCATAGTCACACTGGTCAAAGCCATTCCTCCAGGCCACATACAGGTTCCCAACAGAAGCAAGAACACCATCTCTTTTCCGACACAGCTCTTTAGCTTCCTCAAAGGTGAGCTTCTCAGGGGCTGAGACATGAACCACTTCATCTAGAGGAACAGAACACAGATAACAAAGACTGAGTATCACATTTCACCATTAAGTCCTTCTTTGAGTCAACATCCTGCATGGTTTTTCCAAAATTTGTTTGAATTTTTTTTCTAAAAAATAATTAAAAAAAAATATTGGAAAACCATATTTCCCAGATTTGAATATAAAAATCAATCTACTACAAAGCATGAGCATTTATATGCAAAATTAATACCATGAAGTGCACATGGTTGGAGTTTGAGTCCCTTTCTCAGTCCCTAGGCAGAGACAACAGCAGCCTTTAAGCTCTTCTGTGACCTCCGTTGGAGCATACTACAACTCAACTACACTAATTGAATCAAGTCCAACAGAATTTACTCTCTCAGTAAAACAAATCTTTTACATCTGCAAGCCTCTTACCTGACCCCTTTAGTCATCACGAGAATGTCACTTGAGGCACACAGTAAAATAAAGTTTTCCTTACCGGCGGCTTCACAGCAGCATCAAATGTCATATATTCCATCAGTTCTCATCTTGCCCCATGGGGAAAAAAAGGTGAGGGAGTGCTACAGACATGTCATATCCCTTTTTTTGTGTGGAAAAGCCACTTTTGTGTGACAAAGCTGAATTAGCCTAAAATGTTGGAAGTATAGTTTACTTTCCATGGAATAACAATTTGTAAATAATAGCCTTCTGGTGGGAAAGTCAAACAAAACAAATACCACATCTAATATTTTATTTCCAAACTAAATCACCATTATACAGTCAGCTTGGTTGCCTCATTCACCTGAATACTATAACAAAATCAAGGCTCTAATGTTCAAGTCCTGACAATGAAACTATAAACTGGTTTCGTTCTAGTTTTTGCTCAGATAAAACTGATGAAACCTAAAATCAACAAGTTCAGCTGTAGAAAACTGTGTTAAATTCAAAATATGTTACAAAAGAGTAATTCTCCAGCTATAGTAGGTCAGAACACAACAGTCACTGTTGCAGGAAAGCACTGCTTATTGACATGGGACATGCAGAGCAATTCTTTCATCAGCTGATCTGAATTACTGCTTCCAAAAGGAGCGTATGCATAACTTCATTAAAATTAGGTGTATTAATTCCTCAGAGCTGTCATTGCACTCTGTTAAAGCAACTCAGTGAACAGTTATGTCTTACTGTAAAACTTCAATCACTACTTGTGTAAGAGATCACTTTGCAGAGAATTACTTACTAAAATTGCAAAGGAGTATTTCGATATGAAAATCTGCCTTAAGTTTCCCTTGGAGTGTGCCCTATGTGCAATATAATACTGAGCATTTAAAATATGGGTGGCATATCTTTCTTTGTATTGAATCTATCTTACTCACCCAGTATCTGTTTAGTTCATTCTGAAAGTCACCTGCTGTGATATTCATACCATCTTTACCAAAGATGTTTTGGGTGTTTGGTTTTTTTTTACCAGAAAAACTAAATGATCAAAACCACATGTGTTTAAGGAAAAGTGCATGCTAACCAGAACAATCCACTAACTGAAGTCCAAATTCACATTCTTTGCCACGTATTTGGTATATTAAAGGCTTTGCGATGATATATTCACAAAGAAGTCAAACAAGTGCCAGAGCAATCAACAAAGTGCCCTTACTATCATTCCATCTTATACCAAGTAAATACTAATTTATTTCAGGAATGATGGTGATAAAGGGTAAGAAGATATTAAAACATGGCAGCTTGCAGTTGCTTTATTAAAGAATGTTTTTCTATGATTCCAGAATTCTCAGTTTAAAAATATCCAGTAAAGTGCAAAAATCAGACTTCAAATAGCAGCCATTTAGCCTAGGAGATATGATGCCAAGGTTCGTCTCTCCAGTCTGTAAATACATTAAAATTCTGCAGCATTGAGTGTACACTTAATACGCATAATAACTGTTGGAATGAAATATGAAAAATAAAACTAAGCATTTCAGGAAAAATCATAAAATGCAGCTCAGGTTTTCATGAGCTCTCTCATGGACTCAACCTCAAAACTGACAGAGGCTTTCAAGAGGCCACGGAAAAAGAATTTTTACCCCAATCCTGACTTCCAGCATGTTGATTGATGTAGCTGAAACATCCTGAAGTACTTTTGAAGTACGTGAGAGACCCCTGCATGAAACTTCCTTAAAAACCCCCCAAAATTAAGGGTGAAGTTGAGAGAATCCATGCAGTCTCTAAAAGTTAACTGCTACTTTTGGAAGAACAGTGAGTTCCATATTTATCAGAAGAACTCATCCTATCACAGTCTTACAGTCTCTTTATGATGATACCTGAAAGCACTTCCATTTCCCAGCCAAAACATTGGAAGCAAAGAAATTAAGAGAGAAATGACACAGCCACCAACACCAAAGCAGGGCAGATTAAGTTCTGTGTGTATTAAAAGCCATGTGCAATGTTTTTATAGATGGAGCACACTCCAAATAACTTAGCAATATTATGCAGGCAAACCTCAGGGCCTAGACCAGCAATTTAAGAGAAACTAGTCCTACAGTATCAGAATGAAATGAAGACCATAACAACATTTAGACTACAGAGAACAATGTAATGTATATTATTGCTGGTTCCTTTTTAAAATCAGGCTTCACGTTGATCCTCCAGCCTCAGTGGTCAGAGCACTTGAAGAATCTCCAGGAAATTCCTGTTATATGTGCTTGTTGTGCTTGGTTAAAACAAACACCTGATGAAAGTCATGCTTTTTCCTTCTCTTTCAAATATACCATCGTGCCAGATGAAGAAGCCAGTTTTTTTCTTGAAGACAAAAGCTCATTCATTAGAACCCCCAAGGAAAAAACTCTTAAGATCTGCTGGTTTTATCAACTGGTTTTATAGCAAGCTCCATCCCTTTGAAGGTTAATTCACTTATTGTCTCTCATCAGGAGACGTCTCACTGAGCTGGGCATGTTTGTAGATGTGAATTTCATGAATCACACATCTTAAAAGCAAGCACAGAAATAAGGGCAGGCTATACCCATAGCCGGGGGTCACTACACAACATGTATGGACTAGGGTAGAAGTAGTGAATCTACATGGAAGTCCTCCAGCACAGAACTCATCAGTAATTTCTTTTTCCATAAATTGAACCACAATTAAAGCTTTGCTGGGCTGCTGCTTCCTAGAGGAGATCTTTGAGCCTGACTATGCGGGACTCTCCTCCCAGAGAACAGAATCATCTCCTCAGCTTCACATAGCATCACCCATCATGCCAAGCACAATAAAATAAGCTACAAGTCCATGAAAATAGCTTTACAGATGTCTGAAGGATTCTCTTAAACTGCAGAGAAGAGATAACCTGTGGGTCTCCTACTGAATGCTTTTAGCACATCTCTTAACACACCAGCTGCTGTAGGTGGCGGCTAGTCAACCACCCATGAAATGTCCTTACCAGTCCCTGTGAGAGAATGACATATACTAAGGAGATACATTTATTTGATTGTAATATTTTTAGTCTTTTCACCCATTTGGCATTTCCAGTGCCAAAGGAGCCTTCATTACCACTGTCCCATCCAGAATTTGGTGCTCACAAGCTTTAACTTGAGCTTGGGTGCACAGATACTACACTACCTTCAGTGCCAACTAGAGAAAGATGTAAATATATCCAAAGGGATATTAAATACACAAAAAGATAATTGTTCCCATAGATGGAAGTGCTTGACTTCAACAATTTTAAAGAAAAACAAGACAAAAAGGCTCCAGTAACTTTCCATCTTCTGTTCTTGGTGGTGTTCTTGTTCGAGGAGAAGAAACATCATTCCTCACAAAGAATTTGGCAGCTCTTTTTTTGAGCACAGTGGGTCTGTGGTGAACTCCAGACCTGTTCACTAATCATTCTGAGAGGTGGTGGAACCCACCAAGCTCATCAAGCAATGATGCACTTATGGAGATGCTAGAGCTCCAGGGTTCCATGACTAGAGTCGCAAGTGAGGTATGAAAGATGGCTAGAAGTGAGAAAATATATTTTCTGACGTTATATGGAACATTCTAATGACATTTCCCCACTTGTAGCTGTAGCCTGGTATTACTGCTCCTCATAAACATCTGGTCATGGCCAGATGGTTGGCAGTTCAAAGTTCAAACAGTCATGACACTCTACCATCATTACTTTCTTCAGAAACATAGAATCTGTCCAAGCCTTAATTTCTAGGATATGATCAGGTGTTCAAGGAAGCAAGAATACTATCAATGCTTTGGAAACTAAAATGTTTACTCTTGCACACTGAGGATCACATGTCCCAGGTTTTTCCATTAAATTCTCCTCTCTTTCTTTCTTTGGTCAAAAGGCCCACACAAAGAGGGAGCAGCAGCCACCAACAGGACTACTAGACTGCTTGTACATCAACGAGGAAAGAGGTACTATTCCACAAGCATGTGTGGAGAGAACTTATTCCTCCACTGAGATGGAGACCACTACTCTTGTCTTGAATACTCTGGAAAAAAACATACAGATACATTTTGTCCAGGACCTGAAAAGTTTCATTTGTCTCCAGCATAGTCAAGTGCCTTCATATAATTATCCTGCTTATTAATACAACTCATGCTCCAGTCTTCATCCTTTCCAAACTTCACAAACAAAATGTCTCAGCTGCAGTTCTCTTCCTCCATCCTGCTGCTGTTAAGGGCTGGTTCTCTGACACACCAGGCTAATAAAAAGGTATCCTTAACAAAGTCAGAACTTACTGTGAAGCACTCTCCAGGACTGGAAAAACACAAAGACCTAAACATCTAGGTTCAACTTTAAAGCAGAAGGCTAGATAAGCTGAAGAAGTTTTTTTCTTACACGTTAGAACAAGTTAGTTGATTACTTTTGATTCACATCAGTAATGCTGTAGTTAAACTCTCCTGAATGTCTTAGATCTATTCCATGCAAAACCATAGGCTGAACAGGAATTTACTGCATTTAACAAGACGTTTCCCACAGGCTTGCTCTCAAGCATGAAGAATAGTATGGCAACTGCTGCACCCTTGGATAGCTCTGTTGTAGTTGCAAAGTGTCACTGGCTCTTACTTATACAGAAGATGAAATGAATTTAACATCCTATATGATGATTCTTTTTTTTTTTTTTTGTGCTTTACTCTTACAAAACTCCTTTAGATGTCAGGATTTTCAGATCTTCCCAAAGATGAGCTTTATTATGCTGTGATCTCAAATACAATGTCAAGCTTGATAACCACCATGGTATTATTTCATTTTTGGTTTACTCTATCTGGGCTCTGTACCCCACTTGAGAACTCTTGGGTCCACAACCCTGCATTAGGTCACACAATTCAAGGCTAGAGAAGTACCCAGTATAAGACAATGCAAAGGCTGTGAGTCTACCACAGGCCTTGAACTAGAAATTAAAGAAAAGACCCTTTTTTTCTGTGTCTCTCTTTTAAAATCTAACTGTTGCTCTAGGATTGGAATGGGCTGTGGAAAAGATGTTTACCTGCCCCACAACACAGAACAAATTTCTCACCTGAAGCCATATTTTAGACTATTAATTCTTTAATAATCATTCTCACAGAAATTTCCATAATAGTAAAGCTGGAAAGTATTTAAAGGACATCTGGTTTTGGTTTTTTCTTTTTCTTCTCTGCACTCACTTTGGGGGGAAATGGCGCATGGAAGGGAGACTGTATAATGTTCCCCACAGCCACCCCAAAATAACTTTCTTATTTCCCATCTGCATATTACATATGCTTGCTCGACATATATGGCTTCTAACTGGCTTTGGCCAGAAGACAATACTGCATGGAGCAGTTTGTGTTTTGGCTTTGCACCACACACTCACAGTCCCTCACTTCATCAGTGGGCTTTGGCTAGTGGATCTTACTTTGACACCACAGCATTGTCAAATCAATCACATGCACGCTGATCTGAAGACAGAATGGAAGTTCCTCCATCCCCATCACCCATTTCCATTCAAGGGATTATTCCACAGAAGACACTGGTGCAGACACTGCATCAGCTGGAGATGTCAAGAGTATCTCAGAGTCATACTCAAATCACTTTACATTAAACTCTCTATTAGTAAATAACTTTCCATAGTTAAACATATCCTAAATATTTTTGTTAATGCTTGGTACACTGATATATGTGAAGAAATATGAGGAATGTAAATCAGTTTGTAATAAGAGACCATGCCAAGTACCTATTTAATGATATTTTGACTCCAGAATGTTATAAGGAGCTCAAAAATTTTAAGTCATTCCCGTAATTATTCTTCTATGTGTTTTAGCAAAACTCAGAATATTTAAATTATAATGGTAAGAGTTAGCCTAGACAACTGGTTTTAATTTAAGCTAATAATTTTTGTTTCAAAGAGAACTCCATGTCTCTACCTAACTTTGTGATTTCATATGGCCAGAAAGGAAGAAAACTGAAATGGTGCTGCTCCTACAAATCCTCAGCACAAGTACCCACATTAGGACTGTAAATTCAACACACATTCATTTAAAAATGTATTGCAGGAATTCCTACTACCATTTATGGCCTTCTGGGGTAACACACTAATAGTGGCCAACAGGTCAAAAACTGTTCTATGACTTCCATGATGATATTGTCATTATGGCCCACATTTTGATATCATTAATCAAGCACCATCTTATTCCATGAATTGTCATCCCACCAACACAGACTCTCCAAATAAGGACCTGTTCAGTGTAAGTCAGTCTAATAGATTTGACATTGAATCAGAATAGGCTATGCGGATATGAACTTTCAAATTCACATGGAAAAAAAGTCATACTTGAACACATTTCTACAGTGTATTATGTACCATGAATGTCATTTGTTCTTAAAGTAGTGTTGAGAGCTCTCATTACAAGAGAAACATGTCTTGTGGAATCAGCCTTTGGTGGACAGGGGCAATCAGAAATTCGGCATAACCTTCAATCTTGAACTGCAAGTCTTCTACCAATACGTGAATGTATTACAGTGCAGAAAACAAAACACAGGATCTGGTTTACTGCAGTGGTCATTTTCCAATAACTTCCATTGACATTTTATCTAATTTTCTGGCTTCTGTGGATGAGTGGTTCCAAAGTGCAATCTCATTGGTGCTATGTAACTGCAAACAAGCTCTGTGTTTGAAGCTAACTTTTGTTGTTACAGAAAACTGCTTCTGTTATATAGACAAAGCCAACCTGGCTCCTTAGACCCATCTTAAAAATCATATCTGGCTCATAGGCTCAGGTTTCTGTGAAGGCACTGAAGAATAATTTAACCTGCACTATATCATGTTGTTGTACTGTGTCTTCCTAGCATGCATCTGTTTCTCTTCATCAAACAGAATAAATTAACATCTCTGCACGTCAGTATAACTTGCCTATATTCTGTATCTATAAAACTGTCACTCCTTCTGACTTTAAGAAGTAATTTTCAGACACCAGCTTATTTGAAACTTTCTGAGAAAATAGGGAAAAGAAAAAAGAATAAAGAGGAGAGGGGAACATCTTTGAATAGCTATTATAATTATCTGCCACTAAAACTGATCAATATAATAAGAAAAAATAAATCCCCATACAGTAGGTTGAGTCTGTAGATCTTGTTAGCAACTACCTCTTTCACTGCAGTCACCTCTTCACAGCACATATGGGACACTCCTACTACATAAATAGGTTTAGGATGAGTTATCCTATGTGCTCGGTGTTCATCTGACCCTACTTTCTTGAAGCCAACTGTAAATGTAAAAGGAATTCTCCTCTCTTCTCAGATTCAGCTTAACACCACAGTAAAGTACTTCTAGCAGCAATGACATTTTCTATTAACATAACAAAACATGCAGCCATCATTTATCACATTATTTTGTTTCACACCCTCTTTCTAAGGAAAAAAGACTGCAGTATGTACCAAGCCTAAGATGGAGTGCTATTTCCCCAATATGGAAGATTCTAGAGCATTTTTATAAATGCATATTCTGATAATTATTTGGAAAAAGGCTTTTTATCCTTTTGCCTTTGGAAAGGGCAGCAGTGAAGCTCACAGGCATCTTTGACTCCTGCAGAGTTTCCATCCTGAGCCTGTACCTATATCTCTATGAGCATCCTGATACCACACAAAGGTAGCTTGGAGAGTTTCAATGGATCCAAAGGTGACATAGTCAGTCATAGTCTTCATGCCGGACTTACAACTTCTTTTAAGGAGCCCCTAAAGTACAGGCTAAAACTGGGAATTTGCTTTATTTATTTCTCCACAGGAAACTACTGTGCAAGGAAGAAAGTAAAATAAACATGCTTATTGCTACCAGGTCTGATAGACCAAATCTCCCCAATATTCTATACTATCTTGTATTTTTTAAATGCTGAAAGTTTCATATACAAGCAGTTCACATTACCACAGTCCAGTTGACAGGCTACAAAGACATGCATATGTTTAAACATATCATAAAATAATAGAATCATAGAATGGCTAGGGTTGGAAAGGACCTTAAGATCATCTAGTTCCACACCCCTGCCATGGACAGGGATGTCACCCATAATAATAAAACAGAAACTTATATCTATCTGAGAAAGAAAGGCAGCTCATAAATCTTGGTAATGAAATTTTATAAGAAAGAAGAATCAATCAATGTTCATGAGAAACAAACATAATGCATGTGCATTTTCACCAAAGATGACTGCACAGTAGCTGCAGCTTCTTTGAACCTCATGGTCTGGCACCAGGCTGTTCTGAGCACAGAACATGAGCATCAGTGTGACAAAGGCTTCAGTTTTGGCATTTATTAATTTTTATTTTCAAAAGCTCAGTGAGAACCTGAGAAACTGATGGCTCACATGCATCCAGGATGAAATTCTTCATATCTTGTCCATATTAGTTACACTTCTCTGTTCTTAAGAGGGAAAAGAGCAAGCCATTGTTCTTCATCCAGGAATGATGCAGATTAGTCAAAACTTCTTTTAGTAAGCTAGGAAAAGACCCAAATTGAATTCAGGAGCCCTGATTCAGAGATGACTCAGAACTGAATTCCATCAGGGATTGATATTATGAACTCAAGGTTCAGAGCAGATGTGCTGCTCACGGACAGATGTAGCTAGAAGATAAATAAATTTAAGAAAATTTTGAGCACTAACAAAATTGTCACTTAATTTTCAGACTTCCCAACCTTATATGTTTTTTGAGTCTTTGCAAGACTTTTATGGCGTGTATTTTATAACTCTCCAACGTGAGCATAGACTGGGACAGATTCTCAGCAATCAAGTGAAAAAGTTTATTGATTTCAGTGACTAAAGTTTCTCTAAGTCATTAGCAGGAGAAAACTCTGCATGATCTGCGTTATTTCTGCTCTAAGAGAATACAAAATAAGCACTTTAATTGTGCAGTTGTTCCTTACAAATATGTATACATACAAAGAGGCAGGCTTGCTTCAGAGCATGATTGGTTAATTGTTCTGCTAACTTCAAGAGCATTAAACTAAGTGCATATCTGACAAAGATCAGCCCAAAAGAATAGGAAAATTATTTTAGAAGCATTATTATTATTAAGGACATTATTTTAAAAAAGAACAGTAAAATTGGTATGAAATAAAATCTTCAAGACAGAAACTGTGTCACACACTCAGACCACAATATCAAATGGGTAAATGGAGTAAAAAAAAAAAAAAAAAAAGATAGGGTGCAGGAAAGGCCATTTCTACATTTATATTTTAAGTATACATATCTAACTAGCTACGGTAATGTCTAAGCGTAAGTGTTTCTGGTGTCTGGAACATCTCACTCAAAGGTACATTTAAATTCACTTCCCAAAGAGAGATTATAAGAAACAATTAGAACGTCACACCTGTGATGCAGAGATTTGTGCATGCTAGAATTGCCCAATCACAGAAAATATTACTATATATTTTTTCTTACCATCAAACTGATCACAGAGCCTAACCATGGACCACAAGGTACCGTGTGGTTCACAAAATGATCCATGATTCAAGGTCACCATGTGGCAGAATCGTAATCACTCTGCTGCATTAAAGCTTTTGCAAAGACTGACTAAAGAACATACAGATTCTTAAATGGAAAGTTCTTGCTTGTTTCTTTTTGATGTTGAGATGCCCCCTTTTTAATTAAATACTATTAAATTTGGATTGCAATTAAATATAGGTCTAATTTTATGACATGATATTTTATGATATAAAAGCTTTAATTGCATACTTTATGAGCTATAATACAGTTAGCACAAGTACTATATCCATCTTGATATGTATATCTTGATGTATATATACCATATATATCTTGATACATATAGTATATATAGTTTCGCAAACTTTAAATGTGTTTCTTTGAAAAAGTTTTCAGAACATTCAAAAAACAAGATGCTTTAACAGAAACTTTTGTGAGATCTACTGCACTGACTAGAGCAGCTTTAAACCTTTTTGTAGACCCCACATTTTAATCGAAGCCTGCTACACCACAAATTATATGTTCACTCCATTCAGCGATTCTCTTCAGATTCAAAACAGCAAAAACTTAATTTACACTGGATTTCGTATTTCTTTGCCTTTCCACATCAGAATCTCTAGTCATTTTTAAATTTTGCAGTGCATAGTAAATATGGGCCTATCTTACCTTCCATACGTTCAACGTAGCAGTACACATCATAAGTTTCATTAGGAAAACGGCGGCCGTATGTTCTGACTCCTTTCTTCCCCATTTTATCTCCAAAGCAGCCAATTCTTGGATGTCTAATTGGGTACCTGAAATGCAACATGCTCATATTTGTTATGATAATTCAGCATCTTAAGTCTGTACAGGCTAAGCATATTAATTTTGAGAAACTGTCAAGTGGCCTTTTAAATTACTTACCTAACAGTTTGGTCAGACAACCAGCCAGCATCACATTGCTCAAATCCATCTTCATAGGCTGCTTTCAGTTGATCTGGACTTGCTATGACAGCACCATTGTCCAGACAAGTCTGCTGAGCTTGTGTAAAATTCAGAGTATATCTACTGGTTGCTGCACGATAGTGAAACACAACACCTGGAAAGGCAAAACCCTTATGTTAGGGACACATTTTGCATTGTTTCTGCAACTATCATCATACTGTAACCTTACCTAGGTATTCTTACAATGCTGAAAGAAGATGGGTAGAATACAAACAGCAAAAAGCTAAAAGCTATGTTATCATATAAGTGATGTCCCTCCCTCTAGTGGCTGCTACCAGTAACTCTATAATACCTTATGCTATTAGTAGTGAAATTATATTCACTGTACACTTACAAAAAAGGTTATTAAACCATACATGTATTTTCACTCCTGTATTACATAAAATGGTGATTAAAAGGGAGAATGAATGCTAAAATCTGTCAATGTCATCACATAGTTACCCAGACACCTTCAGTTCCAAGTGCTGGTCAGCTAATTGCACTGCAGGCTGTTTATGCCAGCAGTACTACCTGACGTTGGCTTATTGGCTTATACATCCAACTGTGAGTCAAACTGTGTGACCCAACAAGACTAAGCACATCTAGACTTCAGAAAAAGTGGGCTTAAAAATAGGCTTTCTAAAGTAGTCAGCTCCTGTAACAGCACGCAGGGGTGCCAACATGGAATGGGGGATCCCTGTGTGCTTGAGGTCTGGTAGCTGCACTGAGACATGCAACCAACCTGAACACCAAAGTAATTGTACTTTTTGATGCCAATTTGTTAATAGATGATGTCCCAAATGCCTGCTCCTATGCATCAAAGCCTACTACAAATATGACATTTATAAATACATGGCTGTTCTTGGTCCATTTTTCACAGTTGTCTCTTCCTGCAAACACTACAAACAACACAGACAAAAAAAAGTTTGTTTTTATTTGGGACCTTTCTGATTCTGGAAAGAATCTCGACAATTTCAGAAGTTACTTGAGCACATCAGACTTTTGGAGCTCGAGGCCTAGAGTTAAGATGGTTTTAGTTAAGACAGGATCCGCTTAGAAGCTACATTCTGTTTTCTAGCTACATATAAGTCCCACTGAATTCAGCAACAGCTGCACATGCACATCTAAAACCATAAAGGGCACGGACTCCTAAGTGGCAAAAAAACAGATATTGCACCTGGCAAAATCACTCCTCTATTGTGTCTTTTAAAGTTAAGCACCAAAAGGATGTCCCTTGATCTCTAAAAAAAAAAAAAAATTCAACATCATTTATTGCACTTTCAATGCTTCAGAAAAATTACAGCACCATAAAGCATTACAGAATATAATGCCACTGCACAGAATGCCTACAAAGCAAGAAAATAAACCATAAAATGTTCATTTTCTCTGCTGATTTTATTGGAGTACTTAATGATGAGGCAATAACATACTGTAATACAGCTTGGGAAAATGGTGGCAACAAATCCTTGTTATTAGAATGTCGTTGAAAGATGGAAGAAGTCTGCTAATTTACAAGTAAACAGAAATACAGGTAACAATAAAATGTTGATTCAAGGGCTTCCAACATAATTATAAATACTTTTTCCCATGCAGGCAAATTCAGTCGAGTTTTGCCAACTGTCAAAGGTCTGGATATGGCCAATAAATTGAAAATACATATTTTGTTCTTGTCATGATTCACTAAGAAAGTTTCTGAAATTAGAATTGAATACATTATCTGAAAACTAATCACAGGTAGACCTCAATTATCATCTTGTTTTATCAAATCTGCTGGAAGAGAAACAGGAACTGGAAGAGGAAACACTGGGATTCCCCATGTTTCTTTATTTAACATGGAGTCATACAGCAGCTGCAGCCTCTAACTGGAAGCTTATAGACCACTAATGTCCCCATAAAGCACCTTTTCAGACCACTGACAGAACCTATTACAAGCGGTACTTCTTCCAAGAACAGTGTAATTTTAGCTTCAAAAGGACCCAACCATTGTTTACCAAAAGTGACAAGAATGCACCCTGAAAAATTATGGTTATGTTAAATATAGCTAAATTAAATATACCAGCTGCCTGAAATTCAGTCATCAGGATTGTTAGATTGTTAGTGTAGTTCACTTTATTATTTGGCCAAGGCCCCGTGACACTGTTCCAGGCAACTTGCAGGCAGACTTCAGGAGCAAGCAAAGACCAGGATCAGCTTCCAGTGGGCATCTTCAGGTGTGCTGGAAGGCAAATGAGCATAACAGTATGGAGGGGACCACACTGTTTCAGACAGCATCAGTGTCAAACCACAGCCTCAAGTACATTTTCTTGTTAATGTGGACTATCTGTACCAGGCTGGATTGAAAGGAAGTATCAGAGAGACAGCTTTACCTAGCTCCTATATCCCTGCACTGTCTCTGTTATAAGGCATCCAGCATTGCCTGGTTAGGGCAAATTTACATATCATTTACATTGGATTAAGATGTGCAAAACTTTGTCTATCTATCTATCTATCTATAAGTATATTTATTTATATGGGTTGTGTGTGCTTACACACATATTTTGGCTTTGTGTGCCCTAAACAACACAGTACTTGACCGCATGTCCGACAGGCCTGTTAGACATATATGTTGGACATGTAGCACATGTTGGACATATACAGAATTTAGTAACATTGGCTGACAGCATTAGCAATATACTTGCTGGTATAAATGAGCATTATTATTTTCAGTGGTAGAGTAGTGCATGAGCTCAGGTGACCTGCTTGGTGTTCTGGCTCCAGAAATAAGAAATGGGCAAATTCTACAGGGCTTACAACAGAAGCAGATAAAACATCTACCCTGAATTATAAGTGTGAACCTATAATAATCATCACAAGCTGGGCATCTGGCTTTACTACACGTTATTGTTGAAAATATACAAACATCTTAAACATTTTTTTGTAACATTGGTGTTTCTATTGTATACAATATTTAGCACTAACTCAGGGTCAAATCCTCAAGTATGTGAATCAATTTGTTGATTTCATTTGTGGTTAATTAATTAAAATGCATTTTGTATTAGCTTGTTTGCCTCTTTTTTGTTGATTTTTTTTGTTGTTGTTGTGAGATTGCTTATCTGAAGTTATATGGCTCTAACTGGGCACAAGAGGAGAGTTTCTCAGTACAACCACAAAAAGTTTAATTAACTTAGTAGGAGATGGCAAGATATTTCTCTGAACTTGTATTTTTTGTAAAGCTTCCTACTACTTAAATATATGAGTGCATTCTCCACAAACAACTATCTCACCTCTCACTTCTTCGACGCTGGAAACAACCACTGGCCTTCCTAGCTGGTGTATGTTTGGTATCCCTGTGATACCTCAGTAAGGCAAGACTAAAGAGTTAACGTCACTGGCAATTTAAAGTAGCTTTTGCAGTGCTGAGAATAGCCTTTGGTCATTTGTAAATCCTGGAAAGGAACTTGGAGAATGCTTTGTTCTCCTCACTCTGATCCAGAAGGTAAACTTCACCTATTCTTAAGAGTTGAAGGCTTTTCCATTTCCAGTGAGGAGCTAATGGACATAAAAGAGTCTCCAAGATGAATGAGAAGGAGGACATCAGTATGTATAAGCCTGTGCAACAGCTGCAATAATTAGAAGACCCCCTGGGGCTAAGAAGATTAAAGTGCAGGACTTTCATTGTTTCAGTTAGACAGAGAGAGAGGAGCAAAATCCATTGTCCAAGTTTTTGCACTTTAAAACATTTGTAAAACCTTCCCCCCCCCCCCCCCTCCCCTTTGTCTATTTCCTCTCTGAATGAAAAGGCAAGAAAGGAGCTGTCCTAGGAACAAATAAAGCAACTGGAAAACAGACTACAGCAGTATAACATTGTCTCTGAAAATCTGGGAAACAAAGTCAGTGTAATTACAGGAAAGAAGTAGCACTCACAGAAAAGTACTTTGTAGCATCCAAAATTCACTTCTGTCAGAGCAAAAGAGAATGTTGTTTAATCATTTATCTTTTAGACCAGAAAATGAAAGCAAAGTATTTCACTTTCAACAAACTAGGGTTTCCTGGTTCTGTGCTTTCACAACCTTTGGGTTGCAACTGCTCTATTACTTGCCAGGGTACTGTGCAGCAAAATGTCATGGAACTGCAGGAGAAGGGCTCTTGGTATAGCTAATAAATTACAGTTATACAGAAATAACACTAGTCATTTCACTACTGAGCTCATACTGTGGCAACATGAATTCTTGGTGTCACATAAAGCCCGAATTTCAGAAGTTGTCTCACACAGCTGAGAAAATCTAAAGAGAAAATACTAAGATGGTTGTGGTTGTCACTCTGATAATTTTTATGTTGAAGTCTTAGCTACTGCGGAGCAGACCCATGAAATAACTCCCAACCCACTGCCACGGCTACTACACAGTTTGGTGATCCTCTTCACCTTGAATGCAGAAGACAATTTACATTACAAATACATGCTAACATAAATGCTACAGGACTGAGCACTGTATGAAAGGAAGCAAGAGGGCACGATTTTCAGCTTCCTGCATGAATAATTCATTTGTGTCCCTCATTTAAGGTTTTGCACCCACCTTCTGACCCCGTCTTGGGCTTTGGCAATCTGAGAAGAACAGGCATGCTTTGCATAGGTGGGAGCTTCCTTGCCAAATGCCTCAGGGAACTCTTCCTCGTGGGGAGAGAATTCACATACCAACCCCTCTGCTCTGCTAGTCCCAGCCCTCCTGCTCTCCAGGCACAGAGATCAAATCACACCATGCTGCTCAATGCAAAATCTTTATGTCCACCCTCACAGAGTGATGCAGCTGAGTGCAGGTGTACACAAGCTCCTCTGACAAAGTTGATCCAGATTAAAAAAGTGATTAATGTTGAGATTTGTATGTATTTTTCTCAGAAAGATGACTTCTTTGCTACAACATCTATATTAATCTCTGAATACACAGCAGGACCACCTGCCCCAGCTTGTTGCCTCTGCACTGCAACATACTAGGTCACACAAGTGTTCACTAAGGCCAAGGCTACTTACATTAAAATCATTTTTAAAAAAAAGACAAACATAAAAATACACAGTCTCTTAGAACTGTTCCCATACTTGTGGGTGGGCAACAACTTAAAACCAATTTAGCCATTAGCACTGGTCTCTGCTCTAGCATCCTGCATGTGAAGCCATGCCACGTCCTGCATGAACCAAAGGCCCTCCATCCAGCTTGATGTAGAAATTCCACCAGCCTGCATGTTAGCTGACATTAGACATTCAAGGCCAGAGTGGATGTGGTTCTGGGCAACCTGATCTACTTGAAGATGTCCCTGCTCATTACAGTGGGGTTGGACTAGATAACATTTGAAGGTCCCTTTCAACCACGTTACTCTGTAATGCTATGAGGGACACAGCAGCTTGATCAGAACATTTGCTTCCCTGTTTCTGTGCATCGTATATAGACGCTGGGACTTTCTCACCCAGAAGCAGTTTCCCTCATCCACCCTTTGATGGCTGCTACCCGTTGTGCTCTCTCCTTCCCAGCTACAAAAGTCAGAGATTCCTTGGAATCTATGATGCAAGAGAGTAAAACAGGGGCTTAAAATGCACCAGCCCACGTTAATGTTAGCAAAGAAGTACAGAGCTTCATCATTAAGAGGCAGTAAGGTTTCAGGATAGATAAATCTAAAAGATTAAATAAAAGCACCTCTTCTAATGCGGTCAGTGATAATGAAGGGGAGTTATGGCTGTGGACAGAACAAATCAAATAGGTTGTCAACACACAATGTCTCAGGGCTAACAGCACAAGTGAGTGGCAGCTTCGCACACTACGAACAACTCCCATTTATTATCATTATAATGCTTGTAAGAAAGAAGAGCTTGCATAAAAATGAAAATGTGAATTGCCATCTACTCTGCTTCCCTAATTGCGGCTTATTTCCATTAACAAGGTCACTATTTTAAGTCTAGGATTTTCTTTATTGTCTTTTTAAAAAAGGATAAAGCCTAAAATAGTCTCTCAGGTTTGCATCAAAGTCAAACACAAAGTACCAAAATGAGGTCCATGAAAACAGCGATTTCCCAAAACAACAGTAAGAAAATGATAAAGTGCTCTTTAAAATATATTCAATTGCAAGGTATGAAAAAAAAAAAAAAAGCAGCAAAACAGGAGGCATCCCATTTGTTACTTTGATCTCTTTAAATCAAGTAATCTCCAAGAAGAATAGTAAAAAGTCATCTTAAATGAGTGGATTTTTTCCCCTTTGATTACACTTGGTCATACGCGCTATTTTTTATTGCCCGATATCATAGCACCAAACAAAATGAGAATTTCATTAGATATCCAATTATGTTCCAGAATGAAGAACACTGTTACATTGCATTTGTAGGTCAGCTTTTCGCAAAGTATCTAAAAACTTTTTTATGTAAGTGGGATTTGTTATAAGCAGAAAGAGGAAATAAGCGTGGACAATAGCAATACTTTTATAAAATCCTTTCTGGTGTTCAGCTTACCAAAGTTTTATTTGCCTGAAGGTTAGAAGTCTAGTCTAAACTAGTCATCTAAACCTCTCTAACTGGTGACCAGGGATAGGATTGGCAGAGAGTATATTTCAGCCAAGATTCTCATCAGAGGAACTGAAGGTAGTACCAGCCTGTGCGTTCAGCTTAGGCTTAGCAGGCGACCTTAAATTATCAAAGGTGAAATAAGCCCCACCCTCACTTCAGGTTTCCTGATTTCAGGCCTGACATCCAAGTGAAGACTGTGAAACAGCACTTGGTAAATTATTAGCAGGCAAGTGAACACTTGGGGATGATCTTCAGAAGGTCATCAACCCCTACCTTGGTCCCAAGTGTTTCTACTGGGATACAATGAAAACCCAAGAGTGAAAATCCAACAGTGTCCAAAAGAAGCTCAAGGTGGGAAGGAAGTGGCAGCTCAGCGTTAACTACTGAGATGAGAAAACCATCTCTCAAGTACTTGAATTCTCCTGAGACCTGACATTTTCAAGACACAGTGGTAAGGAAATTACTAAGAATAAAGACAAAATCGTAGAATCATAGAATGGTTTGGGTTGGAAAGGACCTTAAGATCATCCAGTTCCAGCTCCTGTGCAATGGGCAACGACACCTCCAATTAGACCGTTAAATCATAGAATGGCTATGACATTCAGCATTCAAACGCTGTGAGGCCAAGGACTCCTAAGATAAAATAGTATGACGTGTGGGTTTAGTAACATCAACAAAGGATCAGAATAAAACACTCAAAACACTGTAATAATGGCAAAATTACAAGAACTGACAAATGAAAAGTTGCTTCTGAGGAAAAGGGAAAATTTCAGAGGGACATGAAGGGAAGACAACACACGGAAGGAAAAATGAGTATTAATGACTTGTTCTCCGTATTTCTCTTCTTGTAAGAAGTTGGCGCATATAACACTGCAATACTGTTAGATCCATTTTGAATGTAAAATATCCCTGAGAGGTCGATGTAATTACAGCAACAACCAGTGTGTAAGGAAATTATTTACCACTATTAGTATCAGGAAAGAAGGTATCTCCTGTGCTGAAACTGCCTCTGCATGAGCCTGTAGACCTGTCAGCACTAGTGTCGTCCCCTGCCTCAAGGGCCAGCACTGCAGTTGCGATTAATGAGTGGGGCAGGCATCTGGCTGCCCTGAAACTTCCTGTGTGGGCTAAAATTAAGTGTTTATCTCCTCCTTTTTACACTTTCATCAGCAGTAAAATGAAAATAGTACCATATAGGGTACAGTTCAATCTAACCCCACTGACCTTAGAGGTGACACATGAAAAGAGCCAGATAACCCATGTGAATGTGTGCTCTCACTTGATTTCAGGATTAATAATGGCATATAGCACAGTATGTAACATGCTCACTTGGAAAACCAAACAAACTAGAATAAGTGACCCAGCATATCCTTCTAGTCCTACATTGCTCTGACTTTTCCCAGATTAGATCACCAGGACTGAACACGCAACAGAGTCATAAACACAAATGCTTAGGAAAAACAAGGCAGTTCAGATGTAGCTTTAGGTTCAGCAGTTTAAACAGTGTTAAAAGCAAATTATTTCACCTCTGTCACAAGCTACTCGTGCTCACACAGGTTAGCACTGCTAAGCAGATATAAGACACCACGTTAAACTACAGTATTCTGGTGATGTTTCTTATCTCCTCATGAACAGAATAAAAGCAGCTGTTGATACCGAACTGGTTGGCAGACGGTGTGCATATAATCAAAGGAAAACCATAGAATTATGGCAGTTATCAAGATCCTGTTATTCTTTAGAATTAGTTTACCTGCCAAAAGAAAGGATGTAGTAGAAATATACAATGTAGTGACAAAGGCAATGTGGGTAATTAAATGCACACATCTTCTTTGTGAATAATAACTAACTTATCCAGCTGTGGTCTAACATAAAGCCTCTGCCTCAGGAATTTCACAGGTTACAAGTCTCTGAAAACAACAGAATGTACAGCAAAAATGGTTATGTTTGCCCTTGGGTATCAGCTATGGCTGCTTTCATGGGAACAAGACACGGGGACAGACAAACATTTTGTCTGAAATGATAAAGACACGAGTTTGGTTTTGGCCTAATCTCTGAGGAGCATAAATCAGGCAACAGTTGCTTATATTTATGGCAAGGTAGGATTCAATGATGAATCACTGAGTCAAAGCACTGAAATATGGGCTTGTCATGGTCCAAGGGGGAAGTTCTGCATTTACATTCCATTTTCTTGGTAAAGCTAGTATTTACACTGTTGTTAATAATATATAAATCTGACTTTTCTGAACTTCAGAAGTTCATCTGGCATGTAAAAATAGCAAATCAGCTGGATATTTACATGAAAATTAACAAATTTATCTGTTGTGATAGCTATACGAAGAAAAATAGATGCACAATTATACACATCTTCTGTGGACAGTCTTGGTGTGGAGGCTCAGGCAAAAAAAAAAAAAGTCATTAAAAACATTACTGATTATTTTCAATGACATACCAGGTGCTCAGCTTGTACAGCTTAACCTGGGAAAAACTATGCTACAGAGAAAAAGATTCTTAGAAATCCTATTTTTCATTCACAATACATTCTACCACTGGTAAAATACAGTTATTAATGCACAATGGGTTCAGTAGAGGTTTTATATTTGTAGCACACCTAAATGAAAGGATAGAAACAGCAATTACAGTACTTTTTTTTCTCATTCCGGTTAGCTTATTTATTCTCTTATTTGCAAAGGTTGATTTGAAAAACAAACAGCACAGCTGTCTAAACTTGTCTACTAGGCTTCATTAATCCTGGAATATGCTTTTTGTTTGAAAGTTTCAAGTGAGGGAATGACCATGGAAAGAAATGGAAATACTGACAATATCTAAAACTCAAGTCCTGAAATGCTTTCAAAATACCCCCCAAAAACACCAGCATGACAAAGCCTGAAAAGTTATTATGATAAAAAAGAGCAATTTCACCTACTTCATGAGAATATTGCAGACAAAGTTTGGCATACTTCATTTGGCTGTTTTCAAGAATTTTATTAAATTAGGCTTAACAAACAGTGTTAGCACTTAAACAAAAGAATGTTGCTTTCTAGAGCACTAGCAAAATTTCTTACCATACCTAAATTGCCACACACAGGGGAATTTTGCAGAAGCTTCCTATCTTTAATAAGGCAATTGTAGTTCACTCCAGAGTTAAGCTGTGTGATCAAACAGGTATTACCTGAGCCAGAGTTGCCACTTTTTCTGCATACTTTCAATTGACTGAAAAGCTAAAGCAACACACCTGCTTAGTCCTCAAGCGAGTGCTACACAAACACATTTTACTTTTCATTTGTGATAAACAAAAAACTTGCAGACTATCAAAACTGGTGATAATTCTAGCACTACTTCATGGGTCATCCTGCAAGCACCTGCTCTACCCTGGAGAGCTGACCAAAGTGCAGTGCTGAACCATGCTGGCCCTCAGCTCTGAGGTTACAAAAAGTCCCTCCAACTGTTATGACTTTGGGGTGCAGATTCATAAAGACAATATAATGGAAATAAATAATATTTGGGACTAATATTTTGAGGGGGAGAGAGGGTGGTGCGGTGGTGGTGACTTCGTTTTAAAATAGAAGTTGTAATCACAAAAAACTATAAAGCCTAACTGAAATGAGGGCAGAAGATTTGAGCAGCAACATTCATATGAAATTCTTATGAGTGCGACAAATGGCATTTGTTTGCTTAATGCAGAAAATGGAGAATGGAGATCACAAATTACAGTCTAACAATGCTATTTTTCGTTTTGATCAAGATCTGGTCTTTTCCCCTCCTGAAAAGAACAATTGCAGAAAGAAAATGGAGTGTGTGAATTTTTTTCAGTTAAAAAAAAAATAATAAATCTGATTATCTTATCTCATGTCAGTGTTTTGCAGAAACACTAACTACAGAAGTCAAAGTATTTTCATAAATCATCACATATGTTATTGCAGTAAACATCTGCTACTCCTGCAGATGCATATATATGTGTAGTCAAGGGAGCACTTGAAAAGGAGTAAAGAATGCCAGGTACGCTAGTTACTGAAAAGTAATGTTTAAAACAGGATTTCTTTTGCTTTTGCCATTAGGACTAAAGAGTTTATGAAGTTATAAAGACATTAATGGTTACACTAATTTACTGCATTTCCAAATTAAGACCACACCTTCAGAAGCTTTTGTTGAATCAATGCCAAAAGACTGTTCAAGTTAGCTTAAGCACATTGGAAGAACAATGCAGTATGAAGCTCACAAAAAAAGAAATCTTAGCTAAAGCCATAATTTCCAGCAGCAATTAATGTTTGTTTTCAGATTCAGTCACTTGAGTAAATACTGAACTTTCAAAAAACACCTATGTGCAAAGGAGTGCAAGACAGAGTCCAAACTAAGGCTCAGGGGAGCTGGTACATCCAAACAGCACAGTGTTGTTCTAAGCACAGACAGTAATTTGCGTCCAGATTTGGCATTTACATGGCACAGAGCCTTGGCTAATATGTCCTGCCTTTCAGCACAGTTTGTTAGCTCAGGCTCGGTGCCAAACTGACAAGGCTATAGAGCACCAGGCTCTGGAGCAGTCTCCACACTGTACTTAATGTGCTATATAAGCAGGACAGAAATACCTGCAGCTCAGATGCTCCTTTTGCCACTTACATGCTTTGCTATGACAAGCAAAATCTTAGTACATGGAAGAACATAAGCAGCCACCTCCCTACTTGTTTTCCTGCAGCTTCTGCTATATAGGTTTCCTCCTATCTATCAAAGCTTTATTATTTGGACAGAATAAACTCTTCCTTTGTGCTTGACGTTCCTATTTATATGTTTAATTAGTAACTTTTACTTTTTTAACTGGAATCATTTTTGACTATGATGAGGTAGACAAATCCTTACCCTCAACAGCCAGTGATACAATGTCTTGAGTATCTTCAACTCCATACATAACATCACAGCGATACACTCCAGCATCACTTGCACGCAGCTTAGAGAAGGTCAGTGAAGCATCACCGGTCTCCTCTGAATGGGTTGGAACAGACACTCTGTCTTTGTAGCTTTGACCTATTTTGATGTTGCCATTCTGGGCCACCAGGACTGTGGTTTCTTTTGCGTCTTTTCCACTTTTATCCAGTTCAACCTTTGACCATTTGATTCGAAGATACTCAGCTGCATAGCTGGAAGATATGGTGGGTGTGGTTGAAAAGAGGCATGGCAGGACTGAAGTTCCAGAGAGGGATCCCTTTATCATGGTGGCTTTTTCTGCTTTAACTAGAAAAAGGGGAGAGAGGGGGAGAAAGGAGAGAAAGGAGAAATTGCTTTAATGGAACAGCAAAATTGGAAGCAGATATAGTTATTTAACAATACAAGGCATGCAATAACTGAAATTCATGAACCTTATCTGATTTGCAACAGGACTGATTAGTATAAGCTAAAAAAAGTTCTCATCTAGGCTGCTGATAGAATCTTTTGTGTGTGGGCAAATTTAATTCACTGTTCTCTGACTTATTCTCTCCATTTGTTACAGCCACGGAGTTATTGACCTTTTTAGAAAGTGTTTTGGTATTTCAGATGACATGAACTGTAAGAGTCGTGGAGTTTTACTTTCTTAGGAGGAAGACCACTCTGAGTTGAATGAGGATGAGTTGCCTCACATCTATTTTTGGCCAAAAGTATGCATACAGGGGAGCTACTGATGTTTACACTTTGCCTTACCTCACAGCAGCTTGTTCATTTGCTCCTCTCCTCAAAGTAAAAGCTAGTCCATGACTTTGCATACATGATAACCCTTACTCCATTATTCTTTCAAGGGTTAACTCTTTTTATTGCACACGTGCTGAAACAAAAACCTTTCCAGAGAGATCCTCCTACAGAGTCATTATTTTAAAATTATTTCCTTGTGGCCTCAGGGACTTTAACACATTGCAGAAATAAAGTATTTTAGGATGTTAAGCAAAAAAGGAAGCAAAGCACACAGAAAGTCCCTACTTGGCTCAGACTTGACATGATAGGACCTTTATCATTTTCATGACATCGCCAGCTGCAAACATCTTACAGTGAAATGTTTCCATCTGACAATATCCTGAGGGAGAAGTTGACTACTGATCATCCAACCTGCACACAGCAGCTCTCTGAAGAGAGAATTTCTGTTAGATTTATTTTTTTCATTACATTATTTCATCACATATAATGGCTTAATGAAGATTAAAAGCTGATGCACAACAGTATCTAACTTACCTCTTTCATTGTCCTGCACTCTAACATTTTTTGAAAGCTGAAACATGCTGAGCCTTAATTTGACATTAGCTAGGCTTAGTAAAGTGTAGAAATACAGTAATTTCAAGTACTAGCCACCAACAGAGTGATTCATTAAATAGAGGACACCAACACATGAAAATTATCTAGCAATTTACCTATCATCACAAATATAATCTTTCCATAAAGACAAAAAGGTTTGAGAAGAGAGAGAGAATAAAAAAAAAGAAGAGCAGGGAAAAAAGGAAAATTGCTCATTAGGTTGAATCTATATATAAAACAGGGAAAGACAAAAGGAGGTCCAATATAAAACTGAAGACTAGAGAATTCACAAGGTTTGAAGACAAGCCTGCAGAAGTTAGTAGAGATTAAAGACTAGCTCAAAAGCTTTCACTGAATATACTTTCAAGTGAAAATAAAAAAAAAAAAAACTATTGGCAGGTGGGTGGATTTTTATGTTCATAAGGAAATAAAAACTCAACTCACTGAGAATCAATTAATAAAAAATAGAAAGAACTGTTTTTATCCTGAAGATGTACAGTATAGAAACACCACTGCCTTTTATATCAGTTTCAGTTTCTTGAAACTTCACCAAGTTACAGTGGGGTAGAGATAAAGAAACAGGATGAACACTCACTCCTATCAGTTGCAATGGAATTAATGCCAAATTGCACAGGTGGGAGATTAAAATCAGTCTCAAAATATTTAGTATTTAGTATGATCACTTGTCATCTTATATACATTACAGGAACTTCTTAAATGAAAAATGACCTAGTTATAATTATCCTGACTGACAGAATTTTACTAAATTTTTGAGAACACTGTTTCTGGTTCTGAGTGATCTGGAACATCAGCATTAACCCTGAGGAAATTTCTTCTCTTTAAAATCTGTCTTCACATCAACAGACTGAAATCCTTGGCAAACATCATGTATGATCATGGCATGCAAACTAGATCTAGCCTAAACTGGGCTACATCCCAGAATAGGAGACCATGTAGATGCACACATGCCTGTCTATGTGTAGAAAGCATTATAAAACACTATATAAAAGCACTTTTTATTTTCACAAGAGGGGAAAGGAAAAAGAAAAGAGGAGAAAATTTTCCTTATTGAAAAAAATAATATTTGCCACTGAAACATAAAATTATGTGATGATCCTGAACAGCTCCAAAAAGCTTGATTTTTTTGCAGCAGTCTGGGTTAGTCAAGCAGAATTTACTGGCCAATACGGAACGCATCAATATCTTCTACGAATCCATATAGCCCTTTTTTTCCTTCAGCATTTTCTCAGTGCTTACACCCCATGTCACATCTCCTTTTCAGCCACTATCAACAGTATGTGGCAGACTATTCCTTAAAAGGGACATGGCAGGCAAAAATATGAACAAAACATTTTGTAACTGTTTGCAAACTGGAACACAAGCTGAGAAAAGCAGGCATTTGCCAACATTGTTTTATACCATATCTTCATTTCGTTATACAGGACCTACAATGCTTGTAATATCATGTACCCTTAAACAAAAGGATGGTTTTGAAATTACTCAGCCGATTGGCACCAGCTTAGTGTGTGAAGAACTTCTTGCTTGAGAACAAAGTCTTTCTTCCCCTAGAATTTTTACATTTTTCTGTTGTAAATATTACAAAACTCTTAAAATGGAAGCCTAAAGAGGAAAAATATCCCAAACAAACTAACAAAAAAGTCATGACAGAATACTATAACATGCAGACATCATAGGCATACGTATGTGTATTTTATAGCACATACAGATCATAAACATGATCAGATAAACTGATGTTTAAACTGGTATATTATTCATCTACATTTGAAAAGACTATCACATTCTGTATTCTAGAGCATTTTTACTGTCTTTGGGATAAGAGGGCTTTCAAGAAAGCATAGTCACTCATGGCATGACAAATAGTCACTTAAAACAGGTAATATGAACTCCAGCGTTAATCATAATCACAATGTTGAGCTAGCAAGCTAAAATATCTTAACACCAGCTGGCTCAAAATGAGTAAATGCCACACTAACCGTAGTTGTAAACCTTGCTCATGAACTTCTGTCACTGATCCTTCACATGAACCAGAGCAAACAGCAAAGGTCTTCCAGAGGGGCACACTCGTAACCCCAGGAGCTTACACCGTATTTCCTTCTGCCTTCCTGACACACATCTTCTGAGAATTAAAAGTCTCAAAGAAACCACACAGATCCATTCTCAATTTACCCTCAAAGGAAAAAAACTTTTGTTGCTACAATCTAATGAGCGTGCCATGCAAACGGGCTAGCTATTTATGAATGGGACTGTTCACAAAGATGAGGGTGGAAAAGAGAGGAATAATGATTAGTGGTTCTAAATTAAGCTTCAATTTTGTTATGACTTAACATTAAGACTCACTGACTCCAGGATTTACAGTTTAAAAATAACTGCTGATTTTGACAAATTTCCCACATGACCCTTGAAAGAAAAATTTTAAATTTTCAGAGCAATTTCACCTGAAAGCTTTCTAAAGGAAATATTGCAATACATCATATTGAAGTGACTGTGTGACTAAATGTAATTAAGTTAAATACTCTGTGGGAATGAAAGCATGAGAATTTGTGTTTCATAAAATATTTCAAGGCTTCAATTTTATACTGAAATTAAGGATTTAAAAAGAAAAAATAAAAATTAAAATATGTACCTCTTAGAAGTGCAGACATATATTTTATTTATTTTTTAAACAAAAGCTGTACTTCTAAGGAGCGTCTGTAATCTTGTAATACTAAACCTGAAAAATGTTAATACACAAACTGACTGACATTTGTACAAAACAGAAAGGTATGAGTTAATCCCACAGACTCTATAGAATCAATCCATGAAAAAAATTTTCATCTTCATCTTCTTCACCATGACCATACTTTGAACATATTTAAGACCCTGTATCGCAATAGTATGTCCCTTAACTTCAAAGCTGACAGTGTACTCTAGGAACATAATGGTCTTCTGAATGTATTCCAAAAGATTCAGGCAAATAAGGATCAGTCAGAACCTGATCTATATTCCTGAGAAGCTTTTTACCAGCATGTTCATATGAAACTTACTTAAGGACTAAAGATTCTACAGTGGAGACTACACAAGCCATTTAAGAGGTGATAAAAGGTGGAGTAAGTCAGGGGACATCTAAAGGTGTCATCCCATTTTCTAGCACTCTAAGGATCCATCCCACTCCACTTCCAGTGATCCAGTCCCTGAATTCTGCCAGAACTAGCATTTGCGCAAGTCATTGAGTCAAAGGTCTGATTCAGTGGAAAAATAACCTTCAAGAAATCCCATATGCTCTTTCAGACAAGTCGCTTACCTGTTTCAGCTGGCCATATACCCTCATAATTGCTAGTGTCAGCACAAAGAAAAGCATGAAAACTAGCACCAGGGGATGGAAAAGGGGCAGGACTGTCCCATCTAGTGCTGAAATGCATGCGCTATTAGACAGACCATGGAACTATGCCCTAAGTAAACACGAAGAGACTTTCAATAGGTCCTAAGAGAAACGTTAGGTTTAAATTTCTTGTCACAATCCTTTGCCTTGCTTATTCTATGGAAGATGTGATTGTGGGAAACAGTAACGGATGGTGCTCCCAAACTGATGCGGGAAAAAGCAAAGGAAAAAACAACACACTTCTTTTAGTTGGCTCAACTAAGCACAGCAGCGTTTTAATTCATCTTACAAGATGACCTAGACTTTGGTAACCGTGTTGGGGGGGGGGGGGGTGGAATTAGTGCATTTGATTTTCCCAAAAGCTACAGTCAGTTTGAGGAGTTTCTGCGGAAAAAAGAAAAAACAAAAGGGGGGGGGAGGGGTGGGAAATCAAGGAAAATCTTGCTTTGAGACTTGGGAAAGCTATTTTCCCAATTTTGTGAGTCTCAGCTGCTGTGAGGATCTCTTCCTTACTAAAGGTTTGACTCAAACTTTCAAATAGCCATGGCAACCACATATGGATACATACTTTAGTGTTAGTCTGTCACTGTCAAAAGAAGTAGTAAGGACTCTTCCTTTCCACCCAAACAGAAGGCCAGCAGCTGCCTTAACATATCCTTGCTACAGACCTCAGCACCCAAGGGACCTGCCACCAGGTTTAGCTCATGGCAGACCCCAACAGGAGGCTGGCAGGCAGACTGCCTGTTCCAGAGACATGTCCCCAGTTGCTCCTTGACAGATCACAGATCAAAGCAGAAACTGGGCTACTGGTTTCAGCCTGAACACAGAGAGGATGCAAGTACTGACCTATAGACCCAAAAGGCTGCTGTGGCATGACATACATGAGTATACACATTGGGATCTGCCTGGAGGTATGCAAAACCTGTATTCCTGTAGGCCAGAAGCTCCCTCATTTCATTCACTTGCTAGGTCTCTTCCAGGAACCTGCTCTGCTCCTGTGCTGCTGGCACTGTCCCTTCTGTGGCACCAGGCTGAAGCTCCCATGGAAGATGTTTGCCCCCACTAAATTTTGCCCTCCCACCACCCCTCACCTCACCTAGTCCACGGAAATCCTTGGTGGATGATGGAAAATGAAGGTGTGAGGCAGCTTGGCCAACAGGTCCCACATTTCAGAAACACAAGTAAAAGGATTAAAATGGATTCTCGAATATTTGGAGAAAGCAATCTGTTTTGCTTTACACAATGTAATCCTATGGCACTTTATTTTTACTTGAATTGCAGTAACAACACTTAAAAACCTTCAGGAGACACCAGACAGTTATGTAAAACCTTGTCAAAAGCATGCCCACACACCAAGAGTTTTCTAAATATATCAGTATGGAAAAGAACACAGAAACAGTCAGTTACACAGTGCAGCAAGAAAGAGTGACAGAGGAAAGACCAGAAACTGAAACTCCTGAGTTTTGGCTATTTGTTGCATACTAGAAAATACCCTACAGATTAGACCACTAAAAGAGATTTGAATAAATGGATCTATGTAAAACAGACTTACCTTTAGGTAGCATACATGTTATAACTAAAGCGCAGTACAACCATAAGATAGTTTTTATATTTAACAACATCTTGACCTGCAAATAAAGAACAAAGACATAGTTAATATTGTATTGTGTCCTTACCAAATGTTGTAACTCAGTACCTCAGTATTTGTCACTGATATTAAAATCATTCATCTTCTTAAAAAAAAAGTTAATTGGGACAGAGAATAATTCTTAGTATATTGATCTTCTGCAATTTTATTCACTGTTTATAACTATTCCTATATAGTGGTGGCAATGTATGAGTACAATCTGATTACTTTTTCCTGATATGATGTTACCAGTTTAGATTCAACCTCTGGGTAGCTATATGTCTATCACACAAATTACCCTGTCATTTGTCAAGAGCTAACAACCTGGTTCATGTCAAAAGGGATTCCCCATGACAAACTTTTCATGAATTTCAATGGGGAGTCGACATCCACAGTATGACCCTTCCCACTGCAAGCTGCCAGATAACTTCCTGCTATCAAGATTTCTCCATATAAAATTTTACAGTAGAAACTTGCTAGAATGACAATGTGTGCCTATCAAATACAAATTCATAATGTGTTTCAGGTTATCGAATCCAGAGTGACACTCAGCCATGTCAGTTCCCTTTGGATTTGCTTCTCATTTCCTTTACAGGCTCCACCTTCTAACAGCTGAAGAGTTCTCCATGTATATCACATGCACATAACAATATCTTGCATGTTCATAACAGTGTACCTTCATTTTTATTCCACTTTTTAGTTGCATATGTTGAATCCGTAAATATCCTGAAAATTTCAGTACGCTAACAAAAGTATTGAAAGTCCTATAAATGTCAGCTACTATAAGGGGTTTATAAATAGTCCCTCTTCCACATATTTTTACACATATGTATTATCTAGTCAGCATAAAAAAATGACTTTCAGCAATAGTCTGTCAAACACTGCCATTGAAACTTTACCACAAAATCATGAGTTAGCTGATATTGCTGTTAAAATAACCTACTTAATTTCTTTACATGGGCCACTAAACTGAACCAGTATCTTTTTCCCTGCCCAAAAGATTGCAGCTGAACTGCATTAAGGAACAGCAAAACAGACATTTAGTAGCTAAATGTCTGTTATAACTATGAAACTTGTGCACATATATATTTTTTAGCATTGTAGTTCTTTAGTACTTACATATAATTCTTTAGGGTTAGAACATTACTAATAATTTCAAAAACCTCAGCAAGATGTACCGAACCTGATAGCAAGACACACAGATACACATCTTTAGAAAACTACTGGTGTCGTGTTCAACCTCAGAAAAATTCTCTCCCCAGCTTACAGCTGCAGTCCAAACTTCACATGAGTCTGTGTGAATTGGCATTTATCCTGTAATGGCTGAACAGCTCAGAAAAGATGCAAAACATCTCAAACCAAGCCTTTCCAATGAGGCAATCTCTAACATAACAGCATCACGTTAAAAATTCCTACCCAAAAGGGCAGAAAACCCATGAGCTTTTCATTTGCTATACATGGATGGCCAGAGCCTTCCAGTTGCACTGGGAAACATATGCTGCAAGCTATTCCCAGGGCGTGGAGGGAAGAATACAGCTGCTTTCTGTAGAGCAGACTGCACATTGCCAAAGACACCCCAGTTCCCCTTCAGCATTCAATATTGCTGAGTGTATAATGTGATATCACTTATTTTGCAATACTAACTTAGTGGAATTTGCACTTATTATGACCGAGTCCCAGACAAGAACTAAGACTTCTTTGACTTCATTCAGTTTGAGCCACATCTGCCGTAAAACTTTTTCTGAAGACTCTAACACATGCCCTCAACACCAGACAGAGTTTTTCTCTCTCTCTACGTTTACACAGGCCAAACTGCACATGGAGAAAACTAAAATGTCCATTTTTTAACTGTGAAAATCTATACTGTGCCCAGGTATATTATATGTGCCTTGAAGAAGGTTATTACAAGTGAGGAAGTAGCATAAGAGCTGCAGACACTGAAGTCTTTTTAATGCAAAGGACTGGCTCTGAAATGCAGTCACGTGACTGCTTAGATAAACAAATAATCCTCATTATTACACAACATTTAAAAAAAAAAAGAAAAAGAGAGGTTGTGCTGAGACTACACATGTGCACAGACTAGAAGGGCCTTCAAGCAACCCTTGTATCCTGAAACTCATTTAAGCCTCAAGGACCACAGCCACAGCCAACTAGATCCTTCAGTAACACAAGCACCCTGAAGAAAGCACAAAAAGAAGACCAACATCCTACTGCCTTCAAAGGTGGTAAATGCTGGACCTGCCTGCCAGACAGTGCTCTGCTCTGGCCCCTCTGAAAGCAGGGTGGCTCCAGACCTCCCTTAGAGATACTCTGCGCACATGTGGTTTCCATGCGTCACACACTGGCTACATCCACAGCTAAACAAAGATCTAGAACAAACTATTTATAAGTTTAGGTTTTCATGTTTCTATCTCACTCCTCCTTCAGAAGCCAAACTTGGCTTTTGGGACTAGAAACAAAGAGTCATAGAACAAGAAAAAAAAGATTTCAGTTTCCCTGAAAGATGGGCATGCTGCACCTGAACAGGGGTGGCTGGGTGTTGAGACCACTGCACTGGCCCTGACCAAGAGTACCAGCATAGTTGGCACATGCCAATTGGAGTCCTATTGTTTTCAGAAGCTCACTACAGTACAGCTATGACAAGAGGTGGAGTAACTGCTTCCACGTTTAGCAAGAAGACAAACTCTACTGCTACGCACAGAACAAGCTGAGAGCTCTAGAACCATATAATCAACTAGGTTGGAAAAGAGGTTTAAAATCACCAAGTCCAAAGAAGTGGACTTCAGTGGACTAGAAGTGAGCTTCTGCCTTACACTACATGTCCAGAATACAGGGAACATCTCATATTCCCATCCACTTTGTCCACAGGCACAGAGCTCTGATCCTCCAACATCATGTTGGAGACTGCATTACAAATGCAATTCAAGGGACCCTCATATCTTCAGCTTTGAGTCACTAAGCATAATATATACAGCCACAATGAAATATGAAAATATAAATGCAACTGCAGAAGGGCAATTTCCAAGATATCCTGTGACTGCTGATTTCAACCATGGCCACAGGAGAGAGCATTCATGGTTGTAATGGCTACTTAGCCTTTTACTGAATAGTGCAGGAATTATGCTTGCTGCACTAAGAGCCTGGATAGCTCAAAAAGGAAAAATTGGCACACTTTGAGCATGGAGCTTAGTATGAGACACCTGTCAAAAATCCCCACCTGACTCTCAGAACGTCATCTCTTAACCTTTCATTTTTCTAAATATCCTCTACCCCAAGGTGCTTACTCAAGCAATGAAAACTGTTGGAACAAAGGTCTGATTTTCTGCCCTTAGGAAACACGAGCAACAGTTCCCATGCAGTTCTCCAGGCATGAGGTGAGAAAAAATTTTCACCAGGTCCTTGGTGAAATCCCATAAACAGTTGCTGAGTACTATTCCACTACAGCTGCCTGAATTAAATGTACAATTACCCTTGCCACCACCTCCAAACAACAGTGTGCTGATCACAGTGGTGGTACCTTGCTCAGCACCCCAGGTCAGTCTAGCTCCAGAGAGGGGACTTGTTTAGCCTGGAGAAGAGAATGCTTAGGGGAGACCTTTTAACAGTCTTCCAGTATCTAAAAAGGTACTGGAGAGCAGCTCTTATACAAAGGGTTGTAGGGGAAGAATAAGGGGGAATGGCTTTAACCCAACAGAGAGGAGACTGGGATGAGATCTTAGGCAGAAGTTCTTCCCTGTGAGGGTGGTGAGGCCTTGGCACAGGTTGCCCAGAGAAGATGTGGCTGCTCCATCCCTGGCAGTGTTCAAGGTGAGGCTGGATGGGGCTTGGAGCAACCTGGTCTAGTAGAAGGTGTTCCTGCCTGTGGCAGGGGGGTGGAACTGGATGAGCTTTAATGTCCCTTCCAACCCAAACCAGGCTGTGATTCTGTGACTGTGTGAAAGCAGAGCTCTGGTACCAGCAATCCCCCTCAAGGGCCACTGGGAAGGCAGAGGCTGCTGCTCGCAAATAGCATCACAGTGCCCATTCAGTGCTGCCCACATTTGCAGGCCACCACTGGCAGATGTGACTGCTCCTGCTTCCTCCCCTTTTGCTGGCAGGGGCTGCAGCTGACTGCTTCCTTGTAGCCAGTAAAATGAGTTTGTATTTCTCATTCCCACCCATTCTACAGCTGGCAAAACCTCTTCTGGCTGCCTGCCATACTGCCCCTAAGTTCATCATAATTAGCCAAAATCCTTCTAACCATATCATTTCCCACACACACACCCTTTGGTGTCACTACACCTAGAGTAAGAGAAAACCATAGAGAGTAAGAGAAAACCATAATATTATGGACACAGTAAGAAAATCCTGCCAACTCAAGACTGCAAGACTTGAGTAAGTGTTTAATTTCCACCTTCTGTTAAAAAAAGTAACTCAATGTGACTGAATTTGCGTTTTCTGCTGGCCGGTTTCCAACTAGACTGATCCATTTTACTAGGAGCTACTACAGGCAGACCAATCTACAAGAATTGGACTGCATTTTTGAACTGGATGTAACCCTGAGCACAGCATAATCTAATCAAAAAGATGTCAAGTTCTTGACAAACTCCACATCTTTAAGAACTAGAAGCACAGGTTGCCTCTGTGGGGAGGGAGCAGGGCTTCTATTTTTGCAGACACTGCTACCTTCCCTTACCACAGCAAAAACTCACAGGAACAATAAGTTCTGACGACACTCTAGCTCATGTTTAGTTTACAGTGTAAGCTTGATCTCACACCAATGCTATTTTAATTCAACCAGATGGGAGTACATCGTGTCTCTCTGTTTTAAACTCGAGGTTAAGACAGAATGAATTGTCCTTGTGTGAAATGGATTAAGAACTACCATTCCAAAACTATTCCCAGCTTCTCAGAAGATGGGACAATGAGAAATTAGCTACTTCTACAGAGGTGACATTGCCTCTGAAAGCTGCAGCTTCTCAAGTCACACTGAGACCGATTTAATGCATGTGCTGCAGCTGTACTGTGAAAGCCAGCCCATGTTCCTTAAACACATAAAAAGGATTGATCCTTGCTGCCTCAAATTAGTGAAAGTCAGGCTCACACTGAAGAATTAAAAATAAAAAAAAATAAAAAGGGGGGTGGGGGGATTGGGGAAATCCTAACAGAACTTGGCACTAAAGAAGTTAACTGAGGTTGCTGCTCCTACTAATGAGTAAAGCAGTAAATTACACAGCTCCTCAGTGAAACACTGAGCTAAAATGACCAATCCCAGACTCAGCACACTTCTTGCTACCTTCTGAACTCTGCCTGAAACCTTCATCACTGCTGCACTTTCTCAAACATACAGAGTCTGCACTTTCCTCTGCCTTTTATTCTTCAATACATCTGTTAATTGTTGGCATGTACCAACCTCACAGTGAGTGCTGCCTAATTAGCTTTACCAATCTCACCATGTCTCTGCCATGTTGTTATTAACTAGTCCATGGCTCTGCCACTTGGTGGAATGAGCCTGCGTCCAGCTTATCAGTGGTGGCTCATCAGTGGTGTCTGCTTAGCCTATCATCACTCACAAAGGTCCTCCTAAAGCCTTCAAGAAGGCTCTAGGGGCAGCTTCATCCTCCCTTCCTCAAGCACTGGCAGCCACAGAGGGAACAATTCCAGTGCTTGAGCCCCAGCCTGAGCACAGACTGGAGAGCCAACAGAAGTGACCAGAGCACAGCACGTTCTGGCGCTCCTCACTCTGGCAGATGCTGAGAAGCTGCAGCCTGAAGACATCCTTCCCAGGCGTGTGCTAATTTGTGCCAGAAGTGACTCTGGGCCCTCCCCAGTGGCCTCACAGAGAAACGGTGGAAACACTGGTTGTCAGAGGCAGCATGTGGAGTGAGGTCCCAGAGCAACTTCCAGCAGCACCCAGGCTCTGCCTTCATACCTGCTGCCCAGGACACCCATGACCTCTGGCTGCCCCACCTCTGCCCTGCACTGATATTTTGAAGGGAGCCAGTAGCATGTGCAAGGAGCGGCAAGGAGAAAAAGAAATCATAGAATCACAGAATTAACTGGGTTGGAAAAGACCTTTGAGATCATCAAGTCCAACCATATCCCCAGCACTGAAAGTTCAACACTAAACCATGTCACTAAGAGCATCATCTACACAGTGTGTGAACAGTTCCAGGGATGGTGATTCCACCACTGCCCTGGCCAGCCTGTTCCAACACCTGAGCACCCTTTTGGGGAATAAATTGTCCCTAACCTCCAGTCTAAGTTTCCCCTGGTGCAGCTTGAGGTCATTTGCTCTCGCCCTTTCATTTATTCCTTGGGAGAAGAGATCAACCACCTCCTGGCTCCATCCTCCTGTCAGGCAGTTGTAGAGAGTGATAAGGTTCCCCCTGAGCCTTCTCTTCTCCAGACTAAACCCCCAGGGTCCCTCAACTGTTACTCATCAGACTTGTGCTCCAGGCCCTTCACTATCCCGAGGGACCTGGGATTCCTGTTCCACTCAAGTGAATGAAGTCCCAAGCTCCTTCTTTATGAAACGTGTGTAGTGCTTTCTCTAGCATAAAGGGATGTTTCCCCATTTATTTTCTTCATTAATTTGAGCACCTGCTTTAGACCTGCCCATGTGCCACAGGCTGTCAGTAAAAACATGACTTAGATCCCTCATCAACTGGTGCACCTGCCTCACTTTTGCTCACATGAAAGTATGGCGGTTCTTTGTACAATACCTTTTCTCAATGAAAACTGATGTATTCTAGCACAAATAAGCAGCTTAATCCATTCAGCTTTAGTGGAGTGCTCTTTCTTATCAGCACTAGAGCACATTTTCCAGAACTTAAGCTAATGAGCTTGACCTTCCATCAGGCTCCCAAATTGCTTCTGTTTCCATGGGTAAAAGTTTTAGATAAAAGTAACTGAAACTTCCTTTATGAAAGTTTTCATTGATTGCAAGCACGCATTTTAAAACCTAGGAGTATAATTATTTACTGCTTGGATGGCATAGGAAAAGTAGTCCTCTAGGAGAAGTTTTTTTTCTGTTCTAATAAATTTAAGATCTTATTGTTTTAAAAATTAAGAGTATTTAACATCAGATTTCTGTTATATATTGTATTACTTCACATTGGGATATGAGGGGTGTGTAAGACCCTCAGCCTCTTAAAGCCTAAGGTCCTTGCCACTATATTTAATTGAGTTTAACCCAGTCAACATTCAATGTCGTTTAAGTGCAGCATGAATTTACAATAATAATGAAGAATAAGATCCCCCACATTCCATACGTCTGTAACACATTCCATACACTGACAGCACATTCCTGCCAAAGACTTCAAAGTGCTCCAGTGAAGTTGGTGCCAGTTTAGCAAGGGTTTGAGATTGACAAAGGCACAAGAAATCTTTCCCATTTCTCGCTCTACCAGTGCATAAAATCATAGAATCACACAACCAACCACGGTGCTAAAGACCTTTAAAATCAAGTCCAACCATTACGCCAGCACTGCCAAGCCCACCACTAAACCATGTCACTAAGGGCCTTGTCTACACAGTGTTTGACCACTTCCAGGAAAGGTGATTCCACCACTGCCCTGGGCAGCCTGTTTCAGTGCCTGACCACCCTTTTGGGGAAGAAATTGTTCCTAACATCCAGTCTAAACCTCCCCTGGTGCAGCTTGAGGCCGTTTCCTCTTGTCCTGTCACTTGTTCCTTGGGAGCAGATACCAGCCACCTCCTGTCTCCATCCTCCTGTCAGGCAGCTGTAGAGAGCAAGAAGGTCCCCTCTGAGCCTTCTCTTCTCCAGACTAAACACCCCCACCCCCCACCCTGGTCACTCAGACAGTCCTCAGACATTCATTCCCCATCAGCTTGTGCTCCAGGCCCTTCACCAGCTCCGTTGCCCTTCTCTGGACCTGCTCCAGCACCTCAATGTCTCTCTTGTAGTGAGAGGCCCAGAACTGAACACAGGATTTGAGGTGTGGTCTCACCAGTGCCCAGTACAGGGTGGGGAGAGGCACAGAGATGCAGCTCATGGTTTCTGCAACGCTGCCTCTCCATTGTTGAGCTCAGCACCAGGACCAGTCTGTTAGTTGGACAAGGGTTTGTTTCCTTGTCCGGCGTCGGCACTTGGAGCTCGGTAAGCAACGGGTGTCCTGATCCCTCCTCGGCAGCAGGGCCGCCTTCCCCGCCGACCCGTCTCACGCCCGGGGCGCAAAGGGAGCCCATCCAGCTGCAGGAAATCCGCCCCCCTGTCACCACCACAGCGACTGTCGGCTCCGGCTGCCATCCGGGCAGCTTGACGAACAGCCCGAAACGCAGCGGTGAGGACCATTAATTTAAATATATAATTAATACATTAATTTATTTACGATTATTTTCTTTCCCCTGCTCTTGAAGGCGAGGGACACCGGAGCCCTCTGGCGGGAAATGAGCGCGTACAGAAAGGAAGACCCTGTAGCTTATCCGCCAGGGGGCGCCGCAGTGCCGCTGCCGCCGTGCCCGGCTCGTGCCGTTCCTAGACAGCGGCCGGGGCCGCGCCCGAGGCGGGACCCCGGTCCCGCCGCCTCCTGCCAGCCTTTTTCACCATCACTCCGCCCGCCTGGGGAACCCTCCCCCGGTGGACCCGGGACGAGCTTGAGCAGCGGCCGTCGGAGACTCTCAGAGCAGAGCCGCTCCCTTCGTCCGCCCTTCACAGCTGCCACAACCTTGGCTCCCCGCTGGACTCTGCTCCCCTTTCGCCCCGCCAAGTTTTGCTCACTCCTCTGGGGAAGAAACGGGCCCCTTTCAATGAAAAATGAAGAAAGAAAAAAAAAAAAAAAAACAAACACCCAAAACAAAGGGAAACCCAAACCCCCACACAACCAAACACACCCAATATCGACACTCTTTCACGCGTTTCAACACTCATGCCTGGAAATAAAATGAAAAGAAAAGCCATCGGGGCTTAATCCCGACTGCCTGGGGAGAAGAGGGACGGCCGGGGAGGACGTGTCGAGGGGACAATGAGGGCTGGCTCTGGCCACCCCTGCCGCCCCTTTGTGTGGGGCCGGTGCCAGCGGGGACAGCCCCCCCCGCCCCCCCCCATCACACACACACCCGCTTTTCCCGCCGTCCGGACTCCCTCAACTTCTTTCCACGATGCTCTCACTTTTTACAACAAAGGCGAGGTCCCGAGGCAGTGCCCGCGCCCCGGGAAGGGGACTGTGCGTGCACACAAAACCGGTGTGCGTTTCGCTCCACTGACGCGGTGATTCTTCTCCTCACCCACTGCCCCCCTTCCAGTACAGAAAATGTGGCTCAGAGGACGCCTTTTGCTCTCCCGTCTCGGAGAGATGCTGCCCGAGGACCTCAACCTCGCTCTGCCCTGTTAGCGGCTTTCCAGGAACACCGGGGGAAGGGGGGAAAATAATAAAGATAAAACCGAAGGAGAGTGTGAGGAACACGCAGGAGCGGAGGAAGCTGAGCACAGGCTTATTCCAGCGCAGGAAAAGCCAGTGGCCAGAGGAAAGGTCTCGCTTCTCCTACTGCACGGACGCTTTGTGTATTAAAACACCCGCAGCCTTGCTTCTTCCCTCCCTCCAGAGCCCTACCGCACACCAAGACGCATCTCTGTCTTCCCGGCCGCTTACACGAACCAGTGCCAAAGATTTCTGTCAGGGTTCCCACCCTAAAGTCTTTTATTTCCTAGTTTTTCTTTGTTCTCCTCTTTGCACCGGGGGATTTTGGTGGGACCCCGAGCATCCCTTCTCCTCTCCCTCCTTCCTCCGCCCCGCGTGTCGCTGAACTTACCCCAGGTTGTTTAAATTCACCAATCATCGCTATTCTCTCCCGCTTAAGGTTTGCAGTACAACTCTTTGTCCTTACAGGTACCGGCCGTAAAACAACCGGTTTAAATCTTACGCTAGGTGTTTGTCCGTAATCTCATGGAAAAGAAAAAAAAAAAAGAAGAAGAAGAAAAAAAAAAAAAAAAAAGGAAAAGGGGAGGAGAGGAAAGAAAAAAAAAAAAGGCAGAAAAAGAAAAATACACAAAAAACCCCAACGCGCACTGAAAGACTTATAGTTACCTTAAAAGGTAGCGTACTGCAGAGACTGCAAAAAATTACAGCGTGGCGGCTAGGGCTAGTCCAGAGATTCCAGTAGCCTCATGAAAGAGTAAATCCTCTCGTTAGTGCTTTAAGAGGACGGTGGTTCCCGTGTCTTCCCTTCTCTCGGCGCTCGGCCTCCCCGGCCTCCCCTCCCTCCCTTCCGGCTAGCACCTGCCTCCGGTCTGCGGAGCCTGGACCGAGCTGTGAGCACAGGGAGCTCGCCTGCAAGTTCAAATGCGAGCCTCAGCCACCCATCATTATTATATCGTTGTACCGTCAGCACTGCAGAAGGAGGGGCGCTGGCTTGGGGAGAGGAGGGTTCACAAGCTCTGCAAGAGCCTCCTTGCAGTTTCCAAAGCTCCCGCAGCTGCTGGGCACAAGGAGAGCCCCCAGCGCTGCCCCCGCGGACCCGATCCCCCCCGCCCCCCGGCACTCTCCGAATAACCCCCAATTTCCCTTCGCTGCCTCTCTTGGAGCCCTCGGAGAGCCCTCGGAGAGCCCTCGGGGCCCCTCATACCCCAGCCCCGCAGCCCTTACGGCGGGAACGGGTCTCTGCTCGCCCGACACCGGCCCTCCAGAGAGGAGCAAGGGTGAGAAAAGCGCATTGTTCCCCAATTAAACAGTTAACAGGGAAGAGAATGGAGAGACCTCCCTCCACCCCGGCTCCTGAAGCCGGTTGAAATGGGGGAAAGTGACTGGGACCGAAATCCCCCCCCCCCTTTTTTTCTTCCTTCTCCCCCCCCCCCCCCCCCAGTCTCAGCGGAGGCTGAAACGAAAGAATATCTTGGTGCTTGTTCCAAACTTCCCTTCCCGGTGCCAATTCACAGGCAGCCTCGCATCGGCAGCCTCCTGAGCCAAGCTCCTCCACCCTAGTTTCATGCATATCCAGCCACTTTTCTTTTTTATTTTTTCTTTTCCTTTTTCTTTCCCTTATTTTTTTAAGATTACACTCTGCCTTTGCTTTCCAAGCCTCTCGCAGATGAAGTCATAAGCAGAATTCTAAACCACCCTTTTACAAGGGACATTTACCAGTTAGTAAAGGGTCTGCTGTGCTCTTCAAGCAGTTCCTTTTCCAAAAGGTGTACCTATCCTGGTATGTGGCAGGCGTTTAGGGCACCCTTCAGGCACAAAATGCTAGCAAGAGCAGTGCTTCTGGCATGCTCTCTCTCAGAAAAATGTATGCCACAATCCCCCCTTCTTTAGGAAGGTTTAAATCTGGAGCCAGAAAAGAAAAGCCTGGAGAAATAGGTGTGTCTGCAGCTCTCTGGGCACTCTGATTTTTGGCAGCCTCAGGTACAACAGTGAGGAAGAGGCAGGAGGAGTTTTCCTCCATTTCCTCTCACTGGTACCATTCTATCTTACTCCATCCACAGTGTTGTGCTGACAGCAGGTTTGAGACAAGCCCAAAGCCCACGTTTCCAAAGACTACCCTCAGTGCCAAGCTGGGGGAGCAGGAGGTGGAAGCTATGGCAGTCAAGCAATGGGAAACAGAGACCTAGTGGCTTAAATCAGATCAAGTTTGCCTGAGCTGTGGCCTGCATGTGGAGCTAGACAGAAGGGTGGAATCTTTATCTCATCTTCACAGAGCTTGGTGGTCTTTTCTCCTTAAAAAGAGTAAATCCACAGTGGCTTGCTTCCTAGCAGGTGCAATGAGAGTATGACCCTGCTTTTCCATGTGAACACAGACGGTGTGTAGCAGCCTCCCTGGCATGGCCACCCCTCTGGCACCAGCTCCTCCAGTCCCTCTTGCACAGGTCTGTCCCTACATGGCATGTGTGCCTCCTGGGCTGTGCCCTGTCTCGATGGAATCACATACTAGTTTGGGTTGGAAGGGACCTTAAAGCTCATCCAGTTCCAACCCCTGCCACGGGCAGGGACACCTTCCACTAGACCAGGTTGTTCCAAGCCACGTCCAACCTGGCCTTGAGCACTGCCAGAGGTGAGACAGCCACAGCAATAGTGTGAACCTGCTCCACCTAAGGATGGGTGTCTCCATCCTTGAACCTTCTGCAGTGTCACAACAGACAGAAATGTAAGCTGCAGGCTTATTTTTGAGACTTTTTGATGCAAATTCACACAAAGGCATTGCAGTTCACATTAAAAAAGGCATTTTAATTCATATTAAGCCATGCAAAGGGGGTTCTCAGAGTTAACTCTGCTCTTTTCTAGCCTGGCCTTGCCTGCCTCATTGGCAGCCCAATCACAATGTTGTGATGAAAGGAGAAATCTACCACTGAATTTCTCCAGTGTTGCTTCAGACAAGCCTCTTCAGCCCTCCCAGACATAAAGGGCTGTGTGAGATGCATGCTTAGGGCACTGTTTCCTCTTTCCTTACTATCTCAGCCCCCTCTCGGGCTGCATTTGAAGACACATGCATAATGCGAGAACCTGTCTGGACAAATCTCCTCTGCATCAGTGCCAGTAGCCCACTCTCTTTTCTGGACAAAGTGGCAGGACTCTCCGCCGTCATCCCAGGCCTCATGAAAGGAGGGCAGGACACACCCTGTGGCTTTGGGTGCCTCCACTCCTCCAGGACAAATGGGAAACTTATAAATGATCAGGCACCATGGTCCAACTGATGGTAGCTCAGTTGTCCCCTCTAGCTTCCACCATCTGCCTGTTCTTTCCAGCTTCACCTCTTTTTGCTCTGCTCCCTGCCTTGGCTTCAGGTTTTGACAAAGCAGGAGCCACCTCTGCAGCCCTGGTCTTGCTTCTCCATCACGTCTTGACTCTTGGCCACTGAAGGTTGAGCAACTGCTCCAGGCAAAGGAAGGGGAGAGGAGATGGTGGTGTCCTTGCCATGTGAAGATACCTGCTCTGCACGGTTGGTCTATGAGCACCCTCTCATAGCTGTGGCTGCTCTGGAAGTGAGTGGGACAGCCCCATGAGGGGAATCCGTGGCTGCCTGTGTGCACTGGGTCACATACTGGGGTACAGCTGAAGGCACTGGGAGACACTGGGTATGACTGGAAATTTGTATATGGGAAGTGGTGGGAAATGGTGCTTCCTGCCTACAGGCCCTACGGAGAAGCAACGAGGAGTTAAACCCCGGGACTAACCCAGCTTCAGGTCTGCTTGGTTGCATCCTTTTCAGTTCTCACGAAGGGAAAGAAAAGCGATTACCGTTTAAAGAAAATGCCTTCCCCTCCCTTCCCTTTCTTCCCTTCCCTTTCTTCTCACACACTCCGAATGCTGGGAGCCTTGATGGGAACCGGACGACAGAGAAGCTCATTCATGGAGCTAGGAAGAAAGCGGAGGATGCAGAAACCACTCCTTTTCCCTTCCCCACCCCCCCCCCCACCCCCCTTCTTCCTCCTCCTTCTCCACGGCGCGGAGCTCCCGGCGCCCCCGCAGAGCCTCACGGCCCCGGGGCTGGAGGCGCCCCGCGGCAGTGGGAGCGGGGCCGCCCCTTTCCCTTCCTTCCCCTTGCTCACCTTCCCGAAGGATGAAACCGAGCGAGACGACAAAGGGAGGACGCAGACGAGAACCCAAGTGTTCTCCCCCCGCCGCTTCCCCTCTTCCCCTCCCTTTTTAGGGGGCTGCTCTCCTCCGCGGGGGGATGGAGATTTCTGGACTGGGAGGTGAGATGGGGAGACAAAGGCACAAGGTGAAGGAGATGGTAGGGATCCCCCACCCCCCTTTGCATGTTCGGGGTGTGCTGCTGCCAAAATGTGGGGTGGGACAGAAGAGGGAACTCATCCTGAGCATCCCCAGCCCGGGAGAGAAAGAAACCCTGGAGGAAGGAGGGTGGTTTGCACTGGAGACCCTCCCTCTCAGGGTTTTTGAGACCCTGGAGGGAGAACTGGGGAAAGTGAGGAGCTGGTCAAGCTAGAAAAACAGTCCCCTGCAACCTCTAGGTATTGTCATCCCACTTTATTTAACTCTCCTCCCTTGAGAGCAGTTGAACCAAAAAGCTTCCAGAAACAGGACCAACTCTCCTCCTCTCTCAGAGAGACCACACAGACTTCCCCCATGAGTTATATCAGAGGCCTGAAACATTGTCTGATTTACTGTGAATGTCAGATATTTTTCTTTGTAAATATTTTAGGCAAAGTAGAAACAGTAAACCTTTGCTCAGGCTGCCAAACACCTCCCATTCTTTTCAGATGTTCAGATTTGTGTGAGAAAACCCAACAAAGGGAAAATAATTAGGCTTTGTCTTCATCCTAAAGCAGTATCATTGGAAAGAAAAAGGAAAATAATCCTTCCAGCTACATCGTAGCCCTGAGATGAAGAAAAATACTATTTTCATTACACACTTTTTAAGTACAGGTTTTATGTTACTGACTCAACAATGATTACCATTTTAAACGTGAAACACAGACCCTAAAGGGTTCTTTATGAGAAACCATTGTTTTGAAATATCTGAAATTAATTAGACCTTGGCTACAGCCAATGTGCAAATATCAAATTAAACATCTGTGAAAAAGAAGAAAATACAACTTCCCATCACTTGAGAGAATATCGTGACTCTGAAATATAGTCTATCAAGGAAACACTAATTTATCTGGCATAGGTTCTGTCAAGCCATCTTTTGTGACTTTACAGTTACCTTTATTTTGTCTTTTCCTATACTTTTTTTTTTCTCCTTTTTCTTTTTTTTCTCTCCTGAGTTGCTGTGTGTGAAAACCATTACGTAAAAGTCAAAGAAATAATTTCTGTGATTTGGATGCCAAGAGTACTAAGGTCAGTTCAGGCAAATCAAAGCTCCTTGCAAAGTTATTCCACTTGGCCGCTGGCTCTGAAGGTCTAACTTCCCATTCCCATCCACTTGCAGAGGGTTGTGCAATGCCAGCTCTGCTGAAAATGAGTCCATCAGCCCAATTTTCCTCTTAAAGATGCAGAAATGCAGGCTGCTTCCTGGTTCTGCTGTGATTCAGTTATCTAAAACCCAATGTGTTTTCAGAAACCACAAAACCTTTCGAAACAATAGACTTCTGCAAGTTCTCAGATTCGTGTTTAAGAAAAGCTTCTCCCAGTTCTTCTTTCCTACACTTCAAGTCGAATATGTTGTTAGAGCCAAATTAAAACTCTTTAAAGGCGTCCACCTTAGCAGCAGAGGTAACCGTAGTGTATACAACCACTTTCTCAAATGAAGCACTTGATTGCTTATGTCAATGTTTCTTTTGTGGCACAACCCTTCTCCACCTATTTTTACTCCGTATTTCTGTAGCGGAGGAGAGAGAGCACTCACTCAGCAATGAAAACCATGAATAGAGTGTTTCATCTGGTAACAGAACAAACCACAATTGATGGTTAGGTATTATTTCTACGTTAAATGTAATGATGCAGACACAGCATTACCTACACTAAGATAGTCAGCTTCCAGGACAGAGTTTATCAGGAGGAGGTCCAGAACACAGAGGCTTTCAGCAGCACTGGATGATGGCAAACATGAGAGTATGCTTTTCTCTTGCATTTCAATGCTGTATTTCTGTTCTGCCTCAGTGTTTCTGCCTTGACTCAAAGGACAAGAAGCCAGGTTGAGATGTTTTTACTTATACTCATCCCACCAGCACCTGTGTCAGAAAGCTGGTGGCATTTGGTTCTGCCTGCTTTAAGCCAAAGTATCAGGCTCCATCTTCACATCAGGCTTCAAAAAGCAGTCTGATTTATGCATCCAGATCCGAGACTTTAAAGAATAGCTGCTTTGTAATTTTGGGGAGGAGCTGTTCGGGTGGGCAGGTCACTGCTGAGATCCTTTTCCACACTGATCCCTATAAGGACCAAACGCAAGGCAAGCAAGGGGGAGATAAACTAAGAAACTTATCAGCACAGGGCGGCCTGAACCATAGTCAAGTGTTGTGCTAATACATACTGTCCTGGGCTTCCTCTGATAAACTCTGTCTTTGACACACATTATTTTTGTTTTGATAACTCTGTGGCTGCATCATAATCTTTAGTGCAGAAGTAATCCTGAACAATCAAGCGTGGTTTTGTTCACTTATTGTTACCAAATGAAATGAACCTTCCATAAATTCGGGGTTTTTTTCTTTTCTCTTTGTATAATACTACGGTACCACCATTGTGCAAAGAGTAAACTCACTGAGTCTGGTTCCACATTGATAGGGCAAGCTCTTGAAACAGATTAAGAGAGATTAACCCTTTTTCCTGGGCCTTCTCATCCTTTGCTAAAGCAACAACAAACATTCGCAGTGTGATTAATCCAAAGTCCACTGAAGTCACTAGAAAGAGCCCACTGACTCCACAAATGTCAGTCTGTAGTTTCTTTTCCTTTGCCATGTGAGAAAAGGGAGCAAGAAAATGAAATAGAGCAGGAAGACTCAAAAAGATGAGGAAAGGGAGACTGAAGGCTTTTTTCCTGTCCTGTGTCATACAAGAAAACCTTTACTTTTCTTCCCTGAAAATTCCTTTTTCCAGATCAGAATTAGAAGGTGGAAATTTTGGTAGCTGATAGCAGGCAAGGAAGATGAAAAGATGCATGACTACAAGAAGAGTTCATAACTCACCTTGAGAAAACGAGAGTATAAGCAGGTTGAAAGAGCTGAGCCAGGCCTGTTCCTGGCATTCCACATCTTCTGTCTGTCTCCCAGACATGGCCAGGATAATATCTGTGACACCTTCACTTAAAATAAGTAAGTAAATAGGCAAGGGCATCTGCAAATATGTCTTGCTCAGTTTATACGACACCTGGGGTAGCTGCAAACATTTCCCCCACAGAAAGCTTATCACATCCTATTCTAGGAAGTGATCGCTTTTGTGCTCAGTGGGGAAAGGAGAGGTGTAAAAGCAGAGAGAAATATCTAGTCCTTCCACTGGAGAACTGACTCTCTGGTTCTGAGGAGAAGGCATGGCTGTACATGGTCTTGTCTCCTGCCAGTAGCTGTTATGGCTTCTCTGCTCCTCCCTGCTGACCTCTAAGCACAGCTTCCAAACCTTGCTGGAGCTGCTGGAGGAGTCTCTCTTAGATGAAAACTACCATGCTTTGTTGAATGTTCTGTGATCATTAGCGCTGGGCTTTTTTCAGAGCAAGAAATATAGTAGTTGAGAAGCTTATTTGCATTTGACACAGAACATAAATCGTGGTGGTACCAGAGAAAAGTTTGGGAAAAGGAAACAACTTTGCCCTAAAGTTTGCCCAGTGCACAGATGAAAATAATCAAAGACAGAAAAAAACTCTGTGATCTATAAAGCCATCTCATTTTTTGAGAGGAAAATGGGCTCAGTGCTTCGGGAAGCCTGGAACTGTCAGTAAGTGAAAATCCATTCACAGCACACACTACTAGCACCAGAAACACTCTGCAGCTTATGTCTCCTCCAGCAGCACCAGCATGCAGGTACAGTGAACAAAGACACCTCCCCTGGTGAGCCCTGAAGGCCAGCATCAGGCAATGCTGCTAAAATGCCTCTCTCTACCAAATCAGGGCACTCTGCTCAGGGAGCCTCAAGCTCCATATCCACCCTCTTTCTGTTCCCAGAGCTCTGTTATAGCAGTTTTCTACAGGGCTCAGTTATAACCAACCTCACCAATTTTGGCCACTGTGAGCAATGGACACTCCTGAGGACACATAGAATTTTAATATCACAGAATCACAGACTGGTTTGTGTTGGAAGGGACATCAAAACTCATCCAGTTCCAACTTTCCTGCTGTGGAAAGGGACAACTTCCAATGGACCAGGTTGCTCAAAGCAGCATCCAACCTGGCCTTGAGCACTGCCAGGGATGGGGCAGCCACAGCTTCTCTGGGCAACCTGTGCCAGGGCCTCACCACCCTCACAAGGTAGAACTTCTGCCTAAGAGCCCATCTCAGTCTCCCCTCTATCAGGTTAAAGCCTCCCCCCCTTGTCCTGTCCCTACAGACCTTGTCAAAAGCCCCTCTCCAGGTTTATTATCCTTTAGATTATAGACTCATAAAATAGGGTTGGAAAGGACCTTAAAATCATCTAGTTCCAATCCCCCTGCCATGGGCAGAGACATCTCACATTAAACCATGTCACCCAAGGCTCTGTCCAACCTGGCCTTGAACACCACCAGGGATGGAGCATTCACAACTTTGCTGGGCAACCCATTCCAGTGCCTCACCACCCTTACAGTAAAGAACTTCCTCCTTATATCCAATCTAAACTTCCCCTGTTTAAGTTTTGAACCGTTACCCCTTGTCCTGTCACTACAGTCCTTAACGAAGAGTCCCTCCCCAGCACCCCTATAGGCCCCTTTCAGATACTGGAAGGCTGCTATGAGGTCTCCACAGAGCCTTTTCTTCTCCAGGCTGAACAGCCCCAACTTCCTCAGCCGGTCTTCATGCAGGAGGTGTTCCAGTCCCCTGATCATCCTCATGGCCCTCCTCTGGACTTGTTCCAACAGTTCCATGTCCTTTTTCTGTTGAGGACACAAGAACTTCACACAGTACTCCAAGTGAGGTATCAGGAGAGCGAGTAGAGGGGCAGGATCACTTCTTTTGACCTGCTGGTCATGCTCCTTTTGATGCAGCCCAGCATACGGCTGGCTTTCTGGGCTGTGATGCTGAAAGAAGGATGAAAGGAAATGTTTCTGTATTGAGGTAATCAGCAGAAGGCTTGCTCTGTTGTGGTGAGTGGGATATCCCAGGATGAAGGAGAATGGAAACAACTTTAATATTCATAAGACTGGATACAGGAGATAAAAAATGCCTTTTTAGTACAAAACCAGAACAAAGTACCATAAACTTTGTGAGCCTTTTCCATTCTAATCCAAGTGGATCTACCACTGCTGCCAGTCTGATGCAGCAAAGCAGTGGAGGGCTCTTCTTTTCTATTTTGAACAGGACACCTGGCTGAGCACATCTTCAGTACAATAGCCCCAGCAGTTGACATTTCCATGCCCGAAGTGCTTAGATAGCAGCTTGTGCTATCTCTTCTGGGTGCTGAGCTAGTAAACGGGGTCAGTGGTGTGCTGCTGAGCCGATAAGGAGCTCTCACACTGAGGGCATAAGTTCCCTCAAGACTCTACCAAAACTGCTACCATAGGGACATTTTGTAATTGCTGCTGATCCTTCCCGCTGGTCCTGCCACCAGTAAAGGTCCTGTGAGCCATGAAATGAGGGGGACTGTAGCGTATAGATAAACCCAGCTGCTTGGTATTTCATCTTGAAGGATGGGAGGGGGTCTGTGTCTGCTCATATTGGGAAGGGGCATATTTGTTTTTCTTGTCTTTGGTCTCAGCTCCATTACCCAGAATATTCCAAGAAAAGCCAGCTTTCAGGAGTCGGATCATGTTCTTTCTATATTTTTCTTCCCCTGGCTCACACATATGAGGGATAAGGGAAGATGGGGCTACAAATTAGTAACACTGCGAAGTAGCATACCCAGTTTCACAGCTTCTGTGTCCAGGTTCTATTACTAGTACTGCAGGATATTACACTTATTTGTGTGCAGTGGATCAAGCAGCAAACCATTTGAAGATGGTGTCAGCCATTCCAGGGTCCATGCTGGTTGTGGGGTTGTAGGAGAGATCACAGTTCTGGGGGAAGTTTGCCTTCTGGCCAGTTCCCACCAACTATTCCACAACCCCAAAATGTGTAGGGCCTATTGGGAAAGCCAAGTAATACAGAGTGTATAAGTCAGAGGAAATCCCTCAGCATGGAAGCAACAACTCATAGTGAAGGAAAAGCTGGCTGGTCCTATAGACATCACTGCTGTATGCCAACTATAACCAAGCTGTTACAACAAAGCACTTTGAAGTACAGGAACCTCCCTCTCTTGACTAAGGAGCACTGAGATTCCGTGAAAACAGAAGAAACCAAGGGACAGTATAACTGGAGGAGGATGAGTGTCAAAACAAACTCCACAGGACAACAAAAGGCAGGGAGAAAATAAGTGTTTGTTTTTCTCTCTGTTTGCCTATTAATGAAAATAAGCACTCCAGTGTTTGGGAGTTGTTAGCATTTCTTGCTGACCTGCAGCTGGTGCATTTTTTACCCACTTCTGTCAGAATTTATTTGAGTTTGGTGCTGAATACTGATCAGACTTTGCCCCATTGCTTTACTTAGGCTTGGAATTGCTTATACAGCAAAGACTGTCTGCTAGGGTTCTCATTAATCTACTTCTTTGTTGAGGCTTCCTAGAGGAATTCCTATTTGGTAAACCAAACAGAATTAAAATGAATGTATCTACTCTGGGGATATCCATCTTGGGTCCCTGGGCCCTATTGTCCCCTCTAAATTAGACCAGGAGGGCCCCTAAATTAGACCAGGAGGCCCCCTGTGTTTGCCTGGTGCCATGATTCCCATTGGCACTTGGTGAAGAATTAATAGCATGTATGAGGCTGGAGTACTTAGCAAATTCTGTCGGGACCTCTAGCCATGCACGGGAGCTCGATGCCTCTCTAAGCAGCAGCCACAGGACCCGCGCCACTAGGTGGCACTTCCTTTCTTACAAATTACAGTAATTAACCTCTGATGCTGCTAATGAACGGTGCCCACTCTTTTTAATATTTTTAATAGGCTCAAGGGGATGGAAACGGATGTACGGCGGGGGGGAGGGGGGGAGGGTTGGTTTGGTTTGGTTTGATTTGTGTTTTTTTTAAAGGAAAGATTGGTGAGCGTTTTCCTGCTCAGCTTCTTATCTCTTCTATTTTTCTTTCAGATGCTCAGAGCTCACAATGATTTCTTTGCTGCTGCATTTGTTTTGCTGAAACTTGTCAGCCTCCTACACGTGTGTAAAGCTGGATCTTTCTCTCTAGAGATAGTTTGTAATTGAAAACAGACAACTCTAAGTCCCAATTCAACATTCATTCCTTCTTTGTTGCCTTGGTATCAGACTCAACCAATACTCCATGAGAAAAAGACAAGAGCAGAAAGCCAGTTTGGGCCTTCCAGCTACTCCTTTCACAGCACCCCACAGAGAAACTTTACAATGAGTGAAAACTTCGGAGTTCAGCACAAGAAAATGTACACCTTCTTTAATAAAAAATAAAAAGCCAGGTTTTGCTGAGGATTACGTGACATTTCACCTTGTGCTTTAAATTTCTATAAGGCCTAGTTTAGGTCAAACTGATTCTGGCAGAAAACCAGGATAACTAAGAGCTTCATATAGTTTCCATCTGAGAACATAAATCAAGCAGCAGGCTTGTGGACACCCCAGCCAAAGTTTTGCTGAATCTTACAGCCCCAGACAGTGAGGCTTTCAGTGAATGTAGTCTGATACATAGTTCTGGCTATGATATGTAGATATGTAGTTTGTTTGTTTTGCAAAACATCTGGGTATGAGAAGAGGGGGAAAGATAAGTGAAATGTGGCTTTTTCCAAGCTCAGGAGCTGCCCCCAGCTCCCTGGCTGCTGGTGAACAGTGAGCTCTTTTACACAGCCCTGAGTGGCTCAGCGGAAGCATGTGGGATGCACATGGGAAAAGGGTATGAGGGGATTTATACATGGTTTCTTGTTTTAATGTGTGCACAGATGTATTTGCACTGTGATGCATCTGTATTGTCTGTGATGTAACCAGATATCCATTCATACCTGCACACTGCTGTTGCACTTTTTATCCATCCATCTTTGTTAGCTCTGTGCTTTGGTGAACTCAGGGCTCTAGATTTTGCAAAGTCTTACATGTTTTTTTTTGTGCTCAGCCACTTCCCTCTGTGTTCAGTGGGACTGCTGTTACATGAGGATTGAGACCTCAGTTTGCAGGGCAAGGTCTGTACAGGTGTTTTTGTGGAGTGCCTTGAGATGTTCGGTTTAATAGAGGTATTTGTATTTTTATGACACTGAATGAAAACACGTGCAGTTTTGTTTTTGTGAAATAGTTTAATAAACTCTCACAGACTTAAAGCAGCACAAACTAAGACTTGAGCAATGCTTTTTCTCAGAATTTGCTCAGTTCTTTGTAATTTTGGTTTTTGCACTATAAGAAGCTGAGCGATTCCTAATGGAACCCTTCACAGAATGTAACCTACGCAGATCACCCTCTTCTCCCTGCACTGCCACAATCACTTCACTTCGATTCACAGAGGGCTAGATTGTTTCTGCCTGTGAGTTTCCCTCAGGATTAATGCCTTTTAAAACTTCCTAACATAGTCCAGTCCTTTCGCATCATGTTGAAGACTTTCAGTGCACCACTTTGTACAACAGATTCGGTGCCTTATTAACAAATACTAATTAAGTCACTGCAGCCACACACTGCAATAGTTGCCTTATATTGAACCTAGGTACTCAAAAAGGAGGGGAAAAAAGAAAAGAACTGACCCTCAGTACAAAATGCTGGATTGATAAAAGATGAAAGTGTTTTTATACCTATAATATTTCAAAGATGACAATAAAAATCATGTTCCAGTTTGTAAGTACAGAGCTGAAGCCAAGGGCTCTGACAGTGAAATCCCTTAAAGGTGATCTGTTTCTGAAGACCAGAATTTTTTCATTGTTGTAGGTGCTGTACTATGATTTTTCCCTGGTCAGGCAGTGGGACTACTGGACATGTGAAGGGCTGTATAGATGCTGGAGTGCATCAGGACACTTTATAGAGAGGTGCTCTGGGGCTAGTGAAGTCCCTGGTAAATCTATTGCTGTACTTGTCAGCAGAAACTGGAGAAAGCTTTCCATGAGCTTTGCTGCTTCTTGCAAAGTTTGCCCAGCATCTTCTGTTCATACATGTCTTTCCTGAATGCATAATATGTCTGCTTCCTTCCAGGGCCTCTCTTCGTCTTGGGCAAAAACACTCCTTCTATTTTGAATTGAAAGCTGAGAAAATCCTGACTCTTGGTTAGTGTTTGAGTTTCCACACACCGATGCTTACAGTATCTCAGGGTGCTGATAGAGAACAGGATCTGAGGTCTTGTCAACATCTATTTTCACAGGATCATTCTTCAAATTCCCAGTGCTGCAGAGTAGCTGATTGTGTCTGAGGACCATTCAGCAGCATTAATTCTGTTTCTGAAATCATAATCACTTCCATCAGCATGAGGGAGACTGAATCATGGGTGCTAAAATCCCCATTGCACATATCTACTTGACAATCCTTGTTCCTCTTAATTAAATTAAGCAACTGTGAAATTAAAGAGAGGAGGGCTGAAAAGGGCAAACAAGAGGGAAAAAAGATTTTCACTTCTATTGCTTTGTGCTAAAACTTTTTGCAGAAGCTTTTCTTTTGATGTGAGAATTGAGTTAATTCCAACTAAAAAAGACAAGCAAAAAAAGGCTCTTCACTTAACAAGGAAAGCTGAGGAAACCTTTAGATTCTTAGATTTTGCTTCATTTATTTACAGATAATAAATGGCAAAGGTAAATCTAGGAGCCAGCTCAAAAATGCCCACTAAAATATAACGTAGTAATAAGCTATTAGTTATAGGTAGCATCACAATTAAAATACCTGTGGAGATAGAAATGCCATCCCCGAGACACACCAGCAATGTCCTGCTGTTGGAATGTATTAACTATTTCAGATTGGATATCAGGAACAATTTCTTCCCAAAAAGGCTGATCAGCCATTGGAACTGGCTGCCCAGGGCAGTGGTGGAATCGCCATCTCCAGAACATTCACAAATCATGTAGATGAGTTTCTTGGTGACATGGCTCAGTGATGGACTTGGAAGTGTTGAGGGAATAGTTGGCCTTGGCGATCTTAAGGTCTTTTGCAACTTAATCGAGTCTATGATTCTATGATTTGACTAGAGATGATCCTTGGGTGCTGAAAAGCTACAGGCAATAATTGACTTTTAAGACTGAAAGTAACATGTACCATGTATAGAAATACTGTACATGAAAGACTGTATATATTTTTTGAAGGAGAATTAATGGTTTATGCATCAAAGAAACAGCAAAGATTTAAATCAAGAAAAAAATCAGCTATTTCTTACGTGCTATAGCTTTTCAGTATTCATTTACTTTAGTATGTCTTTATTTCTTTACTGACGACTTTAGAAGTCTTTACTTCTTTGTCAAAAGATAGCTGGTACCCAAATAACAGTAGCACACTCTTCAGCTTGGATGAAGACAGTAACTTATGGCTCCCTGCCCTGAGAGGTAACAAGGCATTTCAGGGCAGGATGCAATGGAGGCAACCCCACAATCATCATCTCTGCAGCAGATAAAGATGGCCATGGTCACTGTGCAGCCATTGTTCTGATGTCTGATGAGGAACCTTCTCTCTTGCAGAAGAAATGGTTAAAAAAAAAAAAAAAAAAAAAAAAACAAAACAAAGAGGGGGGGGTTGCTTTTGTTGCTGTTATTGTTGTTTTTAACTGGTATTTTTTTGACTAATATTCATTACTTCATAGTCCACATTTTGGACCTGATGATGCAGGGAGAAGGCTTGAGCCATGGTTACGGGCGTCAGCTACAGGGTGGGCAAAATCACAAGTATGAAACCTCTGTTGAAACAGAAATGGTTATTACATCTTACAGACAACACGTAAACTTCTAACAGTCTTGAAAGAACTATTTTTGGATAAGGAAACAGATATTGGGTCTCTGTAGCAGAGAAAAAACTATAAAGAGGGAACATTGAACTAAAAGCAATTGGCTGATACGAGGTTCCTTCTACAACTACAGTCAAGGGGCCACTGAAGTCTTACCTCTGAATTTTTCTGATTTCCCAAGGAATTAAAGGGATTCTTAGGATTTAATTTGCAATTTTTGCTTGTGCAATGTGTACATGTAATCACACAGTTAGAACTTATCCATATACTTTTACTACATTTTATTATTTTTATTGTTGTTTTGTTAGCTGACATTAGATTTTATTATTAGATTAGCCTAATTTTTTAAAAGAAGAAGCTGATGGAGGTAGCTTTGCGTCTTGTGCCTTTTCACAACCTATATCCAGGTCTTAATCCCAAGTCTTTTGAATTTCCTCAGAACTCTTCCATTGACTTCAAAGAGCTTTATGCTCTGATGTGCTCAGTAAAAAGCTAAAGCAAAAGGAATATGTTGACTGTGCTTATGCTTCTATAAAGGGAAACCTGAAAGTATGTAAATGGAAAAATGCTATCTTTCCAAAATGCATGTGTTCAGGTCCACGCATTCAAATCTCTTTAGAAGACTGCAATAAGCTCTTCACATAATGATGTAATTATTAAACAGACTAAGATAGGATGCCCTGTTTGTGTGAGTTCATGCACCCATGTCCATGCATACATACACCACACACTTCAGCTATTAAGAGGACTAGTAGCATCCCCTGGGTTTTGTTTTTGTGTGCCTATTACCCTCAAAAAAGATACATTAACGTTCAGTTCTGCGGCTGAGTTGGCAGCTCTGAGTTTGCAAGCTGAAAGCTGAGCCCTGATTTGACTCAGGCAAGCTTTGAAGAAAGGCAAGATAAGATAGCATTAATCTAAATGAGTGGCTCTTTTTGCCTGAAGGCAGAGATTGAGAGCAGGATCCTTTGGGAGACTGGAGAGCACCTGGGCATTCATCCTATTGGTCTGCAAATCAGCGTGTTAATAGCGGTGTACAATAGCCTGTCAGAAAAAGCAGAAGGTACCTCTGAATGCTTGCAAACTGAACATTGTTTTTATGTTCTGAGCCCATCTCCAGGACAGAGAAAACAGATGTTATTTTGAACAGAGAGGAATATAACCTGATGTAATAGTTTTTCAATAATACTGAGAAATCCTTATCATTACATGCAGGTACTCAGACAAATACACTTTGTACTATGTATACAGGTGAAGTGTTTTTTGAATGAAGGATTATGGAAAGAAACTAATGTAAGTGCATTTGCAGCTATTTTATGGGCACAGCCAATGTTAATTAATGAATGATTCAGGAAAATGATCACGATTTTAGACTGAGATTTTTTACTCTGGTATATCGAGCTATGTACCTATCACCTGCTCAGAGGAAAGACATGAGCAGGTTCCACAGACCCATATGAAAAGCCTAGCTATAGTGTTCATGTAAGGACTGGCCCAATAAAAGCAAGCTCTGATCTGAAAATTGTGACTTAAATGTACTAATATCACAACTCCTGCTGGCGTGTAGCATAAAGGAGCTCCAGTTCAAACATGGATCATGTGTCTTTCAAAAGGATTTAGTATTAGAAACCTTCTGCTTACATATTACCCATATATTAACATTTCTATTGATAAGCAGCAAGTCACGCAAGAATGTTTTTCGTATTTCTAACTCAAAAAAGTGCTCTCACATACAGAGCAATTCCATTACTGGGTCCCGAAAGCTCTTACAGAAAAGGACTTACACAATAACCTAGTCAGATTAAAAGTTGTACACCCAGCCCTTTTCTTTTAGATCAAGAGATACATTATTAGCAGCCAGACAAACTAAAAAGAGCAGATATTTTAATAGTGCAGCCATTTCTAGTTTGGTGTGAGGCATTATCTGATAAGTCTGAGCATTCATTCCCAAAAGGCTTTTCAATTACCCATCCTATGTACAACAACACTAGTATGAAATGAGTGACCTATCTCAGTGGAAAAATGCTAAGCTATAAATATCCAATATCTCTGTACATTGTAAGAGCACAGAATTGGATAAGGTATAAAATACATCTCACCACTCTAACACAAAGAAATCCAAACTATCACATCTGTTTTTTCATTCCTTTAAATGCATGGCAAAATATTGCTACATTGTCGCTTTTCAAATAGGAATACTTGGAGCTTGAGGAACTTCGTAGCCAGAGAGAGTTACATTATATCATTTGAGAGATGGCTGCCCAATACACAACTGTGGCAGACCAGCAGCACCATGTTTCTCCCACCACTGAGCAATCACTTAAAACCTTTGTGTCTTGTGCATAAAGTTTACAGTGGAGCCCTGCTGCAAGTAGGAGTCAGATGACGGTTCGAACTCATAGCGAGCAAGCACTAGGCAGTGACTGAATGTAATTGGTAATTTGGAGAGGAAATTTGCAAGGAGAAAGATGAAATCAGCAGACCAAATTCAGATCATTTCAGCTGTATCTGAGTGCACATAATCAGCATCTGCTGCTCTTTGCACAATGTATGATTTCACTTCACTCTCTCTTTGTTCCTGTTCAGCACCAGGCTATAAAGAGATGCACAGAAAAGCCCATATTTTGTTAAAAGCCATGTGTATACAGAAAAAGGTTCCAACCCCAATTTGATTGAGAAATTACAAGTCACCTTTTGAAGCTCTGTCTCCTTTTAGAAGCTTATTTTGTAAGTAGTTTTCTATCCAGAGGTGAGGCACTGGTGTGCAGAAACACAGCTATGAGGAGGCTGTCACAGAAGAGGTGACAGAAATAGCCCTGGTCCTGATGAGCTCAATCAGCCTTTAATGTTCCCTTTTCTTCAGGCTTTGGGGTAATCAGCACGTGATGGCTGAAATATCTGTTCTGTTCCTCTGTATGGTGTGTTTTTATAATTAGCCTCACACACCACTTATGGTCAAGTATCAGGTTCGTGATGCTTCTGTGGAAGGTCAATGCAATAAGTAATGCAAAGAGTTTAACATATAGGGCTCACAGGAATGTTATTGCTGTCTTTTTAGCACATATCATTTTCCACTGACTTGTCATGAAAATGTAAAGCAATTGCTTTTATTATATAATGTGATAGCACTTTCAGCTGCTAAAGAGTCATCTTTAAGTTAAAAATGTCAGAGGCATGGGGAACACTAGAAATGAGCACTTCAGCATTGTCTTTTCAAACCTACTTGAAGAGGAAAATGAGTTCAGCAATCATAAATTTCCACTTTATTTTTATTCATCCTTAGGACTGTCTCTGCCTACAGCCCACTCAACAGAAATTCAGTTGTGATTCATGGAGTCATAAATTGCAGGAATTATTTTACTTGAAAGATGGTGGCCTATCTACTCTGACCAGAAAGTTTTTAATCTATTATATTTCTTAAATAAATATGGCTAAGAAACTAATCACTTTTTATTAGCACTATCCTAAGATCACTTTGACTAACATAGCACCATATCACGTAAATAAACTGGCAATGTGCACAGGATAGATTTATGGGACTTAATTTCTCAGCTCACACTTGCCTCTTTTGCATTCAAAACAAATCCCAGAATGTGGCTGCTGGCTGATGTTTGTAGGATCCATTTCTGTCATATTTTGAAACCAACTACAGTATATGTCAGCCAGTTTTTGCTTGCATGTTCTGCATGATAAAAATCCCAGCAAAAAACAAATGAGTAACAAGATAACAACGTCTCCAGATAATATGATAGCATTGGAAAACACTTTCTTTTTCTTTTCATGATGACACATTATCTATATTGCTTCTCCAGCAGAAAAAAATGTTTAGTGCCAGCAAAAGCTTTATAACTCCGCTCAGTTATAGAATCATAGAATCCTAGAATAGTTAGGGTTGGAAAGGACCTTAAGATCATCAAGTTCTGACCCCCCTGCCATGGGCAGGGACACCTCTCTCTAAACCATATCACCCAAGGCCTCGTCCAACCTGGCCTTGAACACCACCAGGGATGGAGCATTCACAACCTCGCTGGGCAACCCATTCCAGTGCCTCACCACTCTAACAGGAAAGAATTTACTCCTTATATCCAATCTAAACTTCCCCTGTTTAAGTTTTAACCCGTTACCCCTTGTCCTGTCACTGCAGTCCTTAATGAAGAGTCCCTCCCCAGCACCTGTATAGGCCCCTTTCAGATACTGGAAGGCTGCTATGAGGTCTCCACGCAGTCTTCTCTTCTCCAGGCTGAACAGTCCCAACTTTCTCAGCCGATCTTCATAGGGGAGGTGCTCCAGTCCCCTGATCATCCTCATGGCCCTCCTCTAGACTTGTTCCAACAGATCCGTGTCCTTTTTATGTTGAGGACACCAGAACCGCACACAATACTCCAGCTGAGATCTCACAAGAGCAGAATAAAGGGGCAGGATCACCTCCTTTGACTTGCTGGTCACGCTCCTTTTGATGCAGCCCAGGATACGGTTGGCTTTCTGGGCTGCAAGTGCACACCGAAGATGGCTCATGTTCATTTTCTCATTGACCAGCACCCGCAAGTCCTTGTCCACAGGGCTGCTCTGAATCTCTTCTCTGACCAACCTGTAGCTGTGCCTGGGATTGCTCCGACCCAGGTGTAGGACCTTGCACTTGGCATGGTTAAACTTCATGAGGTTGGCATCAGCCCACCTCACAAGCAAGTCAAGGTCCCACTGGATGGCATTCCTTCCCTCCAGCGTATCAACCGAACCACACAGCTTGGTGTCATTGGCAAACTTGCTGAGGGAGCACTCAATCCCACTGTCCATGTCAGCTACGAAGATGTTAAACAAGACCGGTCCCAACACCAATCCCTGAGGGACAACACTCGTTACTGGTCTCCAGCCAAGCATTGAGCCATTGACCACAACTCTTTGTGTGTGGCCATCCAGCCAGTTCTTTATCCACCGAGTGGTCCACCTGTCAAATTGCCGTCTCTCCTATTTAGAGACAAGAATGTCGTGTGGGACAGTGTCGAACACTTTATACAAATCCAGGTAAATGTCATCAACTGCTCTACCCCTGTCCATTAGTTCTTTAGCCCCATCATAGAAGGCCACCAAAACGGTCAGGCAGGATTTCCCCTTAGTGAAGCCATGCTGGCTGTCACCAAGCACCTTGTTGTTTTTCATGTGCCTTAGCATGCCTTCCAGGAGAATCTGCTCCAAGATTTTGCCAGGCACAGAGGTGAGACTGACTGGTCTGTAATTGCCTGGGTCATCCATTTTCCCCTTCTTGAAAATGGGGGTTATATTTCCCTTTTTCCAGTCATTGGGAACTTCACCTGACTGCCATGATTTTTCAAATATGATGGCCAGCGGCTTAGCAACTTCATTCACCAGCTCCTTCAGGACCCGCGGATGGATTTCATCAGCACCCATGGACTTGTGCACGTTCAGATTTTTAAGATGGTCTCGAACCAATTCCTCTCCTACAGTGGGCCCAAGGTCTTCATTCTCACAGTCCCTGCATCTGCCTTCCAAGACTTGGGTGGTGTGGTCAGAGCATTTGCTAGAGAAGACCTAGGCAAAGAAGTCATTCAGAACCTCAGCCTTCTCCAAATCCTCTGTAGCTAGCTCACCTGAGAGCTTCCTGAGGGGCCTACATTCTCCATAGTCTGTTTTTTATTTGCTATGTACCTGTAGAATCCCTACCTGTTATCCTTAATATCCCTAGCCAAGTTTAATTCTAACTGGGCCTTAGCTTTCCTAACCTGCTCCCTAGCTTCCCAGACAACATCCCTGTACTCTTCCCAGGCCGCCTGTCCTTGCTTCCACTTTCTATAAAACTCTATTTTCATTTGAATTTTCCTCAGCAGCTCCTTATCCATCAAAGGAGGTCTCCTGGCCCTCCTGCTGCACTTCCTTCTAGTTGGGATGCAACACTCCTGAGCTTGTAGCAGGTGATCCTTGAAGACCAACCAAGAGTCTTGAGCCCCCCTGCCCTCTAGGGCTATATCCCATGGAACCTTACTAAGCAGGTTCCTGAAGAGGCCAAAGTCTGCTCTTTTGAAGTCTAGGGCAGTGAGCTTGCTGCATGCTCTTCTCACTGTCCTAAGGATCTCAAATTCAACCATCTTGTGGTTGCTGCATCCAAGGCTGCTCTGCAGCGCCACATTTCCAACGAGCTCTTCCCTGTTGGTGAGCACGAGGTCAAGCATGGCACCTCTCCTTGTTGGCTCCTCTATTACCTGCAGAAGGAAGTTGTCTTCCACACAATCGGGGAACCTCCTGGATTGCTTGTGCCGGGACGTACCATCATTCCAACAGATGTCAGGGTGGTTGAAGTCACCCATGAGAATGAGGGCCTGTGAGCGTGAGGCTTCTCCTATCTGCCTATAGAATGCTTCATCTGCAGATTCCTCTTGATCAGGCGGTCTATAACAGATCCCCAAAGTAGTGTCTCCCATCGCTGTTTTCCCTTTAACCCTGACCCACAAGCTCTCTGTTAACTGCTCACCTGTCCCCAGACAGAGTTCCATACACTCCATCTTATCCCTAACATAAAGGGCAGCCCCCCTCCGCGCCTGCCAGACCTGTCTTCTCTAAAGAGTCTGTAACCTTCCATTCCAACACTCCAGTCATAGGAGCCATCCCACCATGTTTCTGTGATGCCTATAATATCATAGTACTGTAGACGAGCACACATCTTTAATTCCTCTTGTTTGTTCCTCATGCTACGGGCATTTGTATAGAGGCATCTGAGCTGAGCTTCAAATGAAGCTGGCTCATTGGCTGGAGCAGCCGGAATATCTCTGCATTGGTTCAAGCATTTATTATAGGTGCTGGCAACTGACTGGGAGTGTTGGGATGGAATGATGCTCCCCTCCCCCAACACATCTAGTTAAATCCTCCTTAACCAGTCTGGCAAGCCTCCTACCAAATCTGCTCTTCCCCTTCCTTCGGACCAGCTCCACCAGCCCCGGCTAGACCTGGCCTACAAACTTGGGTCCCATGTTCAAGACACCCAAACCCCTGACTGTGACACCACCCTTTAACCATTTATTAACCTGGCTAATCCTCCTAGCTTTTTTTAGGTCCTCCCCTGTATCCTGGAGAATAGATGACAAGACTATCTGAGCTCCAGAACCCTTAATCACCTCTCCTAGGGCTCTGTAGTCCTTCTTTATGTTCCCCAGGCTGCTACTATCTATATCCCTAGCACTCACATGTATCACCACAAGTGGGTAATAGTTCATGGGGCTTACTAGAGCAGGCAGCCTCTCTGCCACATCCCTGATCTGTGCCCCTGGTAGGCAACACACCTCCCTTGAGACCGGGTCAGGCCGACAGACGAGTGCTTCTGTCCCTTTCAAAGTAGAATCCCCTACTACTACAACCCGTCACCTTTTCCTGGCAGCACCAGTAGAAATCTTTACTAGTGAGTCACCAGGCTGTTTCTGGCGCACGTGTGTTTCCTCATGAGCCCACTGCAGGACAGCAAAGCCGTTCTGCATGGGGGCAACAGGTTCAGGAGTAAGTCCCTTGCTTTTAATTGTCCTTTTCCTTTTTTTTTTTTTTTTTTGTCACCAATTCCCAGCTTCAAGATTTAACAGCCTCCTTCTTTCCTCCATGAGCTACAGGGGAAGCTTGAGGACTCTGCACAGTTTGGGCAGGGAGCAAGCATTCCTGCTTCCTCTCAGGTACCCTGACATCTTGTAGCCTATTAATAGCATCCTGCAGCTCAGCCACCTGCTGCAGGAGGACCTCCACCAGGGAGCACCCAGTGCAGCCCGGCCCATTGTGCACCTTTCCCTCACCAGAGCAGTGCAGGCACTCTCTACACCCCGAGGTCTGCACTGCAGCCTCCCCTCTCATCGTCTCTGTCTGGGTGCCTACGGTGGCCACCGCTGGGGCAGCCAGAGCAGAGCTCCCAGACCGGGCCCTGGTCATACGATGAGTGCTCGCCATCCCACTCACCTGCCCGCTCGAACTGCTGTGCAAACTGCCTCGACCCGCTCTGTTTGCCCGCTCTGTTCCATTACGGAAAAATTACGGAAAGACCAACTGTTGTAAAAAGGGGCTATGCCACAGGGATCCCTGAGAGGATGTAGCTTATTATTTTACTAATCATTTGGCAGATGTCTGCTAGATCAAAGTAAAGTACCAAAATTGTGGTGGTTTGCCAAAAGAAGGTGCTCAAGCAGGTCACATTTTAACTTGCGTAATAGGCAAGGAGTATCCATCAGCTGGTGCTAGTCAATGCAAGTTATACATCAGAATATTTGAAAAAAGCCCACAAAAATCAAAACCAAACAATAACCCAACTTTTCAAGTATACAGCAAAGAAAGTAAAAGTTTAGCATAAAAAAAACTGCTCAATGCTAATGGCAAAAGATGTCACTTTTAAGGCAACTTTTCATCAGAGATGACCTCACCTCTGAGGCAGTTTCTGTCCTTCACCTTTCTTAAATATATTCAGAAGGCCCCAATGGCAGAAGAATCAGGCTGACCGGAGAGAATGGGAGGTCAAACTCTCCTCATTGTTTTATTTCAATAAATCTCAGCGGTTCTATTGCACTACGTGCCTATAACCAGAGCCGAGGACAGCACAGAGCTCTTTTTTTTTTTTTTTTCCCTTTTTTTTTTTTTTACTGCTAGTTGAAAACAAACAAAATAAAGGACTAATAGAAAAAAAACCAAACAAACCCACAACTTTTCCAGGCTGATCCAAAGTTTATTTCCTTCAGTCAATGCTAAAATTACTTTGGGATTAAGCAATATTTCCTCATCTTTAAAAAATAATTTTCCTTTGGATTTAGTCTTTCAACTTAAAGAAAATACAGAACAAAAATGTAGCCTGGATGGAAATCCCCAAACCAATCTGAAGCAATGCTTGGACTTCTGCTTCCACTCTGTTTCCAGTTTTTCCTTGACTTCCTGTGAACTTTCACAAGACAAACAACTTGGATGACAGCATCTGGTGTACAAGCAACTCAGATATCTAAACCCTAGGCAAATCAAGGTGCTGAGGTCTGCCACCGCTAACCAAGCCATCATGCCATAAGCTCACCATTGATGTGGCTGCAGCATCAACAGAAGATGATGATCCTGGCTGAGAGTGCTGATGGTGTGCTGCTCAACAGAGAGGGTGATAATGCTCTGCAGCATCCTGGGCTCAGACGGTTTATGTTGTGTGCATGCAATGATCTGTAATTTCAGAGACAAAGGATGTCTGTGCAGTGTCTTTCACTGACATAAGCCAGCTTTTCTCGTGCCTCTTGCTGCTTGCCAAGGTTGTGTTATCACTGAAGCTGAGCTCTATCTGTTGCCTTCTTGCAACCACTAAATGCTCACTTGCCTCTGCAGGTGGCTTAATAACACATCTCATGATGGTCACTCCTCTTACACATTCTTTAGATGCACCTCTAACCAAACCTGCCCTCATGTATCTGTCTTCCACTACTACTTCAGGCTCTGTGGCTGCTATATGGTTTCTACCAGCCCAAGGACTTCCATTTGTTTCCTTCAGTCTTCATTAGGAAATCACTTATTTGTGACACCTTGCTGGCAGTATTTCACTCCTCAGATTTTCTTTAGGATTTTTTAATCTTTGTCTTAGACCAATCAGTCAGACTTTGGTAAGAAAGAGTATACATTAGATGATCTGCAGTGGTTGAGCAGTAGTCATGCACTATGGCATCCAGGTTAGAGTAAAATCTCCGTCAGGAACAATAATGTTCTTTTTATTATTATTACTTTAGAAGATGAATGGCTTGGCATTCAAGGTTTTTAGTCTTTTTTTTTTTTTTTTTCTTTTTGAGCATTTTCCCCCCAGAGTCTGGTTTGAACCTTCAGTCTGCATGCAAACCTTGGTGATACCTGACAGAAATACTACATAGAAGCTCAAAATGTTTTACCATGACTTAAGCCAGCTGTATAAGGCTTGGAGTTTGGACACGAGTTACATACTAGGGATAGTGTCCTGGAAGGATCTGGAGGATGTGGCTTAGACCAGCTGATCTTTAATGCAGGTGACCTCAAGAGAACATGTACAGAGCTTGGCCATATTTCCCAGGCACCTAAAACCCGAAGATATCTGTCATTTATCAACCAGTTATCCAAAATTAGAAGTTCAATTGGATTTAAATCCAGGTACCAGTCATGGAGAAGGTGGACTCAGGAGAATTAAAAAAAAAAAAAAAAAAAGTTTCTTTTATTTCCTGGAATGTTACAGCCCAGTTTTTGTATTGTTCTAAGTTCCCTTACCTTATCAGTGATTTACCTTTGCATAGATTAACTGCAACCATCACTACATTTATTTCTGGTCTTTGCAAATGAAGTAGAGAATTGCCTAAGATTTCATTTGTGTACACCTCCTCCCCTCATACAGACACTTGCTGTAGGTACATAACCAAAGCTAATCAAAACCAAGCAAAGCCTACCTCAAAACAAAAAGAAGCAGAAAAATCAGGGCTGTTTCCAGTGTTATGTCACTAATACTTTTCTTTAGATTGCTAAATGCTTTGGAATAGCAGTTTCATACTCTGTAGATCTGGGCTTGTTCTGTGAATCACAAAGAATTCTTCTTTGGTCCATGTATAGTCAGAAACAGTCAGGGCATCTGCTCCGGTCTAACTTGAGAGAGTAAAGATGTCTACATAGTAATACTGAAATGTATGGTAATTCAGCCTAGAAAGCCATGCCTTTTCCCTTTTCACATATGCCGCTCCTATCACCCTCTAAAATTAATGGGCTTGGGAGGAAGTATTTTTGCAAAACCTAAATATCCACTTTTATTTAGTTTGCGCTTATTTTATGGAAAGCTACATGTTTTCAGGTCACTGGTCAATGGAATTCTTTTTACAGCTGCCTCCTCCTGTTTATCTTTATCTGTCAGTAAAGTAAACTCTCTTTTACTTGTTTAGAAATGAAAGTATTCTGCACTGTCGTGTCTAGGCACTGTGCCACTCACGACAGAGTATGAGCTCATTATGTTATAGGCAGTGCTTAGGAAGCTGTGCTCTGTACAAAGGGAGGCAAAACTGGTGTCTTCAGCAGGATCACTGTGGTACAAAACTAAGAGCTCTTATGTGGGTGACAGTGGACAGAAATGATGCTGAATCTTTAGAGTCAAAAGCAAGTTATGGCTGCCCCATTTCTGTCAGTGTGGGGGTTGGAACTGGATGAGCTTTAAGGTCCTTTCCAACCCAAAGCAGTCTGTGATTCTGTGATTAGTAAAATTATTTCTGTTTTGTTAGCTCAGCTCTACTAAGATACACACCGACAACCTGTATCTGAGTTAATCTAATTTACTCCTTTACTCAGTTGCTTTATGAATGTCTTCCTTGTCGCTACTTGTTCTGATTCTCTGATCCATTAGACCATAGAAAAGAGTCCCCCAGGAGCCCTCTCCATCACCTTCTACCCCCTAGGCCAGGCATACTCATTGGATTCCATCTCCAATCTAAGCTGTTCCTTACACCTTGTGTGCTCAGCGATTCTGTTTTACAGTGTTTGCACTTGACTCACCCCTCTGCCTGAAATACAGTTTTTCACCAAAAATCATCACTGAAGCATACTGCATGTATTAAAGCAATATCCTTATATTTTGGAAGGAAAACAAGTAGAATAGCTGCAGCTACCAACACGTCTATGCTCCAGTCATTTTTTGCCGTTCCCTTTCCATGAGAACAGCATCTCTGAAAGGCTGGATTCCTTCTTTTATTTGGCCATATGCTCTTGCTGTAACTATGTTCTTTTCATAACAGAATTACACTAGCCGTACATTATTAACCCCCAGAGACAGAAATTTAATTTTAACATTTTCCTGTAAGCACTGTGCAAACCTAGGATATAATACTAATGTCTTCCCTCCTCAACCCCCCACATCCCTGCCACTTATACTTTAAATATGAGGAGAAGGGAAGGCAGCTTTCAAAAAGAAACAAAAACCGATCCAGTGTAGAACATTCAAATCTGAGTTATTTTGTGGTAGAAAAGAGCGTGCAGGTGGTAAAACATCTGCTCTCTCTCTAGGCTTTAGGTATCCAGCATTGGCTTGTACTTAGCAACATTCTCCTCTTCCATATGTGCTTCATAAAGAATGTTTAACACTTACTTGTTGGACTCTCTATAGCATTTTAGATTTCAAAACAGAAAAAAAAATGCCTGAAGTGGTAAATGATAACACTATTTCCCACAGTTTCTGTAGTGAAGATTCCTCCTAAGTTACAATAGTTAGCACTTTGTTTTGTGTAAGGTTTAGTTACTTTTCTAACAGGGAAACCAATTCCCCCTTTATGTGTACCTGCAACACACCGCTACTGGTAGCACCACCATCAGCAGCAGCACACTGAATAGATTAACACGTATGAGTGGGGCAGCTCACAAGACCTGAGAGAGAAGCATGAGATATTAAAACAAAGGTGAAATGCAAAAATCCTGCAGAGTGGGACTCCAACAAGGAACTGGGCTTGCCCTTTTGCATTCCCTTGCTGACTGCATGAAGATGGGACCTCAGCTGTGGACTTTCAGCAGATTCACCACCAAAAGCAGACATTTCAGAGGAGGAAATGATGAGTGCTCACCTCCAGCATCCCTAGGGCACCAACTGGTTCTTGCTGCTCCTGAAGCTAGGACCACGCTGAGAGAGCAAAGGAAGAGATTTCCTTGACAAAAGCTATTTGATGTCAAGCCAGCTCTTAAAGGAATTAGTCTTTGGAGAGCTTTGGCACCCAGCGTGACAGGCTCCTGGTGATGTACGCAGTTGTAGGCAGCTATGAAGGCAGCATGCTAGCACATGGCCAACAGGTTTTCTGAAGACAAATCCTGTGTGCAAGATAAATGGAGAATAAAGTATAACTCACATCTTAACTGATGGGCTGAATGCAGTCACGTCTTTAAGAAAAAAAAAATGTCTGGCCCTTGTTCCTGCACTTTAGGGAGAAAGAGTTTATATCAAGAGATATCAGAAAATCCTGTGAAGTCTTAAAAGTCTTAAGATGAGGACTGTCAGGGTAATATTAACAGATCTAGACAGCTACTATCTCGGCATGACTAAGCTAGTTTTACACCAGATAAGCCTGAATGATATTTATTTTCATTTCACAACATGTTCATAATTTCAGTGAACTGGTGTGAGATACAAACAGGAAAGAAAGGCACCATGACCAATCATCATTCTTAAGCTGCTGGGTCTGGTATGTTAACAGAGACAGCTAACAAAGCAATTGCGCTGCAATGTTCTTCCCAGCAGATTGAGCAATGAGGCTGGCAGAGAGAGCAGGGGAGGAAGCAAGCAGCTACTGCGGCTGATTTCCTGGGACCAGGTCTGTTATTATCCATTTATGATCAAATCAAACAACTGTAATAACAATATCTCAAGAACACTGCACTTTAATCCAAGAACACTCAGTCACAGAAACCAAATACTATAATTAGCCAGTGAAATGTGTCTTTTAGGCTGAAACACGAGAAATGCCTTCCATGCAGGGCAACACTATGCGAATGTGTAGAAAAGTGGAGACCAAGAAGACACATGGGTAGACAACTGGCTGCAATGCAAGTTAGCCCTTGTCCAGCTGTAAGGTTGCAGCTCCTGTTCTTGTATGAGAAACTACATTTTTCTAACACTAATCACCAGCAGGAAGCCAAAGGATGCTCTACAGTTGCACGTGTGCCTAGCATTGCCCCTTTAATGGGTGACACCTGTCCATATCAACAGCTGGCCACATGTTGACTTCCACAGCAAAGGTTTTTCTGTTGCAGCAGTTAGAAACATAACACTTTATTTAAAAAGTGATGATATGAAAGTGCCACATTTAAATACTCGAATAGGAAATTTCCTGATGCTGGCTGATGCACAACTCACTCTGCTGCTTCAAAAGACATAGCAAAGTATTACTTTGACATCTGGAGGCTGAAGAGATTATAATTTAATGCAGGGCTAGACTCAGCTCTGATCTCGAATGGAAGGACATAACAATCTCCTTTGGTGCTGCTGTGTGATGCAGACCAGGGCTACACAGACAGGAGATGGGGTGTGAGGAGCATGGGGGAGACGACAACATGCCTTCCTCATGAATCTATTCACTGTTTGTAAAGAACTTTCCCCAGTCCATTACACAGCAATGTCTGTAGGAATTTCCCAGTTGTCCTTGCAACTGCTTTATTTCCTAGGCAAGACATGCAGCAACCTATTAATAAGCTATACCCATAAGAACAATTACTGTTAGCTTAGAACACAGGTCTGTTCAGTTCAGCATCTGTCCACAGCAGCGGCAAGAAGCAATTGCTTAGAGACACATAGGAAGAGGTTGTAAGTATGATGTATTCCCCTAGTACTCTCTCAGCTCCCAGACACTGTTAACCCAGGGCACCTCTTAGGCCAACACTTGGCGACTCTTTTCCAGAGCACTTGACCCATTTCCTCTAGGAGCTGTGTTAGCTTTTAGCATCCACCCTGTCTTCTAGCAATGAGCTCCAGGGGATGCACAAAGAGCCACTTTATTTTGCTTGCTTTAGTTTTTTCAGTTTGTTTGTCAGTTCTTCCTTAGCTACATTTCAAGAACCATTACTCACCCCCTCTAGCATTCCCCACTGTGCTGTGCTACCTTCTAAACACTTTTTGTTTATGTTATAGTCCTCTTACGTACCTTCTGTGGGTGACAGACATCAGAGGACACAAAAATGTGACTCAGTATTTCTGCTCAGGATCTTGAAAGATCACAAAACGACTCATCAAAGATCATGAATCACAGACTGGTTTGGATTGCAACGGATCTTAAAGCTCACTGAGTTCCAGCTCCCTGCCACAGGCAGGGACAGCTTCCAATAGACAAGGTTGCTCCAAACCCTATCCAATCTGGCCGTGAGCATTGCCAGGGATGGGGCAGCCACAGCTTCTCTGATCTTGCAGCAAAGGTAGTATTTGGTTGCACAGGGTTGTCTTCAGTCAACCCTATATTCAGTGCAGCTATACTCCATTAAACTTACAGGTGTGTGAGTTTAATTCAAAAGTTATCAAAGCCCTTAGTCTTGTTTTTGGCACACCTGGATAACTCAGAGCATCCCCCAGAAGAAGCAGCAGGAAGACATGGAGCATCTCTTAAACTGCGCCTGCCACTAGTGGTACCACAGCCTGCAGTCTATGCTCTTTTGGCCTTTAAATAAAAAAATCAACCTCCTTTTTTCAGAAACTCAACCAAGAACTACCCCATTCCTCCAAAGCACAGATAAGGGAGATCCCTTTCCATACATTATCCTAACCATCAGAGCTCTCCTGCCTGTAAGGTGCCCTTATGTGCTCTCTCTTTTGCTTCTAATCTGTCATCTTAGCCATGCCATATTGTCTCTATGAACTTTAAAAGCATGTGGGTCACATTCTTACTTCCCCAAAGTGAACATAAAGTTTGGAATTGACTGCAGTGAGGTGAGGACTTGACTCACAGAACCCTCTTAGCAAAACTCTGTCAAGTAATTATGTGCTACAATGGAAAGCAATTCATTACAAAAGGGCTAAAGTAAAAATCTAGCCAGGCAAATAAAGAAAAAAAGCACCACTGTCACTAGAATTTATTGAGACACTTTTGAGGCCCTCAAAGGGATTTTATTTTGTGACAGTTTTGTATTCAAACTATAATCACGGGGCTGGGTGTGGAGTGACTTTCATTTGGCAACACAGTCCTGGTGAGAGGGAGAGTGAGTGTGTTCCAATCACAAGCAATAATAGAACAAAGACCCTCAGACCAGCCCAACTGATACGCGAACATCAGTTTGAGCATTCTTCCCTGAGCTGGGAAACAGCAGTCACTATTGAGCAGTAAAAGCTGCTTAGAATGTGCCTGCATCCACTATAGCCTGATTTTTTATTTTTTATTTGTCTCAAAATCACTTAATGTGCTGAGGGAAAAGGCAAGGATATGAAGTTATTGTGAAACCTACGTATATCTTTTGTGAAATCAGAGACTGCACCTTTAATTTCTTTTTGGCTTGCGTATCTTCTTCTGCTAGCTATGTTTCATTTCTCATTTTATGGTCTTGGAGTGATGACACCAAACAGGATCACCATCCCACATCCCATTGTTTTGAGGACTGCTGGTGGTTTTCATGAATAAAACTTTGGTTGCAGCTGCCTAATTCTGGGTCTTTAACTTTGGAGATGTCACCTTTGCAGGAGTCTTGCATACAGCAAGTCTGTAAATGTGGAGGACCCCAATGGACTCTTCAGGAAGAACTTCACACAATATCACTTTTCCTGTGAACCATGCTGACCGGTCACGTGTGCCTTGGTGTCAATGAAAGAAAGTTTGATCATGAACTTTGTGACAGGTAATAGGAAACAGGACCCGAATTTCCATCTCAGATCTGGGTGAACCACTCTATTGAAAAAGACATCTCTCTAGTCCTTCTTGAGTCTTTCCTTTGACTGATCTCACTCCTCTGGTGGCCTGAATTCCAATCATATGCCTATTCACACATCTGATTAAGTTTAGTTAAGTGCGCTTCTGAAACATGCAAAAGCTGACCTTAGGGCAGGTGAACCATCCTTTGAAATTGGTGATAGCAATAGGAAAGGTCCTCACAGCAATTCAGCTGGAGAAAGAAAGCTGCTGCACTAGAAGATTGTTAACTTGCTCCTCTGTACAAAACTGAAAGCAAAATCAGGACTAAAAAATTGCAAAACCACAACTTATTCTGGGCTTAGTGCAGCTCATTATTGAGCAGTTGAAATAAATCATCATCCAGCTTGGCTGCTCAGCTCAGCTGAAGTCAAAGGGGAAGACACAACATTCCTGGGATTTGTCATGAGGAGGTTGGTCACATCTTTCTAAAGCTTGCGTGAGGAGGAATGAGACAGGCTGCAAGAGGCCAAGTATTAGGCAGAAATTATTTCACTTCCTCCATGACTCTGCAGCATGAAATACTTCTCGCCATAAATCAGCTCTGATTAGTTTATGATGGATGTTTAGGTTAAATGTCTCAACTGCTCTTTTGCTCTTGGGAATCCAATCTTACTTTTATATATATTTATTAGTGCAGCTCTAGACAGCTGATTTCATTTCCCATCTCTTTGTTTTTGGCTCTGTTGTGGGAAGGATGGAGTCATAAAACTAAAATACCCTCAGACACAAGAAGCAGGACACAAGCCCTTCTCTCTCTCCATCAGCCACACTGACACTACATTGCATGGCTAATGGAGGAAGGACAAGAGGCTGCTTTGAAATGGATCCTCAGCTATTCTGCTCCCACAGTACTGCTGCAGCCTTTGGAAGAAATGTGGTTAGCGAGGCAAGCCTGGAACAGGACCACTGAATGTAAGCTAGGACAGGCTGTCATGCTGAAAACAATGGTGTGCAGGAACATGTGCCTCTAACTCATAAGTAGGAAATATTCACAGCATCCAACATGGAACACCTCTCTTGTGAGAGAGATTCACAGCATAGAGCACCTCTGCTCTGGAGACAGGCTGAGAGAGCTGGGCTTGTTCAGCCTGGAAAAGAGAAGGCTCCGAGGACACCTTAGAGCAGCTGCCAGCGCCTAAAGGGGTTACAGGAAACCTGAAGAGGAGCTTTCAACGAGGGCCTGTAGGGACAGGACAAGGGCAAACAGTTTTAAACTAAAAAAGGTAGATTTAGGCTGGATGTGAGGATGAGTCTTTACAATGAGAGTGATAAAACACAGGCACGGTTGCCCAGAGAGATGGTGGATGCACCATCCTTGCAGACATTCAAGGCTGGGCTGGATGTGGTTCTGGGCAACATGATCTAGTTGAAGATGTCCCTGCTCATTGTAGGGGGGATTGGATGGGATGACCCATGATGGTCCTTTCCAGTCCAAACCATTCTATGATTCTATGATCACATGTTATAACTTTTACTTTTCTCTGGTTTAAAATCACTGTACTGCAATCTCCTGGGTAAATGAGACAGGGATGGTGTGATCTGAGCAGAAACTGGCTTTCTGCATCACTGAGCTTTCTCCACTCTCCTGAACAGTGAACGACTTTGTGGACAAATGCCTTACCCATCCTTAGTCACCTATATGACATGACAGTTACTACCTGCCTCCTGCTTCAGCTGCAGAGAACAATTAAGCAGCATTTTTAGAGAGATCATAGGAGGATAAGTATGGATGTGGCAGACACTGTTTCAATTTTGACCTTGGCTGTTTAATATGAGGGTTCTACTACACGTGCCAGGCATCCAAGCACTCAGCTTTAGATATCCATTTCTGAGGACTTGTCATACTGCTGCACTCACTATGCCCACACCTAATATAACATTTGCTCTTGGCTTCCATCACAGCTGCTGAAAAGAGGGTGGAGTGAACTTTACTTCAGCATGTCTGGTAAAAGTTCCCCATAGACAATGCCTAATGAGGTTTTGATTTTCCAAAGTAAACTTACAGCAGCCTGTATGAATGCAGGATCTTTTTCTGCTCTGACCACTCCCCTCGCAGAAAGAGTTTGCACTACCTGCGTGCCAGCATCTCCACAGGACGCTGTGCAGGATGCCTCCAAGTGCAGTGGAGAAAGCTGGACCGCACCACATGTGACAGGACTCTGCCTTGCTGAACTCCAAGTGCTTGGCTCTGGGAAAGCAAACTCCCGGCAGCATTTCAGCTTAAGATTACTCATAAATGCCCTTCAGGTTGTAAGGGTTTTCTGGATGTGGCTGCGAGACAGAGGCTAGGAGGGATGGAGGAAATGTTATTCAGATCAGGGTGCACTCCAGGGCTGCAAGCAGCCTCTCCAGCAGGTTACCAGAAAGGATAAAGATTAACTTCTTCCCTCCATATGAGGAAAAGTGAACTATGTGCTCTCTATCTGGAAATGGTCCTGGAGATTTTGACAGCATTTCCTTTCCTCACATAGCAAGAAGTGAAAAGCGGAAGAAAACATCACTCAGATGACGTGGAAAAATCATAAGACAGGTCTTTGAATTACCCAGAATATCAGAAATCCCCAACAAATTAATATGTGTCATAGCTGATGGATTTGTGCTGGATCATAGTATTTCATATTTTGATATATTTTTTATGCTTCTCTGTCTGCTCAATTTTTTGTGGCATAAAGGCTCCTCCAATGTCCTTGCAAATAAAAACCTAAAAGCCAGCTTCATCTTTGAAGTGACTTTACTTAACATCTGCATGATACACAAGGAACAAGAAGCAGCAAAGGCAGGAGGAGAATGTGCTTTTTCAAATGCAGGCCTTGGGGGTCTGAACATTGTCTGTGCCCAGATGAAACCCAAAGGACCACATTCTAACTGCCTACAGAAATATTTTGCACTTGTGCTTGCTTTTCCCAGCACCTTAAAAGATCTGATAAACATGTATGTCAGATACTCTGAACCCCTTCATTTCTCTGGGGAGTACAGAAGCCACAACAATGGTAGCTGCCTGGCCACTCATTGTTATCTACCCAGCTTCAAGGAAGAACAAGCTTCAACATTTGCCAGCTACACACCTTCAGGGCTAACAGAGAAAGAGAAGGATATCACCTGAGAGCAAGTCATCTCATCCCCAGCTGAAGATACCCAATTTTCCCTTCCTGCAAAAGAAGCCAGGATGACTGTCTTAGCCTGAAGGTCCCAAGACATTCACCCTGGCTCCTTGCATTGTAATGCAGCCCAGAGAGTTTTTCACACACTCATATCATAGAATCCCAGAATCCCAGACTGGTTTGGGTTAGAAAGCACATTAAAGCTCACCCAGTTCCAACCCCTTGCCATGGGCAGGGACACTTTCCACTAGACCAGGTTGCTCCAAGCCCATCCAACCTGGCTTTGAGCACTGCCAGGGATGGGGCAGCCACAGCTTCTCTGGGCAACCTGTGCCAGGGCCTCAGCACCCTCACAGGGAAGAACTTCTGCCGAAGAGCTCATCTCAGTCCCCCCTGTCAGGTTAAAGCCATTCCCCTTGCCCTGTCCCTACAGACCCGTGTCCAAAGCCCCTCTCCAGCTTTCTCGTAGCCCCTTTAGGCACTGGAAGCTGCTCTATGGTCTCCCCTTAAGGAGCCTTCTCTTCTCCAGGCTGAACCAGCCCAGCTCTCTCAGTCTGTCTCCAGAGCAGAGCTGCTCCAGCCCTCGCAGCATCTCTGTGGCCTCTTCTGGACTTGCTCAAGTCCTTTTCACACAGTAGCTTCCCACCATTTGGGATACAACACTAGGCTGATCGGTTGTGCTCAGTGTTCCTGGGCTCACCACAGAAGGCAAGGCTAACACACCCAGGAAGGCTCTGGCATAGGGTGGCTGAGCAGCTCCAGCAGCCTGGGAGGAGGAGCTGTGCTCTCTTCCTTCCCACGCTCCACCAGCAACTCTGGGCACAACCTTGCAGTTTTTCTCCCCCTGAGTTTGGCAAGAGGGGGATGAGGTGACTTAATAGGGTAGGGCTTTTCCATGGTGAGTTTTTGTCATTCATGACATGGGTTTTCCCTTCGCAGTTCAAAGCATTATTAACAGCCAATCACTGAGGAAGCACTAGCAAAGCTGTGCCTTAGTTGGTTTCCTTCCCTTCTCGCTTAACTATGAGAATAGCATGAAATGTAAGTGGTCTGGGCAGTGTTTCTAATCTCCCTCTGGAATCAGCTGTCCTTACTGGGGTTTTGAATAGCCCTGTAAATGTATTTTACTACCTTTTTATGTCCTACGCAGCCTGAGAGTATGGAGGGGAGTCTAGAGTACTCTCCAGCTTTTTCTGCTTAGAACTCCAGCTTTTGGTTAAAATCAAAATTGATTTTCAAAATCACCTTTCAATTAACTTGGAAGTCAAAGAGGATCTTGTAACAGCCAGAAAGGAAACAGAAGCTAATAGGCTACATGAGAAAATTGGGGTGGATGCTTTGATTAAATTCAGGGCTCATGCTTAACCAATGTGAATGAGAACCATGCACTAGAAATGAGAGGCAGGACTTCCAAGTGATAATTAAGCAGAAAAAGAAGGATGATGTGATGTTATTTAATTTACTCAGAGCAACATGGGTAAATCATGCTGTAGTACTACTGCATGACTACATGACTATTACATGACAAAAACTGTATTAGTAATTGCATAAAATAGATAATTAAATATGTACCTTCATGCCCTTCATAAAGTACTAGAATGGATGTCTACCTCAGACCTAAATTTTCCCATCAGTTATTCCTCTCAGTCCCTCTCAAATAAATGACAGTTCTGTGCGGGAAAGGACCTTCAGAAACAGGACAACAAGCACACCATTTTCAGCTTAAATATGAAGGCTGTTTAATGTATTTGCTTCCTAATTGTGAAGACTATTCCAGATAGGACCCACTTGTTTAAGTTTTAGCGGAGGCATTAAGTCAAGACCAGGGTGCATGCAAGCATTGAAGACAGACACACAGCAGGATGGGACTCAGAATTCAGTAGTGGTGCTGCCAGGAGAATGCAGAAAGCTTCATAAAATCCCAGCAGACAGAGTGATTTACATCCATAGCTGCTATTTATAGTAAAGCTTGTAGATGAAATTAATTCTCTACTTACTTATTAAATGCCAACAACAGACTGGGCACAGCATGAGCAAAATGCTATGGTTGACCCTTCTCTGAGCGCTGGGCTAGATGATCTTCAGAGGAGTCCCTTTCTAACACCAGCTGTCCTGTGGCTCTGTGACATTTAATTCATTCTGTTTGGGAATTATATGACGGCAAGATCGTCTTCAGCTAAATATTTTTGCACAAGACAAACAGAGCCATAAAAACGTAAAACAGAGCTATCCTCCCTTACCAAGAAGTAACCTGAAGATAGTATGGTCATCCTTTTTGTGCAGGCATACAAATCTCAATGACACAACATCCATCAGAAACTTCAACTTGTATGCTGTTCAGAGGTGGTGGCTACTTTTACGTCAAAACAGAATCAGCTATTTTTCATAAGGCTTCCACATACACACCATCAACAGGTTTTGTTGGAGTTACCACTTCTTGTGCCAATGCCACTGATTAAAATGATGAATGAGTTTGGTCCCAGGAATCATCTCTGAGGACCACCAGAAGTAATCTTCCTTCTGTTTAGTATTTCCCTTTTCAGGAGTGTTCAAAAATACACAGTGCTTAATTTTCCTAAAACTAATAGACTGATCTCATAGATTTTATCAATTAAACTGGTCTTGGAGTGTGCTTATAATAGCAGGGAAATAATTTAATGGTCAGAGCAAGATGAAAACTCTTATGTTGACCAACATTATGTGGAAAAGGAATGAGACTGAGGATGATAACTCACCAAAAAGAAATTTAGGAAAAAGGTTTGATGAGCCCCCAGACTTTGTGAAGGGGATTAGAATAAAATTAGAGCAGAAAAACATTTAGCAGAAAAGGGGTACTAACTGGTGATGGATTACTGAGACAAGAAGGAATAGAAGAGGATTTCCAGAAGATGGAAACATCTCCTAGTTGCTTTTTTTTTTCAGTAGGATAACCAGCTCCTGGAACATTTTTCTAAATTAGCATTGCTCAGAAGATGTTCAAATATATTACCTTCAGTCTCTAAGCAGTCTGGACATGCTTTTATTGCCTTGTTTTCCTATGATTCTTACTTCACTGTTTCCACATTTTATTTTTCCCAAAAAGCAGATGGCAAGCCAGAAAAAAGCAGCTTTACCTTAAACATTTAGCAGCATGTGAATTCCCATGTGTGAAGGCTTTTTCTTTCCTCAAGTTCCTCCAGGCCGCTAGATCAAACTGCACAAGTTGTCAAAGCTGGCTAGACTGTGCTAAACACTCCCAGAGAACCATGTTTATACACACAAGCATCTATATGTTACACGTACAAAGCAAGGAAGAACAACATATCTAACACACACATATATATACAAGAGTGCCCACTTTTGGGGATAATAGTGAGAAGGCAATTAAAATAGTGATATAGATTGTCAAAACATTACCTCAATATCAAAATAATGCTTTTATCCCAAAGGCAATACTTTTAGACAGCACTGCCCCCCAAAATAGGGATTTTGGGTTTTTAACTTTTGGTGTTGTTTTTTGTTGTTGTTGTTGTTGTTTTTTCTTTTTTTGTACAGAAGAATTTTTTTTCCTCTCTTGAAAAAAAAATTGTAAATCCTTTTGAACTAAAAAATTTCCTGGGTAAACTGAGACCTTAAAAGGAAAATTACTACACACAAAACAGACATTCTGTTTAAGTAGTTACATTAAAAGTATAAAACTGTAGATGAGTCTAAGCCTTCAATGGAATAGAGCATGGTTTTCCTCCTGTTAAACAACTACATGTTTTATCTTTCCCAACAGTACAGTTCAAGCTAAAACAAAAATTACCTGGGAAATCTTTTGCAGCGTAGTATCAAAGAGAAGTATTAATTAAGTATGGCCTTTGAAATTTGATCTGATAACTTTGGCTAATTTCCTGTCTTGAAAAATCATTTGAGGGCATGTTTGTCTATTTTGTCGTCTGTCACCACTAAAATATTTTGGACAGGGGAGAAGCAATTGACTGACATCTCATGTCAGGCTATTTCATGTGGCAGTTTTATAGAGACATCTGGAAAATGTGGTCTTCCAAAAGGTGAGTTAGAAAACCATGCTCACAAAGTAAGTCTAAGTTTAGTACCTCTACTAAACAGAAGGATGAATGGAGTGAAGCTTAAGGCCAAAAGGTGAGTTAGAAAACCATGCTCACAAAGTAAGTCTAAGTTTAGTACCTCTACTAAACAGAAGGATGAATGGAGTGAAGCTTAAGGCCAGAACTGTTCAATGTTTTCATTAGTGGTCTGGATGTTAGAAAATAAGAACTTACTAAGTTCACCCATAATACCAAATTGAGGAGAAAGGAGCATTCAAAATCATCCTGACAAACCACTGGACTCATGTACAAAAATGGGGTGCAGGTCCATAGGGTTAAATGCCAGTTACTAAACCCATATGGGAATAGTGAGCTGCAGAAACACAGAATGGAAAACCAACTGACTTCCCAGTAACACTGCACAAAAGAATCCAAGGGTTATGGTGGATCACAGCATGAACATAAACTAGATGTTATGCCACTGTGAAGTAGATTAACATTATAGTCAGTATATGAATAGGAGCACTGTCTGTTGCTGTGTTGAAGGGAAACCTGCTCTGCAAGCTTTGGAAAGCCCCTGCAGCCAGAACTCCATTGACATGGAAGCAAAGGATAGCAAAGATCCCAGCTTTTCTCAGAGACTAAATCAAAGAGCACTGAGTATCATATTAATTTAGGTTTCTAAGAAATATGTTCTATGCCATGAGGCCTTACTACTGAGTTTCCTTTCCAAACATCACAGGTTTGTTTGAAAAACATTTTACTTGGCTTTGTCAATGAAGATCACTGGGTCTTCCATTTCAATACCTTGGGATGAATGAGTCTGAGGATAAAGCAGACGTCCCCACTTCTTGTGGACAAACATGCATTATAAGGAAGTTCCACTGATCTTCTGCAACACTACCTCAGCCATCACAAACAATTTGTGCTCATTTTTGTGGGTATTTCCTCTTCAAAGTCAACTGGAAAATGGAACTTTATCAGCAGAAAAGCAATAGTTTCTCACATAAATCCATAAAGGAGCACTTCACTAACTTCTCATGTGGTTTTGGAGACTGACATATTGTAAGGAGGCTTCAAGGGGAGACGAAAAGTCTCAGCTGACTGGAAACTGGCTCTGTACCGTGGCTACCCTATTCAGATGACAAATGTGTGCTCACACAAGTGAAGGCATGTATCTACCATGATGTCATGTTCTGCTCAGCTCCTTGTTTGATTCTACAAACCTCAAAAAAAGGGAAAAGAATAACTATTCAGACAGACTTTACTGCATCTGCAACTACGTGATACTATTTTCTACGTACAAAACATTCTACTATCAGAAACCAATAGTTTCTTGAAAGCAAGAGTTTTGCAGGATATTCAGCTCCATTTACCTTCATTTTCTGCTCCAGGCACAATTAAACCAAGCTCTTGCATTTTGGGTTAAGTCATGGAACATTTTCACATTAAAACTGAAACTATATACGAGCTTTTGCTGAAAGCATTGTCAGATCAGCACTGGAAAATTTTAAATCAGGCAGTGTCTATGAATGGGTGTATGAATAGGTCTTCTGTGGTCCTGTCATTTCCCAGGCACAAAGCCTTTGTAGCAAGGAAAATATTTTGGTCATTCATGTTTTTAGTGTGTGATTTACAACATTGTCCCAAAGCCCTTTGTGAATTTAAAGTGCTGTGACCATGTTTTTCAGAAAGGAGTGATTAAATATAATATACCCAGATCCTTGTGTAGGTTCTTAAATGAGGCCCTGATTCTGAAAATACTGACGAGGATGCTTTTAGTTAAATACAGGACTGAATTTTGGGAGAATCAGGGCCTAAATAAGCCACCATTTCAAACATACCAGCTAGCTTCCAAGGACCATTGCAAGCCACAGAGCACAGAAGCAGGACTATGTCACATAGTTCTGATGACTTTAATGGGATTACTCCTGTGTTTAAAACACTTGCTGAATGACATCTTTTTTGAGACGGAAAAACTGGCTCCCTCTGCCTTAAATGAGAATTGATTCTTAAGATCGCAAAGCAATTAAAAAAATGGCAACATGTCTGCTTAGTTCTGTACAAGTACTTGATTTTGACTGCTGATGGTAAACACATGTGGCTAATTTCTTCTTTGATAAAGCCTTAAATCTAAATGAATGCATCAGCTTTGGGCAGGAGAAGGTCATACAATAACATACTTTGCTAACTAGCCCCTTTACTCATAGACTTTCTAAGCAAATAAAACTAAAATTGATGTGTTTTTAGAATGCATTTTATTTTTTTTAGAAATCACTTCAAGAAAAATAATGAAGGACCAAAAATTACAATTTTAAAGGCTTTCTATTTCTGGGTTTCTATAGAATATAGAATATAGTCAATATAGTCAATATTGACTTCATATGCACTTTACTGTGAAAGGCAAGAATATCTTACAACGCATAACGCAGCAGAGAACATCCAAGTAAAAAGTGAAAGGACATTTCTTTGGATGCTTCAAGTCAGAAGGTATTCTAACTCACAGTTTAGGAAGCTATATCAGTCAAAGTTGAAGATGATTTAGCTAGACCACATCTATGCTGAGATTCTCAAGAAAGGGGCAGTGTATAAGATAAGGACAGTGATAGCCTTCATCTTGTTTACATCTGACATTCTCTGGGGACACCTAGAAACCATTTGATCCTAGATACAATCAGCAGCCAGAGACTGTTAGGAAGTAAAAATGGAGCTCCCCTTCCCTGCATACACATGATAAGAGATCTACACAGAGGCTAAACATATTTCCAGACCATCACAAATCAAGTTTAGCAGGCCAAGGGTCTATGATAGCATAGCAAAGAATGGGGACAAGTGCAGCACAAGAGAATTAGAGCAATATGTCATTGAGTACCACCTCAGAGTAAAGATTTTGGCTCAGTGGCTATAACAAAGCCTTTTAGTTTTACAGCTTATCTCTATCAGAAGCAGCAGTCTGTTGGTTTCTCATCTAGCACATAGCTATATGTCATCAAATAGATCCTCCGGCTCACAACTGTTTCCCAGCGTTTCGAGAGACATAGTATCCAGGGAATGCTTCTCCAATGTCTTCTGTGAGGCCAGAACTGGTCTGGAAATATAAAGAAAAGAAATTTGAAACAAATTTAGATACAAACAGTTCCAACATACACAGCACCAAGGTAACCATTTAATAGTGTATTTTGAGCTTTATGTAAGACCTGATTACTCGCTGAGATGGCAATGGTAAAACAAACAGATGAACTTCAGCTTATAAATGTCAGGGTTTCAGCTATTTTGTTACAGGTTTTGGGACCCTGATAATGACTATTTCACCCACAATTTACACATGGAGAGCTAGGGAGAGCAGAACAAATGCAGAAAACATGGAAAGGATCTGCTCTTCTGTTACTGCAGAGGATAATGCTCTCTGAGTCTCTATTTTTTCCCTGTCACTAAGCATGTGTCTGTTGTCCATCAGTTTGACATGGAGGCATGTTGAAGAATCAGACTAAGCTGCCTCACAGGTAAGATGCTGCCTTTCTACAAAACTAGAGCAGAAGAAAACAAAGGCAAATGAAGAAAATCCTTCTATAACACAAGTCCATATATTTGGGAACTTTCAAATCCCTGGCCTTCCCCTGAACATGTGTAATGCTTACATTTGCTATAAATGTATGCAAATAGGAGCACTTGCAATTCACTGACATGTGGATTGCTTGGGTGTGGGTTTGCCCTTAGATTGCTGGACACCACAGAGTCCTACCTGAAAACTGAATCTGAAAACGCCTGAATCAGACACCCATGACATTGAATAACATGCCACATTGCATCTATCTGCCCTGTTTAGCACTCCTTTGACTGTCCTCATGAAGGACATCAAGCCTAGAGAAAAGAAGGCTCAGAAGAGACCTTGCAACAGCCTTCCAAGGGGACCTACAAGAACCTGGAGAGGGGCTTTAGACAGTGACCTTTAGGGCAAGAGGGAATGGCTTTAACCTGACAGAGGGGAGATTGAGATGAGCTCTTAGGCAGAAGCTCTTCCTTATGAGGGTGGTGAGGCCCTGGCACAGGTTGCCCAGAGAAGCTGTGGCTGCCCCACCCCTGGCAGTGTTCAAGGCCAGGTTGGACGGGGTTTGGAGCAACCTGGTCAAACGGAGGGTGTCCCTGCCTGTGGCAGGGGGTGGAACTGGATGAGCTTCAGGGTCCCCTCCACCCCAAACCTTTCCATGATGGGATTCTATGATATGATTTTGAACTGATTGGAGTACCATTAAGGGTTGATGGCTTCATGCCCAGGCATAATCCACTGGTGTAATCCTGACAGAATATGAAAAATCAGTACATTGCCAAGGCAAACAGATCAGCCACCAGGATGGGAAAAACTAGACAGAAGTGATGGCAAGTGTTACCCTCAAACCTTATCATATGAGGCCTTGCTACAATAACGCATGCAAAAGCAATCTAATGTCACTGCAGTTCTGAAATCACTACTTTCAATCTACCAGTGTGTTTAGATTAGGAGAATTACTCTCTTTGGAAGTCTAACTAGCTTTCTCTGTAAACCCTTATAAAACACTTTCCTTCAGGTCTGAATAAATTACGTCCAAGCATTTTTTCCTTTTGGCTCAGTGACATCGAGACAGATGTGTGCCTCATCAGAAGTCACTTAGACTAACCATGAAACAAACCTGCCAGAATAGAACCCTTAGCCACTGATTGCTCAGCAAGATCATATCACTCCATGCTGTTCTGATTGTTTGCAATCAATCAACTTATTTGTACCCTAATTTATTTTTATTTTTTAAAATATAGGTAACCTACAACAACACAGTGTGACACTATAGTTTAATCAGTGAATGTGTGGTTTTTTCCTTTTCTAGGCTGATCTAAAGCATTCCAGAACTTTCTGATTTTGAAAAGTAAGTCTGACAGTGCTGAATCAATTTCAACAACAGTCCTCATTGGCTAAAATAACTGTTTTCAACACTGTACATGAAATCACATCTATAACCCAAACCACTGTTGAGTTTTAACATTACACAGCTTGAACTATTAAGCTTCTGTGTTCTTGTAATAACATGGTCCTCATTTAATCTCCAAAAGCTGCAATAGAATGCCTGTGTGTAAATCCAACTATACTTGCAAAGTAGAAGCATTAATATCTTTACATGAAGTTCATAAGCAACTTAATTTTGGTTTTAAGACTTGATGATTCCTGTTTGCATGGCAATTATTCACTAAATGCCAACAGCTTGGTTTGTGCTGTGCAAGTATTTTGCGTCTTGGATTCTCATTGAAGCTGTATTACGATACTCTTATGCACAACTGAGTTAATTTCTTTAAATTGCAGTGAGTTGTATATCCTCTCGTGCCAAAAAGCCTGTGAGCAAGGCATTCTTCTTGAAAGTTTATTCTTCCATTGGATCACTTTTTTAAATCTTGCCTTTTGGTAAACTTAAACTCCATTAACACATCTGGAGAACTGCTGACTATATAAGGAATCATTTCATATTTCCTGACATTTAGTTCCCTTCATAAATTGAGACAGAGGACCAGATCCACAGCTGGTGTGAATCACTGGAGTACTAATAATGTCAGTGGAACTCTGCTGACTTACACCAGCTGAGATTCTGGCCCGAGATTTGGAAGAAAGTGGTTACATTACTTGATATTTCTTTCCACAGCTGAGTAGGAGCCATAGGAAACAGAAGACATGCAACACTTTTTATTACCTAACTAATCAACAGTGCAGAAATGCAAAACCATGCAGGGTGATGGCTTTGCATAGCTTGGGAGAAAAAAACGCCTCCTTTTGAAGGAGGACAGATGGACCAGTCCTTTTTATTTCTCGTGATGAGTTCACACAGATCCTAGAGAACATCTGCACACTATTCCTGCTGCCACAGACAGCCAGTTCCACAAGATAATGTTTGTGAAGCAGAATGACATAGAAAACAGTCTCCTATGTGACTACTACAAATGACATGATGAAAAAGAGCTTCCTAGTAGCGAATAGGCCAGGTTAGAAGGGGCTTGGAGAAACCTGGTCTAGTGGAAGGTGCTCCTGCTCATGGCAGAAGGTTGGAACCGGATAAACTTTAAGGTCCCTTCCAACCCAAACCAGTCAAGCGTTCTGTGGAAAACACCAAAAAAGGTGTAGCCATGATGAAGGAAAATCAGGTCAGAGGCTGCAACATTAGCACAACTGCTCATCTTGAGGTACTTCTTGCTAAAAATATGAAAGGTTCTTGCATTTAGCTATGCTCGCATGCCTAGTCCAGCACACTGTGGTTACAATTTTACTCAAGTTTTTGTTCTCAAGCAACTCTCATGAGCTTTGAAAAGAGAAATATCCTTGTAAATTCACATAGCTATAAAAGTTTCACAAGAAACTTAAGTAATCTAGGAGGCATCCTTGTTTCTTAGACCATTGCATGATTCCCCTTATTTCTTAGTAACTGAAACAAGCAGTTCCAACCAAAAGCTGGCATTTCATTAAAAGAGGAGATTTCAGCTCTCCCAGGAAATGTGTAGCAGCTTTAGGAAGAGGCTGAATTTCTCAGTGTGTCTCCCTTTCCTTAGCTTGGTTTAATGGTTCATTTTTGGCATTAATCTGAAAAAAAAAAACAATTAAAAAAAAAAGGAAGGCTTAATAACCATGAGTAGATAATAACAGAGGATATGATCTGATATATACTTTCTTTGGTATCATAAAAATAGGTGGTGGCAGCAGCTCATAAACAGAGAACTCATATTTATTAGAGCATTGGAATAGCAACAAAGGTGAGGCATCTCAAACACTAATGAACGCTCGCATTGTGACTGACAGGGCAAAAGCTCAGAGCAACATTTGTGCTCCAGAGACAGTACTTTTAGTCCACCCTGAGAGAAAAACTTGTATTCTTTGATTTATCATCAATCTGCTGTCTTGGCTGTATAAACATCATTTTCACAGAAAATCCTCAGAAGAGGGATACTCACCAGCCATGGGTATTAAGGAAGGATTATGAAAGGAGCTTTGAGTAAAGCTCATGGCTATACGCAAAACCTTGGCCTTGAATAACCAAGGCCCTGCGGTGTGAGCTCTTGGGAGACATCACACTGACTGCCTAAGGCTCCTGGCCAAAAAGGAGGAAGTTCAACCATGAAAAGAAAAAGAAATTGTGTAATGGAGGAGGGGGAAAAGCCTCTTACAGGAATAGATGTATCAAGAACACTGTGTGCAGACAGATGTTTTTAAAGCTGAATATAAAAAATGTAAGTAGACTAAATTGAAAGTACATGTGATGAAAAAGATGAGGCTATTCCCCTTTACTGATATGCTACAATGACTATAATATATGGCAAATTATAGAAGTATTTTTATTTTTAATTCAGTTTAAAACGGAAACTGAAACTCATTAATTTGCTTTAGGCTTTGGAAGTGTTATGAGTATTCAGCTTCCAGAGACAGTCTACTCTGGCATTTATTCCTAGAAATAATAAGAAAACAAACACATATATTTCTAATTGATCTTGCAAAATGTAAACCCCAGCAAGTCATAAGGAACTTGCTCGATACAATCACCTTCATGGCCTGAAATTACAGCTGATGGACTCTTGCTTTTGTTATTAGTGAAGAAACTGAAATTTTATTAGCCAGTTTCAATCTGTGAAAAATGCTGAGGTGTCAGATAATCAGAAACAAGTTTTACCTGGCCCCAACACAAATTCACAGGGGCTTGAGAAAAATACTCAAGAAACAGCTGAAAAGAATGATTTCTTACTTAAGGGTTATTGTCTCCATTCCTCCTAGAGAACCTTCTATGTGTGGCATTTTCCTACATGCAGTATACTAAATAAGCAGTCTAGTCTCAGTTAAAGCCAGCAGACAGACGATGACGATGATGATAACCATATAATAATAAATTATGAGTTTTGTATTTTTCTTAATACTAATTATAATAAATTTACAATATATTGTTATAATATTATAATAATGTAATAATATAAACTATTATTAATAATAGTAAGTTTGTTCAATTACACACTTAATGAAGAATATTTTCAGTGCAGCAAAATAAATTTAATATTCATCCAGGGAATTGATGCTCCTCAATAAGCTTCCACCTCTGCCTGAAAGACAAACTGCAACTGCACCTGCATTCATTCCAGTCACTGTGCAGTAAAGTAAGTTTGGAATTCCCTCAAGAAACAAAACCTAAAGCAAAACTTCAAAACACAGGACAACTGCTATACACCGTCTTAAGATCTGCAAGCGCCACTCTTTTTTTTCTAGGACTAGAAACTATCAAATGGTGGATAATTTTGATTTGTGCCTATATAAATGGTTTGGGTTTTTTCTTCACATGTCCCTGGAATCCTTCAGAGAAAGAAAAGTGAACTCGGAATCCCTTAAATATCACAAACATTGATAAAGTGATTGCAGCAAGAACAAAATTACAAACAAACCTCCTACCCTGAGAAGATTCACATATATCTCTTACTGATATAAGTTTCAAAATTGCTACAACTTCCAATGTCTAGATCAATTTTCAGTATTATTACTCACCCAGTTTATTTAGTCCTATGAAATAAATGGTCTAGAGATCCTCAGAAACTATATGTAATGTCTAAAATGGCTTTACAGGCCACGTGTCATGAAGATGAACAATGATGACACTACTTTTTTAGGGACTTGTACCTGTTCAGTTGCAAATCCCCAATTAACTTCAGTTGGCATAGATGCAGGACCTTGTTTAAAAAGAACGTAAGTTTAGCAATATAAATATAGTCATGGATGTTTTAATTTCATCAAACACAACTGCATATGCTTACTAACAAAGATCTACTTGAAAACATAGTAATAGATGTGACTTCTAAGAAAAAGCTTAAACCATGTTTGTTTTAGAGAAGTGGCACACATTTCTGTGGCTCATTTCCACTTAAATTCTTTCTTTCTTAAATAAACTAGACCACATTCACTTTGAGGAACATACTAGCACCACTGCCTAGCACCACTACCTTCAATGGGGAAAAACCCACAAATCTCGTAATTGTAACTACAGGAGTATATAGTAAGAAAAACTTAAGTTTAAGAATTTTGTCAAGGTCTTTCATAAATCTAGTACATTGCAAATTTATTGGCAAATACTAGAAGTCATTCCTCATAGTCATTAAGTGCTATTTATCACATACATATTTACAAAACACCAGCACTGGCTAAACTGTGTCATAAGCCTTTTCCAGGCTGTCAAACCCTGAAGCTGCTTTCTCTCCCTAACCCTTTCTTATTCGCTCAAGGTAATCATAAACAGTAGCCAGAGACTTAAGGGGACAAATAAAAATCCCTGAGCCAATTTTTCACACAGGAAATGTGTGTAGAGGCTGGAGTGGTGGACAGACAGGTTTTCCATCTGAAAAACACGTGTTGAATCAAATCACAAAAATAAGAGTATTTAACTGGAGGAAAATCCAGCCAACCCTAAAACTTAGATAGTGCTTCAGATATTCCACATCTTTTCCACTCCTTTTCTAGTACTGAGGCTCTGAGTGGCTGTTTAAATCTTAATGACTTCAACAGAGGCTAAGCACATGCTTAAAGTTAAGCATGTGCTTACAAAGAGTGTCTACAAAGACAGAGACTCCGTTTATACAGGGAGTCACATGGAAAAGATGAGGGGTGATGAGCACAGGTTATTGCTGTGGCGATTCAGACTGGACACAAGACAACAACCAGCCATCGGAATAGTCTCCCCAGGGAAGTGGTGGATTCCCCAACACCGGATACTTTTAAGATTCATCTGTACAGGGTGCTGGGACAACTAGTTTAGGTCATGCTAGATCAACCTGGTCTAGTGGAAGGTGTCCCTGCCCATGGCAGGGGGTTGGAACCAGTTGGTCTTTAAGGTTCTTTCCAACCCAAACCATCTTGTGATTCTATATTGCTATGCTTTGCCAAGAAAGGTTGGACCAGTTGACCACTGAGGCCCCTTGCACCCTGATGTTCTGGGATTCTATGAAAGCGTCCTGAACTACAGTTTCAGCCTGCAACCTACAACTTTAGAAATTAATAAAACTTCTATTATTCTTAAAGAAAAATAGATTAGTCCAGTGCCCATATGAAGAAAAGTTCATTCTTAATATCAGACCAGGGTACTCAGATATCATAGAATCACAGACTGCTTTGTATTGGAAGGGACCTTAAAGCTTATCCAGTTCCAACCCCCTGCCACAGGCAGGGACACCTTCCACTAGACCAGGTTGCTCCAAGCCCCGTCCAACCTCGCCTTGAGCACTGCCAGGGATGGGGCAGCCACAGCTTCTCTGAGCAGCCTGTGCCAGGGCCTCACCACCCTCACAGGGAAGAATTTTTCCCTAATGCCTTGACTAAAATACTATGTAGGGCTAAAAGCACCCCCCTCTCAGAAGGCTATAGAAGAATCCATGAATGTAATCTTAAAAATGATCTTCTAAAAACATCTTACAACTGAATTAACCGAAGTTTTCTCCTTACTAAATAATTTGTACATATACCTAGGCACCAGGAGAAACCTATTACTGCCAAGATCACCTGTTCATCCACAGATCTGCTCAGTAGGTTTTGGATCACTTACTTTAATTAGCTTATTGCAAGAAAACCACTTTGGATCAGTACAATATGCGGATATGACTTACATACGGATTTTCGAATGACGCAATGCACTTAGAGCAGCAGTGAGTTCTTTATAGATCCAGGAGCATTGAATTGAATAAACTGATATCAGGTTTCAATTTACAAGTTAAGGTAGAGTAGATAAAGTGTAACAAGCTTTCCCCTCCCCTCTATTGTATATAAAATTGTTTTAGTACCAAGAATTGTGCTTTCCTTTCTGATGTCTCTTAACTTCCACTGAACCTATGTTCCTCCTGTCCCCCCCCGACCCCAGCTGCAAATCTGAATTCATTCAATACCTTTCTGAAATAAGATCAGATGTTTGATATTTAAGATCAAATATATGCCTGGTGACACCTCTGGGAGATGAGGCATGTTCAAACAGCAGCATAAAACTCAAAACAAAATAAAAAAGAAGGGTCAACAGCATATCTTGCCTACCTTTGAAAACATCAGGAAAATGTAAAAATAGGTACAGTTGGCTGAGACAGAACAAAGCTGGACACTGAAACAGACAGTGTTTTCTGGATAAAATTGAAGTTTTTCTCCTCTGCATTTTCATCAGAACAGACATTGGCTTTGTCCACCTAAAGCTAACTCTATTCCTTACTTCGGGGTGCATGAAGCGAATGTGGGCTGAAGAGCCTGCTCTGCCTCCTGAACTTTTAACTGATAATACTTCTTTTCACTTTAGACATGTCATTGAGATGTTTCAACAATCTTCCTTTCAGAGATCAAAATGCCTATTCAGTGGATAAAAGAAGCCGCTTTCAAATTACATTTTCTATTATTACATGAAGCAGGAATAATCTGCAGCTCATGATGAAATTGCTATAAGACACCCTGTATAGCGGGCTTCAAAAGTAATTTTTTCTCCTTCAAAACCCAAACTGGTCTCCATCCATTTGTGTTCGCAGTGTCTGCCTAAGCACAAATATCTGCAGTAAGTACTTTACTAGTAGCATGTAACAATAGACCAAATAGCCACGTCATTACTTATTGGACAAATGCTGAAAAAAGAGTCTAGACTGTAAGATTTTTAAGAAAGGCTATACTACCTCCAAAACCAACAAAACCCCAACTAGCGCAAATGATGTGACTGGCCTTGTGCGCTGCTTTCACAAAAATTCTCACATAAAGCAGGTTTTTCTTCCTAATAACGCTCTACTTTTTAAAAATTTTCATAAATGGTTAAATTCACAGAAAGATTCTTTAGGCATTAAGTTTGAGAGATTTCCTTTTCTGGCAGAACTGTTTGCTTATATGTTGTATTAGGATCAAGGGACAGTCTCAGCTTACTCATGCACACATGGACCTCCCCCAGCATTATGGTAATGAAGGTCAAAGACTTAATTGGTGTTAATTAGCACCAGTCACACTCCAACCAGCTATGCCTGTGCTGGAATTGCTGTAGGTCTGTCCCCAGAGGTGGAAGGGAGGGGACCCCACAACAGCCACCAGTCAAGTCCTATCTCTTTGTTGGCAGGCTACCCATCTTGGTTTTGAGAACGGAACTGAGATGCCCAATGGGCAGGAGTGACAAGACACAAGTTAATGAGGCACAGCAAGCTGAAACACAGCAACAACCCTGATTTTAAATGGAAATTTCTGATTACTATGTTTCCACCAATACAGGCACAGTTTCAGGGACTGCATGCTCCCTCTAGAAGATTTTTCTTCTCAGGCTCCAGGCTTTCAGAGACGCTTAGTCAATCAGCAAATTAAGAGTGTGGTCTTGCACAGACTTCAGGCACCTGAGGCTGGACTATCAGGCTCATCAAGACTACTAACCAGGCTCACAAATGCAAGCAGTAGAATGTGTGATATGGGTGTCACACAACCAAGTTGCTTTGAGCTGTCATTCCACTGTGCTCACCACCCACAAGTAAGACAGGTACCTAGGCATGGACACCTGCAAGTTTTACTTCACTTGCAAGCCTAACTAAAAAACAATCAGCAATTCTGGTCACTGTGACCTGCACTGGGCTGAAATCAGTGCCTTCCTGTAATGAAGAAAAGGGCCATGTCAGCCAGTCTAAAACAGGTAATGAGAAAGATAAGTTACCAGATGCCTAAAACATGGGACCAGGTTTCCTTGGGTCCAACACCCCACAAAAGCAAATGTTCTCTGAAGAGTACAAGTGCTTTTCTATCCCCTAACCATTTGCAGCTCAGGGGCTTCCTGAGCCAGGGCTAATTTTTGAGTATTCAGTAACATTCAGTACATTTACTTCTCACAAAATGGTCCTGTGACCCCCTCAGCTCATGCAAACTTCCATTGTTCCCAAAATCTTCAAGGATCTCCACAGGTAATAAATTGAAATACAAAAAACACAGCAGAAAACATAGAATACAATGAAAAGGCAAGAAAACATGACAAAATTGATAAGATACCAATGTACACTTTTTTTTTTTAGAAAGCCATTTCAGTTCCACAGTGAGATTTTATCTCCGGCTGTGATATATTGATACAAATCTGAAGTGCCTCCACCAAAGTCTACTTGGTCTGGTTCAAATCAGCATTCAAACCACGATTTTTTTTTATTAAGTTAATCCACAGAGAATGTCATAATTGTGCTGGTGCTGCACCACTGACAAATTTAGATAGTTTTTTTGAGTTTCACAGTGCTGTAAAGGATTTCTTTATCTAACAGACAAGTGCATTAAGAAAAAATGGAGCACTTTAAAGGTGGGACCTTATTAGGAGAAGACAGATGTCAATCAGAGTAGAATAATCATGGTATGCATGTGAAACAGATGCTGCCTGTGCAAAACAAGTCAGTGTGCTATACAGACGAATCACGGAAAATGCAATTACACCTGCATCTTGGGTTATTGCTAACAGGTCCACTTATTAGAAACCTGTCTGATTTTATCCACATTACAGTCCTGGGAAACAGGAAAAAGGTAATGCACATTTTTCAAGTACACCTCCTTGCCTAATGTCTCCATTTTCTCTTTCCAGAGGAAAAATAAGAGCCAATATTAGGTTCACAGTCCAACACTGCAGAGAAGTCACTGCCTTCTGTTAATTAACATTGTGATGGTTTCAATGTTTTAAATCTTGATTCTGTTTGAAATAGGAATTGTTGCAAAAGAAAGTGAGGGATAGTGAAAGAGCAAGGCAGAAGAATTCTCATTTGAAGAGAAGCACATAACTGTCTCAGCCCTTGACATAAATTCTCATGATCAAAATGAACAGTTCAGATAGTACAAAGGGATGAAAACAATTTAAAAGACCTAGTCTTTTAAAAAGCATTTTTTAAGCAATATTTTGAATAAAAATGGTTGTTTGAAAAGCTTCCCAATAAATCTGGCAGGCAGAAGGCATTTCTGATGTCACTAGGAAAAAGAACAAAGAGTATTTCAGAATCCTGGATTTTCTGTTCAAGCTTAGCTTAACTCTCCTTTTAATAAAATCAGCTTCTCTCAGAGCAGAGTTAGGCTAAGTCATTGGCACTTTTTAAGTGACTGAACATGGGATTGCCAAAGCTCTTTGGGTCTGAGGACTCATCTCAGGGGCGACAAGTTCCTGTATTCACTTGTGCCAGAGCAGTGCAGGTGAGCTGCAATTCTCTCCATGACATTGCTGGCATGCAGCCCTCCTAATCTCCAGTGAATCTTCCAAAGAGTTTTATTATTAACAGTAGGCAGCGTAACAATTGACTGTATTGTACATGAACGTATATACTCTTGCCTGTTAAACATTATAGGTCTGGTCATAAAAGATGGGAGTTTCTCACTGGCTTTGCTTTGTATAGGTTCTTTGTACGCAACAGACCAACACCAGCCTCCCACGACTTAGCAGCAGGTCAGTGGTCTGTATTTTTAACCTAATTGTCTTTTCCCCCCACTCCCAGGCATGTCTAGACTCATGAGAAAGTCAGAAGTCAAAAGTATATGGCCATCTTATTGTTTTTAATCTTTTACAATTAATGACAGAACAAAACCCAAACAAAAAAGATTGTCCTGGCTGTGTGTGCTATCGCTGTTTGACACAAACCATAAGCAAGGAAACAAACCCAAAGCACGTCCGACTCACTGGTTAGGTTTCGATGGTGACATTTGTGTGTTTACTTTGTGTGTAATTGCCTTTGTGTTGTTCTGTCAGGTACATAGCATTCATTGTAAATGTCTCAATGTAAAGTATACAACAGAATCAATACAGAAATTAATAGGTGCTGACATACTGATTCCATTCACATTTTTTTAAACTATGAGGAGATTTTAAAGAAACATTAATGAAATAATTTATATTGATCCCTGCAAATATCATGATGAACGATAGATATTTGTAACAAAGCAGCAAACTGAGAAGGCTGTTTAACTGTGTAGCTGTTTTAATAACCAACATAACCTTTAAAATAATTTTTCGACCAGCTTTCCACCAGCTGCTATGAGATGAGGAATCCATTCTACATTTTCATACCCAGTATTGTTAATTGTAATAAGAAATTCAAGCAACAGTAATAAAGCTGATTCTAAATCTGGTGGGAACCGATGAAAGCAATTATGGTGAGGGCTTGGTACTGTCAAACTGTCAAGTTTCGAGCTTAACATAATTCTTTAGACTTTAAGCTTTCTCTATTCTAGAAGAAAAAGACTGAAAGCCATTTTATCTGTTGAGAATGCAATGAGACCAAGGAAACAGACCAGAATGCCAAAACACTATATAAAGCACCAATAAAATTGTATGTCATGTCACAGCAATCTTTCAGGAAGGGGTCTGTCTTGCACTCTTGGATATTACCAGTGAAAAAATACGACAAGGGCCTTGAGGGCCTTGGTGGGGTGGGGTGTGAGAAATTTCAGAGGTCTGGGAAGCACATTCATTTATATTTTATCAATTGTTTCTGTTTTTCTAGGCCAGAGACATGTTCCATTGTGGAGGAAACAATGAAATAATATAACAGAATAATGAGTCATTAGGTTGAGCCTGAATACTGCCATTTATCAGCAGAAATTATTCTGCCCAAAGTCTTTCCTACAGCTGCTTGCAAAACTAGCACTGAGGCTAGTGCCCTACACACATGCTTCCAAGTTGCACAAGTTTGTGTTTATAAAAAATATCAGACTACCAAAATAAGGTGTCTGTCCTTATATAAATAAGGTGTTCTATGTCCTACGTGTATGAAAGTAAAGTATGGCAGGGACGGTGGCACAGAATATCATAGAATATCTCAAGTTGGAAGGGATCCATAAGGATCATCAAGTCCAAGTCCCTGATTCTTATAGGACAAACTAAAACTAAACCATCTGACTAAGCGTCCTCTAGATGTTCCTTCAACTCTGTACGTTAACTCAGTCTTCAGCTCCTCAGCTGAAGCTCCCTGTGATGGTCAAAATCACACTGAAAGATGTCTGGATGAACCAGGAGGCAGATCTTTCACAGAAGACAGTAATCACTTTACCTGTTTTTTAAAGTATTCCATGAAACAACAACTTTCAGTCAATAGTGAACCTGAACTGGAGTTGAACCTCTTGCAGAGCAGCTAGTGAGTAGGCAGCAACAAATAATGATGCATGAAGGCAACTCCAGTAGAAAAAAATACTCCACTGTGATTTGTGTTTTAGTTCTACAGGTTGTGTAAAGAAGCTGTTCAAGGACAGGTTGGATAGGGCTTGAAGCAACTTGGTCTAGTGGAAGGTGTCCCTGCAACACCTTAATGTGTTAATCTACAGCCTCAGAGACTATTTAGGGAATGAATTAAGAGAGAGTTGTCCCCAGGTACCAGGAGTAGACTGCAGTAAAGATGAAAGCAACTGATGTGCATAGTATTGTTTGCTGCTCAAAGATAAGATGCTTGTACCTACAGAAAGGAAGGCTGTACTAAAACTACTCTGTTGTTCTCTGTACAACAGTGTAATGAACAGATAGGCACGCACAACTGACTGAGTCTTAGGTCATAACAGGAAGTGTCCAACAGACAGAAGAGTCAGTAGATAGACATACAAAGCTCGAAACATTAATTTCATTTCTAAAGATGCCGTAAAACCCAGGCAGAAAGAAATACTTGTTCTCCCAGATGGAATTTGTATAGCAAGATGTTATTTTGCTTCCTTCGAGCATCCTAGAGCTGTTCCCAGCATTACAAAAATGAGCAGTTTCAGAAGGCTTGGAGTTGGATTGGAGGTTTATCATAACCAGCCAGTTCTTCTCAAGCCTTTGACCAGCAAGAAATTATGAAAGGATATACCTCTTCTGAGTTTTCTGCATTACTGCTTTTGGAAATGAGAGTGGTAAAAACATAGCCATCCCTCTTTTACAGGGTGGGATGAAAAGTGGGATTAACATGAACACTCAGGACAATTCCTTTGAAGTTTGCATCAAAGAAGGAATGATGCCTTGGGGGCAGAGGAAGAGAAAGCACTACTTTATCATATCAAGTCATTCATTCTCAGTGCTTCTGTGAGTTTATTCTGCGTCAGCAACCACAAATTAGGCAACAAAAGTGTGATAAAACTAACCATTCCCTGAAATCCCTTCTTATAGACGATGCTTAATTCAGAGGTGTGGGGATTTTTCCTTTTCATCATTGGCTGAAAATACAAAAATTCTAGTGAAACTGTCTCTGGCGAGCAATCCAGATCAATATGAGGCAAACAGCTAGAATTAAATCAATAGAGTGAATGATGAGCCCAAAGACACTTCTTTTTAAAGCAAAGAACCCAAGTGATTCAAATTCTCTCACAGATAGTGTCCTGCCTCACCAGACCTGACTGGCCTCCACAAGGCCTGAAGCTCATAAACCACAGTGCTTGCACCAGCACCATAACACCCATCCCTACTTCTCTGCTAGTATGTGCAAATAGGAAAAATGGAAGTGAAACAAACCTGGGTGACGGAGAGAAATGTATAGGCTACCTGATGGCCGTTCAAAGCAACTCAGGTTTGGACAAAAATCACATTCACAGAGAGGCTGTCATTGGCAGGCTGAAGGTGGCTGCTGGAGAGAGGCAAGCTGATGTCATGCTGTGTAGTAAAAGCAAGTTGTTATTGGCACAGGTTTAGAATAGTTGCATTGCACATGTGTGTCTAAGCCACAGTGGCTTATGCAGTTTATGCAGTGGCTTATGTCCCAGATGAGTGCAAAACCACCTATTTTCCCATCGTGCCTCTCCGTGCACTTCATTTATTGCTTCCACCCCCACTGTCCAGCAATCCAAATGGCAAAATCCAAGTGCTAGCTCTAACAGGAACAGGAACATAGCAGCTGGCTGGCATAAAACCAGTGTGGGTCCAAATCAGGAGAAGATGGACTTCGGCCAGCTTTAGAAAAGGCAGCTTTGGGTGGCAGGAATGGGTTTCAAAGGTTATGTACACCCTACTCTAGCAGAACCTCCAATGGATGATGTATTGCTACCCTTTCTAAATGTGGACTCCCTTAATGGAGTAGCAAGTCCTAGAATCACTACAGGGTTTGCAGAGTTACAGTGCTAATAGTGTTTTTTTGTGCTATAGGAAATTAAGATAATCTTCTGAAAAGTAAAATATAAAAAATCAAAAACACAATCCTGAGAATAAACGCAAACGTGCTGGGTTGACCCTGGCTGGAGGCACATAAGCTGCTCCATCACTGCTCTACTCAGCTCAGGGTAGAGCAAATATGAAAGGCTTGTGGGTCGAGATAAGGACAGGAAGAGATCACTCACCAGTTACCGTCATGGGCAAAACAGACTTGACTTGGGGAGACTGGTTTGCAACTGATCAAATCAAAGTGGAGTACTGAGAAATAAAACCAAATCTTATGACACTTTCCTCCAACTCTTCCCTTCTTCCTGGGCCCAACATCACTCCTAAATCTTCTACCTCCTCCCTGCAGCAGTGCAGGGGAACAGGGAATGGGGGTTGTGGTCAGTTCATCACACGTTTTCTCTGCTCCTCATGGGACGACTCCTCGCATTCTTCCCCTGCTCCAGCATGGGCTCCTCTCTCCACAGGGCCACAGGTCCTGCTCCAGCATGGGCTTTCCACAGGGTGACAGACTCCTCCAGGCATTCCCTTGCTCCAGTGAGGTATCCTCCATAGGCTGGAGGTGGATCTCTACTCCACCATGGACCTCCATGGGCTGCAGGGGGACATCCTGCCTCATCACCACAGGCTGCAGGGGAATTTCTGCTCCAGAGCTTGGAGCACCTCCTCCCTCCTTCTGCAGTGACCTTGGGGTCTACAGTAGGTCCATCTTGGATCCAGCTGCATTGGGTCCACCAGACATGGGGGAAGCTTCTAGAAGACTTTGCCACACAAACCCAACACATATCCCCAGCAAGAAGGATGTCAACCCTTGCACAAAGATTTGTCAGGATGTCTGAAGAAAAGACTAGTGGGAAATGTCATATGGAGAGAAGTCCTGATAAGACTACTGCTACTGAAAAATCCCACAACGGTAAGTAATGCATACTGCACTGTTTTTCAAGGCCAGATTCCAACCCTACCATTCAAGGGAAAAATAAAACAACTTTTAAAAGGAGATCTGGAAACAAGACTCATCCAACGCACCTTGAAGTCTGTTTGCTAAGAAATGCCCAGCCACTCTTGCAGCCTCCAGCAGTCATTGCATCTTGCAATATCCTACCTCCATGAGAAGTCCAAGGAAATGACTGTGGTCTAGAGACCCCTGGATTTGTTCCCTACCTGACAGCTTCAGGGAGCTCTGTAGCACCAAGGTTGTGTTTTAAAGCCTGCAAATCTCACAGTATTTGAAACTGGAGGCTATTGACCAAATTTCATAAGGATATATTCTTGCCAATCGTCATTGGAATAACCTATGTCCATGAAGCTGTATAACCAGTTGGGAATTTTCTGGCTGTTTTTCAGCCAAATCAAAGATATATATTAAATATACACTGAGGTTAATTTCAAGAAACATTGGGAAACTGGGGCTTTAGATTCATAAACCAATGACTTAATTATACTCACCTACATATAGCATATTTCCTATTCATATCAGATAAAATGGCTAACAACCTTTACTGTTCCTGAAATTTGTGGTGCAATGTTCCTGTCACGGGTGGTACTCTGCTCTTTCTTAGACATGACTTCTTTAGAGACTAAACCACATACCTTGTCAGAAAGTCATTAGATTTCCTTAGATTTCCCTCAAATTTATATCTCTAATTTTTGGGAAGAGACGTTAAAAAACCAGACGTAAAAAACCAGAATGGTATGTGGCACTGTTCAGCATAATCATAGAAACACAGCCTAGTTTGGGCTGGAAGGAACCTTAAATCTCACCTAGTTCCAACCTCCTGCCATGGGCAGGGACACCTTCCACTAGACAAGGTTGCTCCAAGCTCTATCTAACCAGGCCTACTTCCAAGTCTCACATCTAAATCTTACATTCAGTATTAAGGAATATTGCAACATGCTACAGCTGGGTCAGACATGGTCTGATTTGGAGAGGACAAAGAAATGCACACAGGACTTCATTTGGTGAAGCATGTGCATCCTTCTCAATTGCAGAACTGGAACAGTTACCGATGCCCAATATCAGCCCGCTGGCCTCCTGTGCCACTCAGGTGCGATTCTTCATGGGCCTGAAGGTGATCTACAAGAATGTAATGGCAACTAACCATTTCTGTAGTAAAATTAGTGGTTTCATCTCTTAATGTGGCATTTTCAAGAAATGAAATGCAGATTATACTCTTCTTTGAACCTGAGCTTTTCAGTCTCCTCCCCATCACAGAACAAAGCCATTCGTATTTCCCTTTAAAATATACCAGATACATAACTGTACAGTGGAAACTGTCGAACACATGAAAGAAAGGCAGACTGTATTTTTCACATTGCCAGACAAAAAGTACAGAAAGTACTAACCAAATTAAACTTGGTTTTGAAGAGTCTTGTTAGAGAAAGGAACAGATCAGTTATGCTGTTTGATGCTGCAGCAGGACAGTCTTTACACTCAGCTTTTTTCCATTTCTGTCATATAGTTGAACTTGTATTTCTGGATGAATACACTACAGAGAGTCTATAGGTAAACATTAAACCAATAACTGCAAGGCAAATGAAAGTCTTTTTTGAGACCATCTGTCACTTGAAGCTAATTGTTTCAGTACATTAATCACATAGGCTGAATTTCTGTGCTGTTGGAAACTTACTAATAACACCAAATGATCAAATATGCCTTTCACTATATATTTGTATGTTAAAGGAGCATTTAAGGAACATTAAATGGAGCAAGTCCACTGATCTGGACAGCCATGGCTCTAAACTGAACAGAAATTTCTAACAGAACTACAGTTACCTCAACAAAAGACAAGTAGAAATAACTTTGCATATGTTTATCATAGCAGTTCATCCTTACATGCTGTTTTTCAGCTTAAACAGTTAATTTTAGTACAGAGACGAGTGTATCTTGGTACCTGTCAAGATAAACACTTTTAACATATAGTGCAGAGTAAATAATCCAAAATGACAAAATTGATTTTGGAAAATGACATACACTAACACAGCTAATGGTGAGTAATTCCAGGTTGGGATTTACCAGATTTGATTTGAACTATAAACTATATCTTGGTTTACAGTGCTATCAAATAATACTTAAAATGCAACTATGGCAGATATCCCATGTAAAAAAATCCCATGTATTCTAAAGACATTAACTATTTCCTTGGACAAGTAAACAGTGCCTCATTGTACTGATGACATTGTAAGAAACAGAGGCTTTTGATTAAGGGGATTATCATTGAAATAAAGACAGATCACATTTTAAACTCAGTTGGATTAGTTGATGCTAATTTTCCACAAAGGTATCATGGTGGTTGTACTTCCTATGGTTTTGATTTTCTATAGAAGCATTTCACAGAATGATTAGGATCTCCTGTTCACAGACAATCCTCCACTTCTGCTTTCCTCTCCCTACACATGTTCTCTGTATAGCACATGGATGATCACAAACATCCCAGTCAGCGACAGGCAGGAAATGCCTTGGGAAATGCAACTGCCTTTATCACAGACCCAAGGACTAAGCAGTTTCACCTCCTTTCCATCCACACTCTCCATGCACAGCTGAAATCCAACGCTGTCAGTCTGCACAAGCATTAGTTTTTCAGTATCTAGCATGAAATAATCAATAGACTGTTTTTATAAGGATTCCTATAAATGAACAAATGTCCTTCCCTATTCCTCCTGCTTTTTGTGTACATACTTCATTTTTTAACTGTCCTCCCCTTTGATACTGTTTTCTACATTACAGACCCTTACTGTTGGTGCACAAATAGCTGAGCCAGGATTACAAATGCCTCTGACTCTGGACTTTGCCAAGAGTGTGAGAGCCCCGCAGGAAGAAGCAGCTCAGTGATCCAAGTTCCCGTTGCCTAATTGGTCCTTTCACCCCAGCCAGGAGGCAGTCATGCTTCTGCTGTGGTTTTGCAAAAAACCCCATGAATTATATGGCAGCACAATGAACTATCAATTACTGACCCAATCTGCAATGCTAGGAATCAAATCCCAAAGAATCTAAATGATCAAAGAAGAATCGTAGGTTGCAAATTTTATTGCCGTATTTTTACTGGAACACAGTTTACTTCTCCTAAAATCGTCTGCATTAACAGAATACTTGTATGGTCTGGAGCAGTTTAAACAAAACCTCATTTCACAATTCAACATTTCAAGGAAATTAGCCAAGTAGTACGACAAAGCATTTTCTTAAGGGTATTAGAAAAAGCAGAAAAAGTTTTGAAAATTAAACTTTTGTCCCTGAAGTCTTAAACTTCAGAAGTCAAGCTTATTTTTTCTTGATAATGAAAGGTATTTGTGATGGATTTTAAAATTAAGTGAATGAAAATTGCTATATAGTATACAAAGGATTGACAAACTAGTGTAAAGAATTCACTGTTACATCAAACCTGTCATTAAATTTCTTGTGCATTTAGCCACAGGCATTAGAAAAGAAACAACACTTTAAGCTGAAAGAAAAACACTCAACCAGAAGACAAGGACTTAATTTAACCTACAGAAAAAAAATGTGATGGTAATAAACCAGCTAAGGGAATGCATATAGCATAGTGCGTATTCAACAATGCAAACAGCACTTGGTTTTCATTGTTGCTTTCCACTCTATATCCTGTTGATGCACTGTATAAATCACTGTAAGCAGACAAAGCAAGAACTTGCACTCATGTTAGCAGAAGTGAGGGTTAAATGGATGAATTTATGGATATTTTTGCTGCCACCAGCCACAGCTTTCATAGAAGGAGCTTCAAAAATGATACACTCGGGTTGCTATCCAGTGAAGTTAAACCTCCAGGAGAAATTTAGGCAACTCCAGACCATAACTACAAACCAACATCCGCTGTAAATTCTGACAAGGCTTTCCCTTCCCTCTGAGCAGTGTCCCTAACCCATAACACATTAACTGGGTGGTGTGAAAGAAGAGTAGTTCTGAAGACCAGAGCAGAGGATGTCTCAGCAGCAACGTTGATTTTTTTTGTGTGTGTGTGGTTTTTCATTTGTTTGTTTCTGTGGTGGACAAACAAAATTTGCTCTTTTTCTTATTTTTCTTAGTTTATTCTTCTTGAGTGCTGTCAGTGGGGTCCTCACTACACAAATTAGAAAATAACGTGAATGACAAGAGGGCAGGATGCCCTGGAAACTAAAACTGAAATTTGTCAGAGACTTCAGCATTTGAATCTATTTCTGTATACAAATCTAGAGCTGTACTGGATTTCTTGCATGCACAGGCTAATTAATTTCTCTATTTACATTGGTTTTCCAGCATATAGTATTAGATAAGGGGCCTTTATTTACCTGTAATTCCTTACAGAGGATTGTGACGAGAAATAAGTTCTGTGGAGTTTGTCAAACTAGTCTGTTTCTTGCTACAGAAGAACTCTTCCTCATTACTAGTATTTTTGAAGCGCAGTTTTAAATGAAGCAAGAGATGCTGCTTCATTTTTCTTTGGAAATGCTATCTTACAAGCCAATAAATATAACAGACACTTCCTTAATATATTGTCCAAAAGCTCTTCTTCATTTCAAGTCATCTTTCTTAATCCCATTTCTCATATTACATTCTCTGCTTCATGTTGATATGCTTCAAGTCTTATCAAATGTTTCCTTTGCTCTTCTTTAGCCAGCCTGCATGTATTTAACTTAAACTATTCCTTATAAATCCAGGCTTCAAATATCCTTCCTGTGCATGTTGCTTTTCTCTATCTCTCCAGCTGTCAATATCTTTCTGCTAACAAGACTTGAGCATCCTGAGTGACAGAAAACCTCTGCTTATATTAGGCTAAAATGGAATTGGTCTTTATTGCTGTCAAATCAGTATTCTAAATTCAGGCGTAATTTGCTGTCAGCTACTACTTTTAAGTCTCTTGGCATTACTGCTTTCCAAGGTTTCTCTCACTCTTCAGAATCTGTTTCTTAGATTATTTTTCCTTTGATAGGCTTGCACTAATTAATGTTTTTAAAATGCTTTTAAAATGAAAAGCACTACATAAATATTAAGTACCCTTATCTGTAATGGGAAACATGCTCCATTACCACAGGCACATAAACTTCACATCAACAGACTTTATGCATAGTCCTTGGTCATGGGCACTTGATTTTCTAAAAAGCATTACTAATTGAATATATTAATAGGAAATATTTATGTGTAGGCTATGTACACATAAAAGCTGGGGCACACATTCATTGTATGTGTTAAACACACAAAATATAACTCAAGCCACTCTGTTGTTTATGTGATTTATGTAAACAGAAACTTAGTACAGTTTGCAATTTTGCATATGTATTTTACACTGATTTTCACTGTATAAACACTGTCTTAATGAATTATTGACTGCCTAGCAATGTCTGGTGCAGGGAATTGTTCAGTACTGAATTAAATGATGTTTGGTAAGTTTAGGCAGCTTAGGCGCTAATAATTCAAAAAACGTACCAAAAAAAACCCTCTTTTGCACTTTTGCTACCTAGAATTTCATATATGTGTGTATAATCTGAAATGCTTTGTTCCACAAAGAAATGCAAAACATTTCTGTACACTTCAGCACCTTTAAAGGACAGGTTACTCAGAAGCATGCACACTGTCATTATTGCAAATGATGATGGGCAGCACTCATTCTCATCATGGCAGCTGGTGTCTCAAGGTGCCCTCAGGCACTCACAGTTCATAGCCTGTGGGTTTACTGTACAAAGCACATGGCCAAGAGGCTGATGAGCACCGGGAGATAAAGGAAGGAAACTGGACGAGATAATATGTTCAAGCAGGCAATAAATAGGTTGGCAGGGTCTGTTCTTCCGAAATACTGCATTTTTGGTCTCTGTCCAATAAATCACTTACTGTAGAAGTCGATGAAATTATTCAGAGATTTGAAGGTTAAATTTGTGTTTACATGTTTTGTTTGGTTGGGATATGCACAGTCAGCACCCTTGAGGGCTGGCCTACCATTTAGCCCTGGGCTTTTTTTTTTGAGTCTACCAGAGTTTGATTCATAAGGCTCTGTGAAAAATTCTCTGCAAGCCTCACTTCAAAGGAAGGTGGATGGTGTATCTTCACTACTACCTGCATTTTTTTCCAACAAACCTGTTTACTCTGTGTTATGCTATGAGGGATTTTACCACATTCCCTCCTTTTCTGGACTACTGTCCCTCTCAAAGGTTCAGACCAAAAGAAAAAATCAACACTTAATCTTCTTGAAGACTATAAGAATGCCATTCAACCCAATCACCTAAAGATTTTGTATGACAGGTTACAGTTTTTGAACTGTGTGGTGATGCTGAGTTATCCTGCTATTCCATCTCCACAGGTGTAGATTGATATGCCTGTGTCATATTTGCTAAACCACAGTTTCAGATAAACCATCAGCAGATTGCTTATTTTGGAGATAGTTTAGGCAGAACAGCATGTAGCAAATGCACCTGTCATGCAACCACAAGACAAAAAAAAGTCTGTTTGCTTTCTTTGTAAAACACAGAAGGGAGCCGTAAACTCATATAAAATGTCTAGACTCTGGATAAACAGTCACTAAAGCTGGTGCTGTTGATAGTTACTGAATTACCATGAAGCTGTACACTAATAGTACGTCAGTCACACTGAAGGTTAAGAAGCAGGTTTAAGCCTTCCAGAGTTCTGCACAGTCAGCATCTCTGGGACTGTAGGTCTAGATGATCTTAAGGTCCTTTCCAACCCAAATAATTGCATGATCCTGTGATTCTATAAGTTCTTCTCCTCAGGGCTGCTTCCCAATTCTCTGCCCAACCTGTGTCTGTGCTCAGGATTGCCCTCACCCACGTGCAGCACCTTGCACTTGGCCTTGTTGAACTTCATGAGGTTCACATGGTCCCACCTCTTCAGCTGGTTCAGGTCCCTCTGGATCCCATCCCTGCCCTCCAGTGTGTCGACCACACCACACAGCTAAGTGTCATTAGCAAACTCGCTGAGGGTGCATCAATCCCACTGTCCATGTTCGCCAACAAAGATGTTGAACAGGATCGGTCCCAACACTGACCCCTGAGGGACACCACTTGTTACCTGTCTCCAGTTGGAAACTGAGCCAATGACTGCAACTCTCCTGGGGCTGTTGCATGAGGAGAAGCTCCCCATGACGCAGCTTCAGTGTGTGCTTGAGCCCAGAACCTCCCTTGTGTGCTGGGCTGCATCCCCAGAGTGTGAGCAGCAAGTTGAGGGAGGGGATTCTCCCCCTCTGCTGCACTCTGGGGAGATCCCCCTGCAGTCCTGCATCCAGCTCTGGGGCAACAACACAAGAGGGATGTGGAGCTGTTGGAGAGATGCCAGAGGAAGCCACAGAGATGCTGCGACGGCTGGAGCAGCTCTGCTCTGGAGTCAGGCTGAGAGAGCTGGGCTGGTTCAGCCTGGAGAAGAGAAGGCTCCTTAAGGGGAGACCTTAGAGCAGCTGCCAGTGCCTAAAGGGGCTACAAGAAAGCTGGAGAGGGGCTTTGGACAAGGGCATGTAGGGACAGGACAAGGGGAATGGCTTTAACCTGACAGAGGGGAGATTGAGATGAGATCTGAGGCAGAAGTTCTTCCATATGACCTATAAAGTCCCTTCCAACTCAAATCCTTCTATAATTCTATGACACTACAGTTGGTTTGCAAGGGAATTCTGTAAAAGATATATTTGAGATTATAGCATCATCAGCAACCACACCTAGCTATTAATAAAAAGTGAAAATTCTATGTAATCCAAATGTACCTTTCAGTAGTTCCAGGTAATATCTACCTCCTATTTCTGAACTGAGGGAAATATTTATAAAAAAAGCCAGCTCTGCCATTAAAGTAAAGCAACTACTGCTGTTGCCACAAGTAGCAGGTTTAAAATACCTTGAAACTGGGACAGACTTCAAAGAATTTTCCAACATTTTGTCGAGGAATGCCTCTTCTCTGGCTGAAAACCAGCTGGGCGTCTTGCTTGAAAATGGATAAGCAATCTTTAATCAAATTGTCTGGTGGGTGTCCTTGACAGAGAAATATTCAGAACTTTGAAAAGAAAATCAGGTCCATTTACACCAGCAACCTAAGCAGAAGCTTAAACTGAGATTTAAAGACATAAGAGGTAAACAAATGCACTGTTTCATTCTGCTCATAGTCCAAGTTTCAGAGGCATAAACAGATAAATATGGCAGTAAAATTAGTTTGCTTTTACTGCACAGTAAGCTCTTACGAATGACCAACTTCTCTACACCACATTTTTTAAAGAATAATTTTTTCGTAGTCAAAAAAGCCTGTATGCCAAGTTTCAGCACAGAATAAAATCTTTACAGTGGAGTTAGTTATGAATTTTTGAGAAGTGGATTCTATGTACTCACACTTAACCATTACAAGGGCAGCAGGTGTCACTATAACAAATGATGCAAAGTTTAATTTAAACACCAGAGAACATACTGAGGTACTCTGGAAATTGCCACAGGTCACTAACATTTTATATGAGAGGGGAAAAAAAAAAAAAGAAAACCCCAATTCCCTTCCTAACATTTAACTTTTCCCCCCAGAAGGCAATGTAAAGAAAACACAGACACAGATTCTTTGTAATTAACAGCACTGTGGTTTTACAGCTAAACATGGGCCAAGGAGTGAAAAGTTAAATCATTTGACAACATAACATCACTCTGCACAAGAGCTCTTAGCAGTCTGCAAAATAGCTTAGGATACATGAGAATGAGGTCAACTGTTTTCAGTAGATAATTGTACATATAAGTATCTTTACCTCATAGACAAAGCATGCAACATAATACAGGAATATTGTCACTTTCAAAACAATTACATTTACCTTCCATGTTATTTAAACAAACATAGGAAGCAAAGTCACTAATCAGAGCTATGATTTAAATATTAAGAAAAAAATTGTGGTTGTTTTCTTTTTCTTCTTCTCCCATTTTTCTGCAAGTCACCATAGTTTCCATAGCAGCTATATTGTTTACAACACAATGGCCTCTTTCTCCTGGCTTAGACTCCTTGATGTTACAAAGCACTTTAACACCCACTCAACTTTAAAGCTAGGGGATTCCTATGGGAGTGGTGGTAACCTGTGTAGAGATTTGCTCCATTCAGGGACAAAAAAAAAGAAAATACCATGTAACCTGTAGGAAAAGGAGAAATGCAATTACCTATTCTTTTAAGGTTAGCCCTCCTTTCCTAGACTGTCCTTCCATTAAACTGCTCAATTTTCAACATTACCTTCAGAAAGAATCACATGAGAATCCCAGCTCCTCCTAAGACAGTGTTTGTTCAAGGTTGTACCTGGCTGCACTCAAATACTATCAATTTGCATACTGATCATAGAATCCCAGACTGGTTTTGGTTGGAAGGGACAGTAAAGCTCATCCAGTTCCAACTCCCTGCCATAGGCAGGGACATTTTCCACTAGACCAGGTTGCTGCAACCCCTGTCCAACCTGGCCTTGGACACTGCCAGGGATGGGGCAGCCACAGCTTCTCTGGGCAACCTGTGCCAGGCCCTCAACACCCTCACAGGGAAGAGCTTCTTCCTAAGAGCTCACTCATCTCAGTCTCCCCTCTGTCAGGTTAAAGCCATTCCCCCTTGTCCTGTCCCTAGAGGCCCATGTCAAAAGCCCCTCTCAGGACTGCAGGGAGGGGTCTGACAAGATCAATGTTCTACTTTAAATACTGTTGCCATCAAAAGCTTAGCTGAATAATTTACAGCAAGAGTAAGTTTCACCTTCAGCCCAAGGCACCCTCTGAAGTTCATAGGAGCTGTACCAGGCCTGGACAGGAGCCTGATAGCTCAATAGGATGGCTTAGACCACACAGCTCTCCTCCTTTACTGGACACTTGATCTCTGCTCTGTAGCAACACATCCTATACTGCAAGTCTTTGAATGGAGTTGCCTAAGGCCACACTACAGTGCTTTTGCTGTTACCAGTGTCATTACCTGCACGTAACAGCAAACCAGTTGTAAGAGCAGCAGTTTTAACCCTTGTTACTCGAAACAGCAAAACCAATAATGAAACAGCACCAAGTCCAGAATGGGATGGGATAGGATAGGATAGGATAGGATAGGATAGGATAGGATAGGATAGGATAGGATAGGATAGGATGGCATGACATGACATGGCATAGCATAGCATAGCACAGAACAGAACAGAAAGGACCTTAAGATCATCTAGTTCCAAGCCCCCCGCCATGGGCAGGGACACCTTAGTCAGAGGTTATTTAGCAGCATTAGCAAAACATAATATGCAAGCAAAAATAATCTGGAGAAGTTTTACATGGATGTTTTAGTTTTCAGTTTTCTCTTAAGAAAGAGAAAAGCACAGTCTGTGGGGAGATTGGGTATGGGGGTATGGGACTAGAAGTGGGCAGAGGGTGTAGATAATGTTTGTTGCTTTTTTTGGTCCTTCTTCAGTTTACCCAGGGCTGTTGAGAGCCCTCAGGACAGAGCTGTCAAGAACCAAAGAGCTCTTTGTCTCAGGCAGCTTCATCATCAACTGGTAGCTGCTGCTCCTGGTAGCTTGACCTCTCAGTTCAGCAGGCTCTGCAGGGAATTGATGGTCAGGCTTGCAAACACTGCTGGAATAACCAATCTCATCTCCTCTGTCCTAGGAAAAGCATGCAAACCATAGCTTTCAACAGCAATGTCCTAAGCAGTTGCCTGTTTCACCTGTGCCTGAAGCTAATTGATATTTAAGCTCTTCCTCTTCTTGAAATGAACAATTTAATCCAAGAAATATTAATATTATCTGTTAGACATTTTTGTGGGGTTTTTTTTTTTTTTCATTATCATAACAGCTCTGGCCCTGATTCAACAATGCACTTAAGCATGTGCTTAAAGTAGATGAATAGACCTGTTGAAAAAATGCTCCAGTTAAGCATGAAATTGATAATGTGTTTCAGTGTTCTGGATTAGGCTTTAATTGCAGGAAAAGTTTAAAGCCATATTGCATAACACTTAAACATCCACTCATAGTCAAGTTTATGCTTTCCTCTAAAAAATCCAAAGGTTACAGTACTGCTCCTTGCAAGAACCAAAGTACAGTGTTAAGGATCCCTACGATGAAACCAGCAATACCTTGCAATGGGGTCGACATACTGTAAAAGAGGAACTGTGATTTTTCTATTAATCTTTGCTGTTACAGAAAAAAGAGATTTTTTTTTTCACCCATCTCTGTAAATCAGATCATACAGTTTATAAATGACAGTACATAGTCTTTTTTATTAACTTTTTGTGTTTCCAAATCCCTAATGCTGTAATTCATGTAATCAGAGTTCCAGACCATGATGGTATTAGCACCTCTTATACTCTTTCCAGTAGATCCATTTTATTTTTTTTTTCAAGTGAGAAATTATAATCCTTTGTATCACTATCCTCCCCACCCTCCTTAAAACAAGAAAACCATGGTTTAGATTTATTTTGCTATATCCTGAATAAATATTTTAAATGGCAAACAAGCAGCACAGACATGGAATATTCATGCCCTTTGTCCCTCCTTATGCATCTATCAGGATAAACTTATCAGGAAAGGAGATTTGTCCTGGTCTGAGAAGCACCATCCCATTCATTAATGCCTACCACAATGAGTTTCACCTATCCTTGCGAACTGACATAATTTAAGACAACTCTGGAAATCTGAAGCGCTTTTTACATACTAGTGATACATCTCATAATGAGAAATGCCCAGAGATGTGCAGAATTGAGATGTCTTTATAGTTTAAACTTTCTAGGCACTCTGTACTGTGGATCATGCAAATACAAGTTCTTGATGATAAAGGACAAACTTTGGCCCTATCATGAATAAATATGAATTGGCTATAAAACATCAAGCTTATGACTGAAATAGAACAAAAGGGACTTTGAAGTTCTTAAATTAAGGAAAATGATCAGTATTCAGACCCAGCCCCAGCTACTTCAACATTGCCGCTTCTCTCTTAGAGCAGATTATAACTATGTGTCCCATTCCTGCTGAGGCCCTGAGCAAGGCACATCAGGCGCATCCTCTGTTTCAGTTACAGGAAAATATTTATGGGGTAATTGATAGGAAAAGCACACAGCAAGAGGAAGGGATAAAAAAGCCAGAAGACATTTCTCTCTGCAGCTGTCAGTAGGAGGCTGCACACCAAAAAATTGCTCCAAGAGGTTTTTGCAGTGTTTTTTTCCTCAAGAGATGTGGATACAATGACACCTATTCAGTAGCCTCAAAACTATACTTCTCTATGTGCAGTTCTCTGTTCACATACACTGTCAAACAGAAAACAAGACAGAAAATAGAGCATCTATAACAAAACAAAAAAAAAAAAAAAAGAATTTAATTGGGACCCTCAGCATGTTAGAAATGCCAAAACTTTTATTTATAGTATTTATGCAATAAGACTTCTCAAAAGATGAAGAAAAATATTTTATCAGGCTGAACCAATACTGGACTTTTTCATCAAACACTGCAGGATTTTATTCCTACAGTGTTGCCTGAAAGCTATCGTTTGAAACCATTGCCATCACATAAATCAATTTTTTTTCATTATTAATAACAAATTTCCTTGCAGTTGTATTCAGAACAGTGTTCCATATTGATCTCTCCTAACACAGTTCCAGAATAATGTAACCATCCTATGTTGGCATCTTTGCAAAATCCACAAAAGTTATAAAAAACCCCCATTTCTGCTCATGGGCTGTGCCTCTAAAGTATCTGATTTCTCTCTGCTGTATTACAAAAGACTTTTCAGTGACACTTCAGCAGGGGAGACCTGCAACTATGATAATTTTATTTTATTTGTACCACTCCATTAGATGCTTCAAACCAAGCAGGGCAGTGCAAACGCTGCCTACGATAAAAGAGAAGCAACCCGTGGAGAATTGAGAGCCAGTGCTAAAGACTTCTTTAAGTGTATGTCAAACAAAAGATACTGATGGTAAGGCTGAAAAATAATCATCTATTGTTTATTTTAAAATTCAAGCAGATGTAATATTTCTCCCTCAAAAAAGAAAAAAAAAAAGAAATTTAAGAAAATCAGTCAGATCATGGGAGCAAAGATATTACCATATAGGTAACATTTGAAAATGGAACATTTCAATACACCTTTACTTGATGATTTTGTCTCTTTTGTATTGCACATATTTCATATCAGATGTGATTGTATCAGCATCTTTCTCAGATGATGTCAAAATGCCAAGCTACTGAAGTCAGAAAGCAATGAAAAATATATCCCCTTATTTTCTGTGCTCATGAAGCAATAGAAAATAGGATAGGTTTTGAGACATGCACATGGTTGGTTGGCTTATATTTGAACCATGATCATGTAGGAAGGTATAATCTCTGACACTGCATTAGCTGCCATAGCAAAGCACAGTCACAGCAGAATAAGACTACTGTGGCTAGCTCTTTTGCTTGACAGAGTATAAAATCAGGGACTGGAGACAAAGGAAAGCACAGTAAATTGGAGTGACATTATTAGTCACAGTCTTGTATTTCATTAATGTTATGGCTTGCATGGCTGAGTAATTTGCATGCAAATAGGAAGGACCAACATCTTAATTCCACCCTGAATCAAGTCATTGATTTATCTTACACTGGTGTCCTTCTACCATTCTCTTCAACAGACTGTACACATGGGATTGAGTGATGGAAAAAAGTAAGTTTAATAATGATGGGCTTATATGATGTAGTACATTATTTTCTCTGATTTAGGCCAATCAAAGTAGTGTACAGTGTAGTGGTTAGACATAGCAACATCTATGCATGCTAACCCTGAAAGTGACAAAACAGCAGCAGGAATACCCAACACAACTGCAAAAAGGCAAGACATTTATATGTAGTAGCCTGCATTGTAACCAAAAGTCTTACTCTACTGTATGACAACCATTACTATTAAAAAGATTCCTCCAATTTATCATTCTACAGCTGGATTAAAATAATAGATACCAGAGCGTAATCACGTCTGGCAATTGATGGCAATTTTAAAAATGCTATTTTTTATGCTCTCATGTGAAGAACAAATAGAGTTTCACCTTTGCATATAAACCAGATTGTAGTGATGAAGTAAATTCTGTTCAGAATTGTTTGCTTGGTTTTGGACTTGTCGGTGATTCCAAATTTCAAAGTAATATGGCTTTTGGTGTATAAAGCAACTTGTAGACTTCTCATCAACAACTTTTTTTCAGCTAAGTGATACAACTATTTTTTGCTACATAAACATTCTAAGCAAACAACTAGACAGACCTAATTGACTTTTTCCTTTTCGAATACCTGAAAGAAAACAAAGTGGTATAGATTTGAAAGATGAATGCCTTGAATTGACACACTTTTTACGAAGCTACAGTTCATTAGGATGCAATAATGAGTTGATTTTTCCATACTTGTCTGCAGCGATACTCAGATCCCCGACTGTGAAAATGGAAAATTGCATGGAATAAAAGAAGATGGATGAGTACACACTTCAAGGCAGATTTCTCTTTTCTTGTACATAGTTTGCAATAGACACATAATTTCATCAGCTCAGCTGTGCGTCCCACACCAACAAAAACCCTTTGAGGCATTGCCATAATTTTCTTGCTGAGTCACAAACTGACAATTGATTTACATTAAACCAGATTAAAACAATAAAGTCATTTTTCTAAAGTGGCTCTTTTGTATAGTCCTCCAGCGGTACAGTTCTCTTACCTGGAAATTCCATTGTGCTTCTTTTCTCAACATTTTTATCCTTGGGCATTAAGTTCACCATGGTTTGAAGTTTTGCTTTGTTTACACCTAAAATTTCTCTGTCTCACAATAAAGTCCAGCACCTAATTTCTCTGAACTGTAACATGTTGGCACTTCTGAGATGAATTCATCCGTTTTCTGGAGACTTAACTGAAACTTTAATTCTTCTCACATCTTTGGCTCCGTGTACTTGTTTTCATTTGTTTATTTTTCACAGCAAATACAGCAGCTTTAGTTGCCATATTTTTGTGGTCATCATAGAAAGACTTCACTGAGGAGGAAAATGAGTATGTGGTAATTACAGACGTTCTTATTATTCTCTACAGTGTACTCCATGTTCCCTCAGAAATCTATCATAGCACTGTTACTGCATAGCAACACACAAAATGGGAGTTTGTAGCATAAAGGAATTATACATTTTCTTATATTTTGTTTCCTGATAAGCAGAAAATCAGTGAGAAGATATTTCCAAATTCATTTACAATTATTGGAAAGTAATATGAATATTAAGGTAGCAGATGGTGGACTTTTTATTTCAGGAGTTTGAACAATTGAGAAATCTCCACTGAACTAATACAGTAGCTTTCTGCAAAGAGACCCAGTATGATAGGCTGTAAAATACAAATTCCAAAAGGTGTCATTTTCTCCATTACATGAAGTAAAAAACCATCAAAATCCAAAACAGTCTTTACTGTATTAAAGGAAATTCATCCTTTATAGGACTATTTAACTTATAAATGTAAATTGAGTTAAAATTATAAAGTTTCCAAAGGACAATATAATTTTTCTCATCTTCTCTTTCCTGTGTTGTAGTCTATACTTCTTTGTATCTTAATTCAAGATTGAATCTTGCAAAGGTTTACTCCCAGGTAATATACTTACTATAGCAAGGAGTCCCATTGAAGTGTGAGGGGACTGTTAAAAAAGTAACCCAGGAGACCAGTTTAGACTGAAGAATGTAGACAGGGTGTTTAGAGGGTGCTGCACAGTGAATACAAAAACTGGCTGACATTTATGTTGGTTTTGCAGAATCTTCCCTAGCAGTAAAAATTGGTTTTATGAACTAAGAGAGGCAAATTCAATGTTAGCTCAAAATGCATCAGCCTGCTTCAGAAATCTCAGCTCTGCATTTTTGAGAGTAAAGGATAAATAGCTATTGTCATTGTTTCCCACTGTGTCTGCCATTCACTCTTTAATATATACATGTTACTCTCTCAACTTCTTTTATAGTCTCTTAAATCAACATTTCACTTTTGAAGCCATCACATTTACCCATACAGAATACAGTGGGCTTTTCTCACAGAATTATACTACAGAGACTTTATGAACAACCAGCTTTGAGGTCTCTTGCAGCACCTATTTCAGATGGCTAGGTGAGAAAATACATGGGTTTTGTTTCAAAATGCTTAGCACCTACCATGAGCCCACTTTAGCCAACCACAAAAGAAGAATAAAAATCGTCTCCCACTGAGATCCTCAGTGGGATGAGGCTTTCAGAAGGTTTCAGAAGATTCAGAAGATCTCTGTCATGATACCCTGTAATAAGAATTGCTTCTGTTGACATTACAGTGGACAACAAACTTTCTACTTTATGTTTGTCTACATATACCAAAGCTTTTAAGTAGCTGGCCATGATTATTTCAGAGATTCTTATTAGCATCTTCCCTGCACTGTTTTAGAAACTAATGGCAGAGAGAAAACACATTTTAAATGGAGATGAGACTAGAACAAAGAACCACCTCACCAGATGAATAATATGTGGTCATCATGACCATGGATATGGTGCGTGCTCAGGGGCAACTGAGACCTTCCGATACAAGCACCATCTTTCTTCCATCTCATAAACCAACATTGTGCCACTCAGAGTGCCCAAGTTACCTACGCAACATGCAAGCATGTGTTAAACTCATGGCAAACAAGTGACTGAAGTACTCACATTATATAAAATACATGTTTAACCTAATGACTCACTGTGTCCTACAGAGGATAGAAAGTGAACAGAGTTTCTGTATGCTTAACAGCTTGTAGGAAAAACAAGCAAGCAAATCACAAAAAGAAAAAGAAGTTGTACCATTCAGATAATGAAACAATTATCCATTTCACAATCATATGAAAAGCACCTTCCACAAGGGATTTTCTTTTATTATTTTTTTTTTATTCCCCATTTCCCCCAGAAATATGCTATAGTCTATATTCTTTTATCATTTACATTAGTTATTTTACGGGCTGCAGATGATTCTGCTTCAAAACAAATACAAAATACATGAGTATTTTGCACAGAATATCGGAAAAGACATTTTAAAAAATTCATGCCTTATGCCTTCAGCGTCTACAAATTCTTAAAATCAAGCAATTCAGTGCTTTTCATGTCAACCATACACAGAGGTCTCCAATGACTCTGAATTTTATGAGCTGTCACTCATTTCAATCCCAAAGGTAGCTGTGCAAAACACTAGCTTAATGACCCTAGAAAGTATGGTCAAAAATTTCTACTCTACAAAAATGTAAATTTAAAGCACAACAGTAACAGAAACCTGGCAATTTCTTATTAAATCATATTTTTATGATCTTGGACATGGGCAGTCTTTGTACATACTGAAACATACATTTTGGCGTTGGATGGATGAAAATGATGCTCAAAGATATCTGCAGACAGTAAGTGACATCACCTTAAACCAATGAAGATTATAGAGTGTGTCTGGACTGCCTTATTCCCACTTTAATCCCATATAATACTGAATGCTTCTCATTCCATTGTATTTGAACTTTTATGATAAACCAGAAAAATTTCTGGTCAAACTTTATGTACTAGCTGACACAGCGCTTCCAAAAACCCACCCTATTGCATACTTGGAATTTAAGTTGCATTTTCCCTTTTCATTAAAGATGGGGATAACCTGTGAGATCTGTGCACTGCCCTGAAATTCAGTCTGCATATGTGAGCTGTTTCACTGAGAGAAACATAGCAGTAACAGACCAATTTACATCAGGTATTGACTCCATCTTTTTTTCAAGGGAGTCACAGAGTAAAGAAATGAAATATTAATTATGCTTTGTAGGGCAATAATCAAAGAAATAAAATAGTCCAGCAGGAAAAGAGAGAGAACAAATGCTCATATCTACTGTTATAATGAGCCTGGCAGCAGAAAATTAATAAGGTACCGGTTGTATACTATTGTGAAGAACTTCTATCTCCATTTGCCATGAGCAGCACTGGAACTGTTAAAATTAAAATGGCCTGGAAAATGTTAACTGCTTGCCTTATAGTTCTAGTTGCTTTTTTAAAGCCCATTTGGGAGATTCAGGTCAGATGATAGGGCTGACAGAAATTAACATACTCCTCAACTTCCATGATTTACATAAGCTAAGGTATTGGATCAAATGAGGAAGCAGAACTAAAACAGAGATTTAGCTCCCCCCTCCCCCCCCCTTTCTTTTATATGTGTTTTTAAATCAAAATGTCCTGTGTATAACATGGTCACCCTTGCAACTGCTGTTTCACACACTTCTTGACAACCTCAACAGAGGACAAAGTAGCATTGAATGTGTCAGACCAGTCTGCAGAAGAAACTGAACCCCAAATATAACTTAACTTTAGTCTACACTCTCCATCCTTTCTTCTTTAATTTTATTTTGTCAAAGCAGTTCAAACAAACTAAACATTTAGAGGTCAACTACGCTGATTACATACGCAACTACATTTTGCAGTTTGGATGCATGCTGTAACTTAAGTGTTATAGACAGCTTTGTTATTAACAGAGTGAAAAGGCCTATCCTCTAAAAAGTCCACCAGATTAGTAAAAGTGTTATTAAATTTTTTTTATATTCTTAGATTGGTCTCACTAAGTCCTACTGATTTCCTGATAAGTAAATTTTATCCTGTTTCATTTGGCTTTTGTTACCCCATTCCCCCTTCCTACTAAAATAGAGCTCTTCATATCTTGGGAAGTATGTGAAATACGGCATTAAAAAATACCAGTCATAAAAAAATTGCTTTTCAGATTTTGCGTGTTGTTCTCTTAACTTCACTGCAGATTTTCAGACAATGTGAATTCAATGGGTTCAGGCTTTAGCCATGAAGATATTACTTGTTCTTCTCAGTCTTCTTACTTACAAAAAAATCCAACAAAAAATCTTGGGTGTATTTTACCCTTTTTTATGGAGACTAGTAAAGCATGTTCTCCTTAAGTTTTGAATATGGAACATAGCTTTGAGGAATGACCTAGGTAGGAAGTAAGAGAAAACTACTAATAACCTCTACAGAGATACTGTGGGGACTCTACTGATACACCATGAAGAATGGGACTACCTCAGGGTAAGCACATGCTTTGTCAGTGCATATCTGCTAAGATATTTTGTTTCTCAGGGTACTGCATTTGTATCACCAAATTCTGAACACAAAAAAGTCCTTATATTTACAATAGGTGCCCTTCCTGAACAGTGTGAAACCTGAAGAATAATGGCACAAAATTTGTCTAAATTCAGAAACGTGAATTAAATACCACCTCCAGGTGCTTTTATCTTGATAGTCCTTATCAAAATTCTTCAGTTTCCTCACTCATGATCTGAATTTTAAAAATTTGCAACTCATTTTTCAAGAACTATCTCTGCAAGCTAGAGCTGCAATGTGAAAAAGAAACAGATATAAGCTTGGGAGAGATGGATGGACAGGGTCCAGTGTTTCAGCTGGTGATCGGGTTAGGGTTAGAAAGAAAAGCTTGCTAGCTCTCTGCTCCCTCAGGAGCTTAAGGACTGAGATGCAACTTGTGACACAGAATTCTGCCTTCCCTTCCACACAGATCCTCTGGAGGCAAGCTATTTCATAAGTACTGATTTTGTCAAAAAAAAAATAAAAATCACAGAATGGTTTGGGTTGGAATGGACCTTAAAGATCATCCAGTTAATACAAGTCAAATAATACAGTCATTTTTCTCACCGAAACTGAAATCCAGTCACTGCTGGCATAACACCTTGGGACAGCAAAACAAATGCTATTTATAACGTCTAGCAGTAACCTAATATCATCAGGTATTCAAATATATGGCTTCAGCTACAGCATTTCCCTAAAGCATTCAGTCTTTTAAAAACCCAGCTTTTGTGGTAGCATTAAAAAATGTTCCTTTGACTTGATTAAGAGAACCATTTTATTCCCTAAAGATATCAGATGTTACCTGTCAGCAACAGAGACAAGAATTGAGCCTTATTTCACAGAAGAAATTAAAAACACTAGACAAAATCAGTGTCACTGCAATAAGTTGATGAAATACAGCATGTGGGAAACATAGCTTTGGCTAAAAGCTGCTGGCTAAAACTTAATCCAGGAAACAGCAAAACCAATGCACACCAAAAAAAGAAAAAGAAAAAAGCCCCCAGCAAGCTGCTTGGAAAGGTTTTTAGAAGTTGATAAAGGCTAACAGCAAAGGCTTGTGTTCTCCCATAGCAGAAGTAGTAGACAGACTGGGAGTCACTGCGTCTAAACTCTCAAAACAGAAAGATTCAGTGTTGTTTTCAAGTGCTGACAGAAGGTGAGGGGGGTAGCAGAAGGGACTTTCTGTACAGGCTAAAGGAAGAAAGTAACAAATCTGTTTATAATTATTAATTTTATGAGACCAGTAATTTTATGCCTGATAAGTAATTAGGGACAAAAAAAAAAAAAAAAAAGAAAAGAAACAAATGATGGATTCTGTATGTCCTGTGCTGTAGGTCTGGGGTTTCTGAGGGGGTGAACAATGAGTCAGACCATGACTCAAATAGCTGTCACACTGGCACAGGGGGATTTGAGAGCCACCTTATATCTTACCCTCAAAGTGGGTGATCTGGTCTCAGCAGTGCTGTAACATTAGTCATCTGATAGTAATAAATTCATGGAACATTACAACTCTGCCATAAATACAAAAGAGCCATACAAATGGAAAAAAAAAAAGTTAAATGAGCAAAGAAGGAGCAACCATGTGGATGCTCCTGTATGACACAGACTACTTGGCTAAATACAGGCAAAACTAGTGGTCAGGAAGTACCAGAAGCCCGATTATAGCCTTTGAACCAGGTGTGCATTACGTTTCATCCTGGGTCTGGAAGCACTAGGTCTGGTGCAACTTTAAAAGAAGTCCCTACAGAGGGGCTGTGGACAAGGGCCTGTAGGGACAGGACAAGGGGAATGGCTTTAACCTGACAGAGGGGAGATTGAGATGCGTGAGCTATTAGGCAGAAGTTCTTCCCTGTGAGGGTGGTGAGGCCCTGGCACAGGTTGCCCAGAGAAGCTGTGGCTGCCCCATCCCTGGCAGTGTGCAAGGCCAGGTTGGACGGAGCTTGGAGCAACCTGGTCTAGTGGAAGGTGTCCCTGCCTGTGACAAGGGGTTGGAACTGGATGAGTTTTAAGCTTCCTTCCAACCTAAATCAGCCTGTGATGCTGTGATTAGTAAGGTAAGAACTACAGAAGGGTGGGGATACTTTATTCTACCCATGGAACACAGCATTAAAAAAAGATCATAAATTCGCATGTTCACAAGAATAAGACTACAGAAATGGAGCATTATTACAGAATGCCCTGTTGCAGACTAAAGGCTTCTCTGCTGTGAATAATTTCTGGATTTTGGCAGGAACACATGCTAGCTTAATTTGCTCCTACAAAATTTTGTTACTTGCAGTTCCTTCTTACCAGTCAACAGGCTGTTCTAAACCACCACTTCCAATATTGTTAAAACATATACACAAACCTGAACAGGATTTAGTGTATGGCAACTCCATGGTTTTCCTTTTGAGGGCATATATGAAATAAAGACTTTGCCAATTATAACTGTATCCAATATGAAATTAGAGATTGACACTGTATGTCTAAAAAAGTTGTCAGGAAAACAATGAAATAAATTAAAAGCTTTAAGCTCCATACCATTACCATGAGAGGAAAACAGATCTTATGCTAGGACTAAATCAAACAAGTCACTCTAAATTGTATGCAAATGTATCTTTGCCAGGAACAAAGATTTCAGTTTTCAAGTTATTTGAAACACTGAAAAAAATTTCTACAAAAATTTTCAAAGGAATACAAGTCCCAGAATGGGTATCTAAATGTGTCAATAAGATAAGATGGTAAAGAAACAAACAAATGCACAGCTGCAGAGTAAAACTTAAAAATTCAATTATACGTGATTGCTACGTATTTGTTTTGTTGCTAAAATAGTAACATCATCAGTAATAGGCAGAATAAAGCATATCTAATTTTATGGTACCTCTAACAATATAATTCTTTAATGGAGCATGGTTTTAAGAAAAAGAAAAAAAAATCATTCATTAGGAAAGTGAAAAAAAAAATACTTTCCAGAATATTTTCTGGTCTCAGAAACTTATCCAGTTGTAATTTTCTCTTTCCTCTCTCTCATCTCCTCTTTCTTAATCCAGTAAGATACAGAGGAACTTTCTGACACTCAAACTTGAAGCAGATTAAATAAATGTGTAATAGAACAAAATGAAATTACTAGATTTTTCCATCCAGGATATACAAGACTCACTGTGTTAGTTGCAGAGGAAAGTAAAAAGTAATTGAGAAAAACTTTTATATTTTTTCTTTTTAGAAAGGTAGCCTTTGTCTCCCAGAAAGACAAACCCCCCAAAACCTAACCACCTGGAAAAGATAAAACCCATAAGGATTTCTACTGCCCACGACTTTTAGATGAAGCTGTATTGAGAGTGCTTAACCAGCAAAAGGAAAGGAAGAACAATGCAAAAGCCGGAAAAAAGGAATTAGTTTGTTACCAAAGGACTATTAATTGCTCCCAAAGAGCAAGTGATGATCTTCTTCCTTTATTTACTTGGACTTTCAGCTGTCTAATCAAAGAAATGTTATGTTGGTTGTGCTGAAAGAAAACTGTACCTTTTGTTTCCATTATTGCCCACTAGATACTACGGGCTTTCATTTGACTGGTTTTATAGCTTACTACTGCACTTCAGAGAAGAAAACAACCAGCAGCCAGCTCTCAGAGTCAGTTTCTATGGTTAGCAAACAGGAATAGGATTACAGAGCACCACTCAGCTCACTCAAGTTTTGTGGCTGTTATTGCTTGGCCGTTCCTCCAAAGCTGAAATTTCTACTACCAGTGAATTTACAGCATTTGGAAATCTGACTTTCAATTAGCTTTAATATTCAAGCCAATAGATCAAAAAGGCTAAACAAACCAACTTTCCACAGTCTTCACTGGCAAATACTCTTGACCACACCACACAAGTCTTGGAAGGCAGATGCAGGGACTGTGGGAATGAAGACCTTGGGCCACTGTAGGAGCGGATCTGGTTCCAGATCATCTTAACAACCTGAATGTGCACAAATCCATGGGACCTGATGATATCCATCCGCGGGTCCTGAAGGATCTGGCGAATGAAGTTGCTAAGCCGCTGGCCATCATATTTGAAAAATCATGGCAGTCAGGTGAAGTTCCCGATGACTGGAAAAAGGGAAATACAACCCCCATTTTCAAGAAGGGGAAAATCAACATCTTTGTCACTGACACGGACAGTGGGATTGAGTGAGCCCTCAGCAAGTTTGCCAATGACACCAAGCTGTGTGGTTCGGTTGACACGCTGGAGGGAAAGAATGCCATCCAGAGGGACCTTGACACGCTTGTGAGGTTGCAGATGCCAGTCTTATGAAGTTTAACCATGCCAACTGCAAGGTCCTACACCTGGGTTGGAGCAATCCCAGGCACAGCTACAGGTTGGTCAGAGAAGAGATTCAGAGCAGCCCTGTGGAGAAGACTTTCGGGGTGTTGGTCGATGAGAAAATGAACATGAGCCGGCTTCAGTGTGCGATTGCAGCCCAGAAAGCCAACCGTATCCTGGGCTGCATCAAAAGCAGCATGACTAGCAGGTCGAAGGAGGTGATCCTGCCCCTCTACTCTGCTCTCGTGAGACCTCACTTGAAGTATTGTGTGCAGTTCTGGTGTCCTCAAACATAAAAAGGACACGGAACTGTTGGAACAAGTCCAGAGGAGGGCCATGAGGATGATCAGGGGACTGGAGCACCTCCCATAGGAAGATCGGCTGAGAAAGTTGGGACTGTTCAGCCTGGAGAAGAGAAGGCTGCGTAGAGACCTCATAGCAGCCTTACAGTATCTGAAAGGGGGCTACAGGGATGCTTGGGAGGGACTCTTCATCAGGGACTGTAGTGATAGGACAAGGGGGAATGGGTTCAAACTTAAAACAGGGGAAGTTTAGATTGGATATAAGGAAGACATTCTTTACTGTGAGGGTGGTGAGGCACTGGAATAGGTTGCCTAGGGAGGTTGTGAATGCTTCATCCCTGGTGGTGTTCAAGGCTGGGTTGGACAGAGCCTTGGGTGGCATGGTTTAGTGTGAGGTGTCCCTGCCCATGGCAGGGGGATTGGAACTAGATGGTCTTAAGGTTCTTTTCCAACCCTAACTATTCTGATTCTATGGAAGACTTAGATTACAGCTTATGGGTATTTGCATTCCATGCTGTCAAAAGCAGTTTGGCATGACCTACAATACAACGGTCCTCTTGCAGTTAGTACCTGACTACATAAAAAATGGTTTCTTACTGCCCTGCAGACCTCAGTAATCTTAGATTTTTGTCTTCAGCTCTAAAACCTGGAAGAACAAAAGATGGAAATGCCCCTCCTGCTTTTGTCCTTTGCTCCCTTACTCCCTCTCATTCAACCTGCTTACTAAACTGTGCTCTTTCAAAGCCACGAAAGTATAAAAGTATCAGGTCCTCTTTCTATCTACAGCAGTAAGTTTTATAATTTGCTTGCAAGCAGAACAGGAACAAGCAGCTTTTCAAGGCTTTTAGGAAAAAGAATAAAAAGAATTCTTCAAGCAGCAAAATAATTTTAGGAGAAAATTTCTAACTCCTGCTGGAGAGAGCAAAAATGTTCCAGATGATCTGTGAATAATATATAATGTATTCTGATTTTTTCCCTCTAAATTTTCTCTATTCTGCTTTTAAGGCTTCTTCAACATTGAAAACAGAGCCTATTTCTAATAACAGAAACATTAAAGAATGCATGTGTACTTGCGAAAAGAACCACAAGCACATTTTCTCAGAGGATGTAAGACTTTACAGTTATTCTGTCCAAGACAAGGCCAAAAGGAGTGAAGTACCTACAGTGGTACTTTTCACTGTAATTCTTTATTCAAGATGTTCACTGCACTGCAGATGTTATAGTTTAATTTCTTCTCTTAGATGATGACTGAGCACAGCATATCATTGGGAGTTGGCAAGCCAAGGCACATGCAAGTATCCTGTTAAACATCAGCCTGCATCTATAGGAACCCACACCATTAGAAAAGCCTTAAGTGGCTGATGAAGCTCACACTTTACAGGATGTGACCAGAATTTGGGCATATCAGTGAAACAAACATGTAGAAAACAAGCAATTGATGGGAAAGCACAAGTGTGCCAGCACTGAGTCTAACTTTCTTATTTTCCCTTGCTCCTCATCTTCCACCTTTCACGTCTGCTGAAGGGAGGGGTAGTGAGATGAAAGAGCAGTAATCAGGCTCAGTAGAAGTGCTTAACCAGCAGAGATGGGGCAGGAACACTTGCAAGAGCTGTAACAGGAACAACAACATAAGGTCATTGTATCCCAAACCTGTCACGACAAAGGCAGCTCTGTCAGTCTATTTACTTTTCTCAGTTTGTCTTGCTTTGTGCCTTTGATAAACTGTCCCCCAAGGATTATATTCCCCCCCCAAAAAAACACTGCCAGCCTCACATATGGTAGTTTCTTGTACTTCAGAAGCCTGCAGTTCTCATATGAGCTCTTCCTGTTTTCCACAGTAATTTTAAATACTGTGTATAGATTGAGCAGCGCTACATATCCCTGCCCTATAACACTACTTACTCGTGGCTGGTGCTGCGATCTTGCGAGATAAGCTGCAGAAATATTAACAAGTACACATCAGATATCTGGATGCCAGACATAGCATTAGTGTACACACAAGACAGATAATTTCAGCAACATCACCCAGGCACTAAAATAAAGCAAATTTAGATCAGATTAATTCAGTTCATTTGGCTCCAAGCAAGCAAAGTGCTAAGTTTCTCAACTCCAGAGATATTTTTAAAGGCTGATTAGACTGGAATACCTCTCAGAAATGAATACTATCAGCAAGCTTATGCAGCATGACATCTATTTGATAAAATAATTTATTTTCAAAGGTGTTGAAACAGATCAGAACTTTTCTGGTTTTGAAAATCCCAGGAAGAGCAACAGGACAGCAATTCCTGAGGTGGAAGCTTCTGTGCTACAAGACTGCTTGTCTCCTCTGGAGCTGGGGAAAGCTGGAGCACAAAAAAAGGATAGCTGTGGAGGGTCTTGTGCAATGCCATTGATCTTTAAATTCAATTATTAAATGAATAGCTCATTTTGCATAACTTGTCTGCGTAACCAAGCTTATAGCAAACCCTAGAACACAGAAACTGTTAATACTAGAGTGATTAAGCTGTCCAGTTGCAATAGCCAGAGAGAGAAAGAAGATAAAATGCATGTCTGAGGACAGGAAATGTTCCACACTGAGAGCACAGAGTGGCCTTTTTCTGAAGGATTATGAGTGCTTCACAGCTGCCCTGACCTCACTGTATTCATTCTGCTGAAATTCAGACTTTGTATTCTGCCACTTCTTTTGGAAGGTGAAGGAAGAGGTTTCTAAACTCGCCAGTCATGGATGACTAGGCACCTTCCTGCCACTGGTAATTACAGGGAGTTAGATGCTGGAACAGTTGGTTGTGCTCTCCAAAATCTCACTTCTAGGAATGCAGCTTCTGGCAAGCAGCTTTTATGCTGGGTAATTTCACCTGCCCATTTTCACTCACCACCTGTCTGGGCTTCAGCAGCTACAGCTCAAAATGAGAGATCACCTCTGGCAAGCTGACAGATTAGTGATACACTGTTTCTCCCCCTGTTAAGCAACTTTTAGCACTTTATTCTGGTCATTTCTCCAAGTGACCATTCTCCCTAGGAAGACATGTGGACCTGAAGGAATGAAGATGAATGGTTTTCTCTCCACAGATACACATTTTCAATTCATTAGGACCCCCATCTAACTCCTCTAAAAACAACAGATGGCTGACTGTGCTCTTTTAATGAGAATTATAGTGGATTATCAGCAAGTACAAATTCAAAGATGATCCATATTTGAGAATTTAGTCCTTCCTCATAGCTGCACTGCAAGTATTGTTTGCCTTTCATCAGCATTCCCGAGCATTTCTTGTTGTATCATTATGCTTTCACTAGCACAAAGAGGCAATGCAAATATTTATGCCCAGTGCAGTTCAGACAGGTGCCTTCAGTGGACATCACACGGGTGCTGATTTCTTTGCCATGCATCAGCTTGAAGTATCCCATTCCAGCATACTGTTCTTAATGTCACTGAAACTTCCCATTTACACAAAGAGTCCAGCCTACACTTGAATATTCTGCCACGAAAACTTTACCCTTAGAAGGGAGACACACTCCCTTCCAAATTAATAATAGCTTCCTGAGAAGATAGGGTTTCTCAGAACAGCAGTCTCCAGAGACATGACAACCTCTGCTACATGTCTATACACAAGACCCACTGTTCTCATTTCACACCATCCCTAGATTCTTGTAGTCTTTCAGAGAGCTACAGGACTCAGTGTCTTCCTATCTTCTCTTGTTTCCATACACGTGAACAGATATCATAGGCTAAATTCCAAATCAGGATGAAATTAGGTTATTGCCACTGACTTTTGGGTTGACATTAAGCTTTTGAAGACTCCTTCTTATGAAGTTTTTTTGATGAAAGTCCTAAGGGTTTGTGTGACCACAGGAAGAGAGATCAGTAATTACATCATTATTCTTTCATGCTGGAGAACAAAACTTCATGCTGTGTAAAAGAAAAGCATACAAAGTTTTGCTTCCATCCAAGAAAAGATCTTTACCAAAGCCCTGAAGTTATCTAAGAATGGCAATCTTATGATTATGGTCTCATCTTTTCTCACACAGCAAAATCATAGTATCATCACAGAATCACAGGCTGGTTTGGGCTGGCAGGGACCTTAAAGCTCATACAGTTCCAACCCCCTGTCAAAGGCAGGGACACCTTCCACTAGACTTGGCTGCTCCAAGCCCTGTCCAGCCTGGCGATGAACACTGCCAGGGATGGGGCAGCCACAGCACCTATGAAAATAATCCCCTATGAAAATCCCCATATGAAATCACCTATGAAAATAATTCTTCTGAAATGTATAATAAGAAACTTAAATTTCAATTCACGAAAGTAAAAATCTAGTAGTTTAGTCCAGGTCCATGTAGTTATGGCACTGCCCAAAGTAAGAGCTGCATTCTGAAGTAACAGAGGACTCAGTCCTCTAGAATTAATAATTTATACTCACCTTTCTGGATAAAGCTGTCAGAAAGGCATACGCAAAATGACATGGTGCATTTTAAAAAAAAAGGAAATCAGAGGTCCAGTGAAATAGGAGGTAAGCCCACCGCAGTACATCTGTATGCATATGGCTGATGTGTGTACAAAAAAAACATTCAAAGGCTAAAAGCAGGTCCACCTCCAAATGATTTTTACAATTGAGTCTAAGTGAGGAGGCTGGGTCCAAACATCAAAGGAAGAAGCATTTATTTCAGTACCTATACACATCTATTTAATCACATGATATTGATCAAATGTTTGTTATAATTTGTTCCCTAGTCCAAGTACTTCCCTTTCTAAGGGCTCATTCTCTTACAATTAGCACTCTGTTATATCTGTGTACCTGTATCTTTTTCAGACGATGAGCTGCATGCAATATTTTCGTTACTAGAACAGCAAATGAATGCATAAGAAATCTTCAGATGCTTTCCAATTAGGGCTACAGAGGCACCATATCATCTTTTGCATCATTTAATAACATTAATAGTTGTACAGTGTACCAGAACACATGGTACAATAAAATTAGTCTAAGATATCTCTGGTGCATTCATAGAGAAAATATTTGTGTTTTCTGAATGTAAAGAGGAGTTTCTAAACTGCAAACAGCTAACCTAGTTAACCTTCTATGCTGATTATTAAGTCTAAGGAGTATGTGTCATGCATGCAGTATTTATTACCCTTTTCTTTGTGTTTCAGAGAGTAGTACATAAAATACCTCAAACACTATAGCAATTGTCAGGGATTTGGAGATGATGCAAAAGACAATTCATTGATAGGAAAGAGAATATGAATAAAAATACATCATAGATTTCACTGGTCTAACAAATTGTGAACACGTAGCTCATCAAGGTGTTTGAGAACATTTAGATGTCTTGTTTGAACAGCAATCCACGTCTGTCAGTGACTGAATTTTGAATTCTTGCATTAGCTTCATGAAAAGCAGTGGGTGCACTGAGGAGGCTGGCGGGATGAGGAAGAAAATAAACACTAAAATAGAAAAGCAAGGAAAAGTGTCTATTTCAAAGTATGTGCTGTTAATTAATAGGTTATGAGCCAAAATGAAAATTCATAAATATTCCAGTGACAGTGTTCACAGTTTAAAAATAAATTTAACTTGGAATTCAAAACATCTGTAGCAGACTTTTTTTTTTTTCCCCTAGCAAAAACCTGATTTTTCAATTCATGAAGCATTTTTCCCTGAGTTTTGAATGCAGCAAAAATACATTTTATTTAAAACTGAATCTTTCGTTAGCAAAATTCATTCTAATTTGGCTAATCATCAGTTCCAATGAAAACAACCGACAGATTACGCCTGAAATGCATGAAATGCATTTATTTGTTCTGAAGTAGGCTTGATACTAAAGTCATCACCGGAAGCTACTCAAACAAGTGTATGCCCCATGGGGAGATAAATGCCTGAATGATCAGTTTATATGAGTGATCCTACCAGGTACTGGCTTGTGACACAATGTAGTGGTCTTCAGTCCTTGGAAGGCCTAGGAGGCATATTGTTCCATGGATTCACAAAGGCTCCAGAAGATCTTATGCCTACAAGGGCTCACCTATTCACAGTTGAAGAAGAGGTACTCTATTCTGAATCACGTATGTGCAATGGTAACCAAGGAAAACATCTGGCTCACTATAACCAGTTTTGAGAAGTGTCTAACATTGCATGGAAGGTACACAAGGAGTGAAATGTATCTGGCTTTGGAGTCTAGGTATGAGAGTAAAGGGATGCAATGAAAATCATATATTCTAAGTCAGCTTCTCTAGCGCAGGACAATGCATTGTACATCCTATTTAGTTGTCATGTACAGAAAATCCTTCCCCAGTTGGATGGATAGATGATTTTAAGTGACCTAAGTAAAAGACACAGATGGATTGGATTATTTCCCTACAGTTGCCACTACCTCCTCAAATCATCCGATCATGATTTGATCTACTAAGCAGGAAGATAGATAGGCTACAGTTCAGCTCATACCTCATGTTTGTCTCTTTCAACCACAAAAAGCTCAGCAAGCTGTCCACAGTATCAGGATACTGAAATACTCTATAGGACAGCCTATACTTTATAGCCTATATGGCTATATCCTACCAAAATAGGTAGAAGCAAGAAGGAATTTTCCTTGGAGGAGGCAGAACTAGGTTTGCTACTGTCTTCACAGCAACAGAAAGAATGAGGTGGCACAAGGTGGATATTATTAAAGTTTTGACATATCTTGTGACTGAAAACTTCCCAACAGGCAAAAAATCTAGTGTGGGAGAATACTTGACAGCCATCTCTTTAATGCTGAAGGTATGACAGAAGCTGGTGATTGTAAAGAAATGGTCATGTCCAGCCAGCAAAAAAGACACAACTTGAGCTTTGGGAAAGCAGGAAGAAACCACCAGGCTCTACACCTCTCGCCTCCTAGAAGTTTGCTTAATGAAGTCTCTAAACAGACCAAGAATTTTTCTGGCCCCTATCTATATCCATGCAATCCTTATGCCTAATTATATTTTCTTCAGAAGTGATTTTTAATAAAATTGAAGGCAGCTGCTTAAGCCCTTGTCACATATTTGTGTCAGTGCTGTGCGACAGTTTATTCATAATTAAACATTAGACAGCTTTATGATCTGTCAGTCATCATTTACCTAGGAGGTTGTCCTATTTATCCAATTAAACATGTATACATCATCAAGGTATATTTTTTCTTGAATACCTGCCTCGTGCTGAAGCCTTGTACCATTTCATTTAATCTATGTACACTCAAATCTACAGCAAAATTCTTCTGAAATCAAGAAGTGTTATAATAAAAACGGAAGCTTCAGAGTTGGTATTATCTATGAGTTCTTATGTAAGCTTCAGATACAAATATTCAGATGGAAGGACCTAAATTTTCTTATTGGTTCCCTAGAGTACCCAGAGGGCCAAAGCAGCAGCTTTGTTGAGACTGTGCTGATGAATCAGACTATTTTTCACAGCTCTTCCAAGGTACCTATTTTGCCAATTAATCCTACAAGAAATTTGATTGATATATCTGTTAGATAAGAGCTATCTTATCTTGGGCTAGACCTAAAATTGAGGTGAGATAATATCCTGAATTAGATGACATAAATGGAGTAGATTGGATTCCAAAAGCTATTCCAAGATGCTATTAACAAGGTTATGAGCTGCCTCAAGAAAAAACCTGCAGCTGTGGATCTTATATTTGTGTTTCCATCAACTAAACTTCTAGGTAGAACTGCTCAGGAAATCAGTCTGGCTTCTCTTTTCTTCCTTGTTTCTTCACATTCGTTATGGCAGTCACATTTTGCTCTAGGAGACAATAGAGACTGTGTTACAGGAGACAACATACTTTTGTAAGAACATATAATGGAGACGCCACGTGATGCCAAGTTAACCTACACACAGGTGCACATTTATGCAGACAGTGTAAGGCTCACTTTGGTTCATTTTTTGAATTCCACATCAAACTGACTAAGCCTAACAATTGGAAAGTTTTCAAGATGAAAAACACTTGTCAACATGACTCAGCCAAGGAATATATTTAAAAGCAGAGAACTCAATTACATTTGGAATGTCTGTGCCCTGCTAAAGGACAGCAATTTTAGGTGTGACAGAAACTTTAATGCTAATGATTTGGAAGTCCTAAACTGAGACTCAGCTTTTAAATGCTAAGGTAACACCACCTAAATAAATGCCAGCAGAATGTTTTAAAACTAAATACTGTGCTTAAATATTACTGAAGACAGGAATGCCAAATAAAAAAAGTGAAGATATGAAACAAAAATATGAACACCCAGCTTAGATTCAGGATTTGAAAGGATGCATAGAATATGAAAACTTATCTGGCCAATAATATTTAAGCCTGTTTAACATATATAAAAACTGATACTGAAATTTACTAACACAAATATCCCTCAAATTATCACTTTATTTCACTTGCATATTTCTCTATTGAATAGAAATTTATCCTTCAGTATTATTAAACTCACATGGTGTCTGGAAAATTCTCAAACACTCAGTGTGGCTTCAATTTATTCTTAAAGAAGAGTTCTCACTGATTTGAAAGTTGGGCTAACTTTCAAAGCATCTGAAAACCACTTTTAATGCTCAAAAAAGGCAGGTAATTTTTTTACCTTGTTTGATAAAAAATAGTCTTTAAACTGTTAACATCAGATTTTCAGACCAATGACACACATCACAGTATCACAGTATCACAGTATGTTAGAGATTGGAAGGGACCTCAAAAGATCATCTAGTCCAATCCCCCTGCTGGAGCAGGAACACCTAGATAAGTTTACACAGGAACGTGTCCAGGCGGGTTTTGAATGTCTCCAAAGAAGGAGATTCCACAACCTCCCTGGGCAGCCTGTTCCAGTGTTCCGTCACCCTCACTGAGAAGAAGTTTCTTCTCAGGTTTAAGTGGAACCTCTTGTGTTCCAATTTGTACCCATTACCCCTTGTCCTTTCATTGTTTGCCACTGAGAAGAGCCTGGCTCCATCCTCGTGACACTCCCCCTTTATATATTTATATACACTAATAAGGTCACCCCTCAATCTCCTCTTCTCCAAACTATAGAGACCCAGCTCCCTCAGTCTTTCCTCATAAGGGAGATGCTCCACTCCCTTAATCATCTTAGTTGCCTTGCGCTGGACTCTCTCCAGCAGGTCCCTGTCCTTCCTAAACTGAGGGGCCCAGAACTGGACACAATATTCCAGATGAGGTCTCACCAGGGCAGAGTAGAGGGGAAGGAGAACCTCTCTCGACCTACTAACCACCCCCCTTCTAATACAACCCAGGATGCCATTGGCCTTCTTGGCCACAAGGGCACAGTGTCGGCTCATGGTCACCCTGTCGTCCACCAGGACCCCCAGGTCCCTCTCCCCTACACTGCTCTCTAACAGGTCGTTCCCCAACCTATACTGGAACCTGGGGTTGTTCCTGCCCAGATGCAGGACTCTACACTTTCCCTTATTATATTTCATCAAGTTATTCCCCGCCCAGCTCTCCAGCCTGTCCAGGTCCCTCTGGATGGCAGCACAGCCTTCTGGCGTGTCGGCCACTCCTCCCAGCTTAGTGTCATCAGCAAACTTGCTGATAGTACACTCAATTCCCTCATCTAAATCGTTGATGAATATATTAAATAATACTGGTCCCAGTACCGACCCTTGAGGCACTCCACTAGATACAGGCCTCCAACTAGACTCCGCCCCATAGACTACAACTCTCTGGATTCTCTCCTTCAGCCAGTTCACAGTCCACCTCACTACCCGATCATCCAGACCACACTTCCTCAATTTAGCTGCAAGGATGCTGTGGGAGACCGTGTCAAACGCTTTGCTGAAGTCGAGGTAGACCACATCCACCGCTCTGCCATCATCCATCCACCGTGTTATTTCCTCATAAAAGGCTACGAGATTGGTCTAGCATGACTTCCTCCTGATGAAGCCATGTTGACTGCCCCTCATAACCCTCTTATGCCTCCTTAAGATGGCACCAAGGATAAAGTGTTCCATCACTTTCCCAGGAATGGAGGTGAGGCTGACCGGTCTATAGTTACCCAGGTCCTCCTTCTTGCCCTTTTTGAAGACAGGAGTGACATTTGCTTTCCTCCAGTCCTCAGGCACCTCTCCCGTTTCCCAAGACTTGGTAAAGATGATGGAGAGCGGTCTAGCAATGACCTCAGCCAGTTCCCTCAGCACCCGCGGGTGCATCCCATCTGGACCCATGGATTTATGGATATCCAGATTGCTCAATTGGTCTTTAACCCATTCCTCATCGACTAAGGTGGACCGCTCCGTTGACCTGTCTTCATCTGAGGTCTCAGCGGTACAGGGCTCTTCAGGACTGCCTCCGGCAGAGTAGACAGAGACAAAGATGGCATTCAGTAACTCTGCCATCTCTGTATCTTCTGTCACCAGGGCACCTGTCCCGTTCATCAGCGGGCCTACATTGCCTCTGGTGTTAGTTTTATCTGCCATGTATTTGAAAAAGCTCTTTCTGCTGTCCTTGACCCCTCTCGCCAGCTTTAATTCCAAGGAGGCCTTAGTCATCCTCGCAGCTTTCCTACATCCTCTAGCAGCAGCCTTATATTCTTTCCAAGTGGCCAGCCCTTCCTTCCATGACCTGTAAACTCTCCTCTTCCACTTGAGCATACCGAGCAATTCCCTATTTAGCCACGCAGGTCTCCTGATCCTCTTCCTTGACTTCCTACGTGTCGGGATGCTCTGATCTTGAGCTCGGAAAAAGCAGTCCTTGAACGTCAACCAACTATCTTGGGCCCCTTTACCTTCAAGCAGCCTAGCCCATGGGATTTCCCCTAGCAATTGCTTGAAGAGGCCAAAGTTTGCCCTGCTAAAGTCCAGGGTTGTGATTCTACTTGCTATTCTACTGACCCTACCATGCAAGATCCTGAATTCTACCATCTCGTAGTCGCTGCAACCAAGGCAGCCCTCAACCTTTACTGCTTCGATCAGACCCTCCTTGTTAGTGAGGATGAGATCCAGCAGCACACCTCTCCTGGTTGGCTCGTCCACCATTTGCATGAGGAAGTTATCATCCATACACTGGAGGAACCTCCTGGACTGCGGCTGGGTTGCCGAGTAGTCCTTCCAGCAAACATCAGGGAAGTTAAAATCCCCCACATCACCATATTCAATATGGCCTATCTACATATAAGCTGGTTTTGCAAAGGGATCTAAGCAATGGGAAGGTTAGAAGTAATAGAGAAATAAGTTGTAGATTTTTAGCCTGGCAAAAGAAGAACAAGTCAGGACAAAGGAGTCAGTGCAGAACTGGGAGTGGTGTGCAAGAAACCGTGAAAAAAAAAGGTGTGTCTGGAAAACACCGTCTTAGGGTAACATGAAACACTGACTTTTTTGTAAATCTAGCCTAAGAAAAGGTTACATATAACAGCACCAGAAACATCTCAACTTTGCAAATAATTTCATTAGAAACACTGTGAACCTGGGACTGTGGCCTCTGGCAACATCCTGCACCAAATCATACTGAATAAACAGTCTTAATAAGCATTCATAATTTTGTCTTAAGATGTGATGGTTGATTTGGTACTATTTAGATCAAAAAAGGTGTAGATGCATATCAGGCATGTAGAAGGCCATCATTATATGCCTCTCAAGTGTTGATGCTGGACAAGAGAAAGTAGGAAGACAAATAAAAGACTGAGGGTTCTTTTACAAAAGAGTGAATAAAGACTCAGTTGGGCAAAACTACATCCCTCTATTCACTAAACCCCACATCGCTACACCCCCTCCAGCTCTTACAAATCCCAGCCCTATTTATTTCAATGCCTTGATATAATATTTAAAAGTCTCCTGCTATGTCCATAATGTTTCTGATTTTTTCACTCTCCTATTGCAAAACAACCATGTCCATGGAGCACCTTTTTTTTGAGGGAAGGCTGAGAGAGTTGGGGTTGTTCAGCCTGGAGAAGAGAAGACCCTGGAGATATTCAAGGTCAGGCTGGATATGATTCTGAGCAACCTGATCTAGTTGAAGATGACCTTTGAAGGTCCCTTCCAACCCAAACTATTCTATGATTCCATGAGTCTGTGATTACCTTCACACTTGTGTGCTTTCAGCTACCACCCAACCAAAGGTGCTAACCGGACAATACCCTGTCCCTAGCAGTGTTCAAGACCAGGCTGAATGGGCCTTGAAGCAACCTGGTCTAGTGGAAGGTGTCCCTTGCCTGTGTCAGGGGATTGGAATTGGATGAGCTTCAGGGTTTCCAACCCAAACCACTCTGTGATACTATGACAAAACCAATGTGGTGTGACTTTAAGCATATTGTAACAGCTGTGGTCATGCTGCTTGTTTGGCTAGTAGAGCTAAATGTAAGCCCATAGCCAGCCAGCTTAGTAAGTACTATCTCTATTTAGACTCATCAGCCACCACCTACTTGTAAAGGGGCAAACAGGACATTGCTCGTCAGTGGCTTGTTGGCCAACCTAACCATTGTTGCTTCCAGCTTTGGGAAATAGACTGTGTACCCTGATGGTAAGTTGCACAAACTTGGTATATGATGTAGAAACTGGTTTGCATCTTTCTGCTCTTATTCTTTACCCTGTTTCTCTCCTACATCATTATTACTGGTTGGGGAATACTGGCTTTTAAATTTTGCTTACACTAGCTTCGGGATCACTCTGAGTAAAGTTGATGCTTTGGCTTTTTTAAAAACTTTGAATCTGGAGCTAACAAAGTATCCATTAAAAAGCCAAAAGGGAACTTGTTGTATCCTGATGATATTTTATTTGTATTTGGAGATCTCATGTTTGTGTTTTCAAATCTGGTTTTACTTTAACTGGAATAGCTGTTCAGAGTCTATCACTTTTTTGTCAACACAACTGGGCATAATCTGTTGTGTTTTTGTTGTTGATTTTTTTTTCCTGACCAAACATCTTCAGGCAATGCTGTAGCTACACAGATAAATAACTAAAAGGGAGTATTTACATAATGAGGGATTCTTTCTGAACAAATGTTTCAGAACAGCTCAAAATGATACAGCTCCTGAGCAGAAAAGTAATTCTCTATTTGTTATCAACAGCAAACCCAGTAGGTATACTATTTGGGAAAATATTTTAGCATTTAGTGGTGTATTTTAACCTAAAGGCTTGTAGAGTTTCTTCACAAAAATATTTTTTTCTTTAGGATACTTTAGTAAAAGCAGAATTTTGTTTAGGTAGTTTAATAGTTACCCAGGGAGAAACTCCAAGGAGGAAAAGCAATAATAGTCTGGATGGTTCCCATTACCACTAGAAACTAAATGACATGATTTATCATCACTTTACTTCAGTTTTACACTTGTGCAACTTCAAAGTTCAGCAAATTGTGCTGGAACGTTGAAGTGATGAATAATGTGCCATATTCCTCCCTGAGCAATAAATAACCTTTGTGAAACTATTCTAAAGTATGGCTTAGGGGGTGAACTGAGCAAATTGCAGAGAATTAATGTTGGTAACAGTTTTATTCCTGTGGCTGAATAATAATTCAGAACCTGATAATTTTAAGTAGTATGTGGCTAACCTCGTAATATGGGGGGGAAAAAATGGATCTTTTTCCCAAACTACTGGTAAATTCATTGATGTACTCTCTGTGATTAGATGTTCTAAAACTTCAACCAAATTTCTTTCAAAATTTTTCTACAATCACCACCTTTTTCAGCAACCTCACAAATTCTTCTCTCAAGTACATTCTCTACCTTTTTTAAAGAAACATAAGGCTGGATGGTACCATCTTTTAATTTAATAGATGGATCTCTTACTTTGATATCAAATTCTCTTTCTGATACCAACATAAATGGTAGAAGTGAAATACAAAACATTTATTTCTATACTCATGAGTAATTATCAGCTTTTCAAGAAGCCCATTAGAACATTTATCTATTTCTAGAATGAATCCTAAAATGAAACCTACCTTTATCAAATAGTAGTGCTTATGTGCACATTTGTCCCTTTTCCTCAGTTTTAGTCATTATTACTGTGGTCATTCTAAACATACAGGATAAAATTTTGATGTCAACGGCTATACTGCTGTGAGACTTGAATTCACCTTAGCACTTGATGCCTTTTGAATCATTGAGTTCATTTTGAAGAGCCTTTTATTTTATCTCACTTCTGCTACTTAACATGCATTACAATAATGTCTCTTTCATTGATCATTTTTGAATACTGACCATTTTCCTTCAGTTTTATAATAAGTCCACTTTCAATAGTTGCTATACATTTAACAATTTGAAGAAAAATACAAGCATGTAATTAATTTTTAAATTACTGTTCATAGATACAAGCTTGCAATAGCTAGATGGAAATTTTAGGAATGGTTTGACAGCTGAACAAACTAATGATGTTGTTTTTTAAAGTGTTACTAAATAATCAAGGAAGTCCTCCAACAATATTCTACCTAAACAAGGATTGTATTAATCTAATTCTGTACCTCCTGGAGCTTCTAATAAGCTCTTGTTTTTATTTATGTTTAAGGAGACTGAAAGGGTGGCTAAGTTATTTTGAGAGATACAATGTGAAATTTGTCCAGCCTTTTACTCTATGGGTTTTTAGACGGATACATAAGGATGTGTGATATACCCTCCCACAGATGGCAGCACTCATCAAAAAGAATACTGATTAATGTCGTGCTGAATCCTTATGCAAGCTGACAGAAACAGATGAGTCCTCTCAACCAACCATGAAAGTGCATTTGCTCATACCGTACGTATTAGTCGCAGTGTATAAATTGATGAATATTTATCCATACAGACCAGACTTGGGAATGGTCTACATATTATTGAAAATCCACTGTCATGGACTTCAAGTGCTCAATGTATTGCTTTGGGGAAGCATACGTAAGTGATAAACAGGAAAAAAAATGCACAAATCATGGGCTCTCACCCTGTTCCCTCTAACCTGACTGCTCATCCCTCACTCTCTTCTGTACCCGCTAAACCTTTTCTTGGTCCTCCTCCAAGTCCTTTCGAAGGATCAACTTGCTTCATGAGGCATAAGGTACAGGATTAAAACAAAACTCAGGGCAAGTCTGTTTACTTGGAGCCTGTTTCTCCTTGGTTTTCCCATGGTTTTGAACTTGATTTCAAGCATTGTAGAATGGAAAATATTCTGGTTGTTAGTTTCAACAGCACCCTTGACAACTATAAAACAGTAAATTTAATGAACCTGCCATAAAAGACATACATGGAGATGGAGAGAAAACCATGGAAACTGAATGTATTCTGCACTATATATTATATATGGTAGGTTCAGCATGTCACTGAAGTCTGCGATAATGTTTCTTACTGGCTGGATGTAGGTCTTCACACTTAGCAGGAAACAGTGAAATTAAGCAGGCGAAAACAGTCAATCTAGACACAGCCTTCACTATTGTAAAAACAGTGACTTTGGAACACACAAGTTCCATGGATATAGCTCTGTAGGTTTTAAACAGGATTAATTACTTATTTTAGCATAAAGAAATTGAAAAGTATTGCTAATTCTAAATTATAGCTTTTCAGCACTGCTTTGATGAGGAGGGACACTTCTGGGGGGCAGAGGAAGGAAGAAAGGATAATTCATTGGTAACAAGTGCAGAAAAGGGCAAATACAAATAAAAATAAGATTAATAGCATCATGTAGTGAATCTGACCTTTGAACAACACACTGAACTGAGCAGAAGCTGACATATCACCTCAATGGAGCAGAAGAATTTGAAAGTGCTCATGAAATCATTTCTCAGATTCTGAGTTTTGGTGTATTTTTGCGTTACAAAGCATTTTATGGGGTCCATAATGAGTTCAGGAATTATTGCTCTTCACAGACAGCTGTGTTATATGGAATACTCTAATCCAGTAAGAAATACCTACTTTATGATCAGTATAATGAACAATAAAAACAGATATTTGAGGCAGCTGTATCTCATTAATATAACTAAGCTATCATCTCATTCTCTTCATGCTGTCTGTTTTTCACATCAGGACTAAGCTGGCAAGCGTGGTTACTTTGGCTTTCTGTCCGCTGAGGTTTAATCTCCTGCCAGTCTGTATAATCAAAATCCCAGACATCTACATTACCTGCTTTTTCCTATTAACAGTAACATGAAAATAATTCTGTCTGAAGAGCTGCTTTAGGAAATCGAGGTTTAATTGACACCATCACCAAAAGCCCTTTACAGAAGTGCTCAGAAAGAGAGTGCATGTTTGCTACCATACGGTAATCACGAGGTTATACAAGGAATTCTAAATATTCCCTTCTTTGCTGTTTTTAATGCAATCTTCCTCTCTTACTGCCCACCCTCCCTGTAAAAGGCTGAAAATACTGTATGTTGGTCTCCAGCAAAAGCTAACAAATATTCCAGCACTGCTGGTTAGATCAACCGCATTCAATCTTTCCTCCTCCTTACTGTAATTTACTGCTGAGGAGCAATTCTTTTGTCTCCCACATACCCCAGCCAAGTTCGCAGGATTTAACAAAACTAATATACAGTGTGATAAATTAAACTGTACCAACCTACAACTGACATGAGAGGCTTAAAATAGAAAATATAGTTCAAACATCATTCCAGTGTAAGAACTTTGTCAGAAAAAAAATCCAACCATTATTTGCCAGAAAGGTAATGGAAGAAGATATAGTTTTAATTTTTTTTTATGAACCTCTTATAACAGCTACCAGTTTCAATGAAATACATTATAAATTACTAATCTGAGGCATATATCTCACCAGAGTTGTCACAGTGATAAAATTCTGCTTTAAAGAATATGCCCTGAGAAAACACAGGATAGAGCCCTGTCAGTCTTCCTGAGTAATAACTTCTCCATCAGCAGTCAATTATTAGCCTATTATTAGTGATAAGAATTGGTGATTGGCTACAAACTGGAGAGCTGAGTGACTTTGCCCAGGAGAAACTGCAGTCTCAGAGGTCAGCAAATTACATTCATTTTTCCCTGCCCTGGGTTTTCAGCCTTCAAATTTTTCCGTCTTTCCCTGGAGAGTCAGGAGCAATGGTGATTGCGGGTACCAATTCCATGCACTTCCCATGAAAATAAATCATCCCTTCCAGCACAGATGGTGGAGGCCTAATTATCTGCTACTCAGTTAAAGACACTCGCTCAAAGAAAGCCAGGGTGCCACCACAAGAAAAGCAACTGCACTGTATTGTATTTATATCCGCCTCAGTCTTCCCAGTTGTATACTCAACTTTTTTGCACCTTCTTATTGCAAATAAAGTTATGCATTTTAGTCAAAGGCTTTTATCCTTTTTTCCTCTGACAACACCCATTTTTGTACAGCCACAAGTCACACAACATGGGTATGAAACACAAAAGACTTATTTAAAAATTTTTTTCAGTCTCACGTTACAGTATCCAGTGAACCCAACTGTCCAATTCTAAGATACTTCTTACCCTGTTTACATTTCAGCCTTAATAAGTTAAGTATAAAAAGTTCCTAAACATTGCATTCCATACATTTATTATGGCAGGAATGAACTTACCACTCCTGGACACAGACACTACATTAACTCACTGGTATACCAGCGATCATAGAGTTTTGTCACACCAGGAAAAGCTCTGCAAGTTCTCTCCAATTGTATTAAATACAGTTAATGAATAAAAAAGGTACATGTCAGCATGAACTCTCATATACATCTCTTTTTAAAAGCGAGTAACTGTGGTATAAACTTTATACCCCCTCTGAGCCACGGAAGGTTATTGTATAATTTTCAGTGGAATCCAAATTTCACTAGGTTAAACCTTTATGAAAAAGAATTACTTGTCTGAGATGTAATGCCAATGTCTGTGAGTAACCTTCTGAGAATGCCAAATTCCAGGACAAATCTACCTTTTTGGCTACCTGAATCACTGGTGGTGGCAAACCACATTTTAAATAAACCTTGCATGAGGGCTTTAATAATAATAACCGCAAGAAATAAATTAAATGCAGAGAGATGATCCCCAGAGTAATCCTGGCATACCACAGGCTTTCAGTGCTTTGGAAGGGATGGAAGGTTATCAAAAGAAAGGAGAGTCCAGCTTACTATCATATTAGAATATAATGTTAAGAGCTTTATTTTAAAATAAATTATATATACCTACAAAGTCTATAGGAAATAAAGAGGTGAGAGAAAAAACTGAAAGAGATGACAGCACACAAATGCGTTGGTTTGTTTTGATATTTTTTTTACTTCATACAGATGTTTATGAGGACTGCCAACTATATGTTGAACACTTTGAGCTCTCTGAAAAAGCAGCATTCATGTGTAGAAAAGAAAGACTTAAACTACTAGTGGCAAAGATCCTATTAAATTCAGTGAGGCTATGACTGCATCTCGGTATTTCAGCAAAATCAAACATGCTGAAGCTAAGGGAAAGTATCTTTTTCTTCGGTTTACATCTAGACCTGATTCTGACAGCCACTCAGTTTTACCAATCAAGAATTATCAAGCAAGCAAAGTCAAATTTGAATTAAAAAAAAAAAATCATCCCAAACAACGAAAACCCATCAAATGTACAAATCTAGATACATACAAAACTGAAGTTTTTGATACGCAGAATAAGTCAGAGTCACAGTGCTTGTTGTAAGCACATATTTCTTTATGTAAAAGGCAAGCAAATAATGCCTATTAATTCTCAGTTAATTGAATTAAAGGCGTGAATGAAGACTAAAATACTAGATCCTTTATTAGTAAAAAATGACCAAAAAAAAAAAAAAAAGTTCTGGCTTTTTACTTCTTTGAATAAAAACAATTTTGATAAACAAAAGCAGAAAGATAGATTTTTACTTGTGGAAACAAAGTGATAGTTGCAGGCTGTACTAGAAAGGAAGCTTTGCTGATTTACTTTTGTTTTAGTTATACAGACCCAGTACTGGCTGACTTCCACAGTACTCTATGACTACAGATTGTACAAGCTACACATACTATACATACAGTATTCTGTATTCAACAATTATGCTTAATTTATAAAATTACATTAGAAAAATTGTCAGCTTCAGTAAATACTATCTTCTCTCAAATAGGTTCCAATACTTTTAAAGTGAAGTTACTATAGAAATATCCAATTATTTATGGGATTCAGGCTGACAGGCCATAAGCTTAAGCCTTTATATTGAATGCATATTCTACATAGCTAATATTGTTATTCATATACGGTCCCATCAGAGATTTGTGTAATGCATCAGTAAACATAATTTCTAACTGTGGATTGGGATTGCTCTTACTAATTTTTCTCCTCCAAGTATGAAATGCAAATCACAAAAAGCAGAATTTGCATCTTGACTTACATATTATCTCTGCTTTGCACCTTAGGAAACTGCTAGACATTAAGTTACAGTTAAAACTTTACCAATACCATCACAGTTTCCTGGAATCAGAGTAATTTTATTTTACTTCCTGACTCAATCATGTTTTGAACTATAAGAACCATCTTTTGTCACACTTTAAAAATGTGCAAATTGCAACCCACAGGTTGACTGCTATCCACTCTAAGTAACATCTGTCTGCCTAAAGAAGCATTTCTTTTTATTGGGTAGCTCAGATTTGAAAAACAACCTGCTAGAGAGCTGCAAAAACCCGAATATTGGCAGTTCATTGACCAACTAATTATTCTGACTTTCTGCTTTACCTAAAGGACATATTTATCTCAGCAAGTAATTAAACAGTTCGTTCAGCAAACCCTGTTTTACAAATCCTAGTTCAGTTCTTTGCTGATCCCACATCTATACTACTTTCACTAAGCTTAATATTATCTAGGGCATACTTCCAGGTGTCATTAAAAATGAAAAATTAGCGCTTGCATAAATTGTCACAGTAATAGTAGATGTCTATATAGATAAATACAAATCAGTTCCTTCTCCTGACACTGCATTCACACACAAAGCATGAGAAAGGCAGTCCTTTTGCTCTAATTTCTATGTTAAATGGATTTTTATTTGCATTCTTCTCAGTGTTCTTGGGCACATCTAATATATTTTCATTCCAAAGGACTAGATTATTTCTACACAACTAGCCTCAACATCCATAAATCTGAAGTATTCATGGAAATAGAATTCTTTTTTGTTATTCATGACTCAGTATCTACTTTAGATGCTTTTAACTCTAAGCATAAGCAGTACTTTTACCACACTCCAAAATCTTGGGAGAAATACATAAAGATTAAGAAATATTTCCTATTATGTGATAAGAAAAACTGTTAAAAACCACTGTATTTTCAAAAAAAGATCTCACAGCCAAAAAGAAAATAAAAACTTAGATGCTCTCCTTCAGTAAAGAAGCTTTTTTTTTTTCTGATTTAGGATCTTGTATCAATTGACTTAAGATGCAGCAACATAAAGGCAGCATTAGGCTCCTAGCGTTTGGTTTGTAATTGCTCTTTCACTGACTGGCAAACATGAAAGAACCACTAATGTTGTCAGCAAAACTAGCAACTGAAAAATAATTCTAAATAAGCTTTAATTTGTCACAGCAAGAACTGTAGGATACAATTTTATGTGATAGCATAGTCTTTATAAGCAAAGAATCAAATCTTTCTGCAGGTCTGTGCAGGAAAGCTCAGAAATAAGTATTCACTAGTGCACTTGCAAATGTGATCACAATCTGTCATTTGATCCTCCTGTCAAACAGAAAGCATGACATGCATTCAAGGGCTGTACATCTCCCATATTTGTGATGGAGCATTTCCAAAAGTGAAGGAATTTAGAGGTTAACTTCCTGCCCAACTCCCCGCTGCCCTAGCAGGCTGGGGTGGTTTGCTTGAATTAATAATTTTTTGCTAGGAAGTGACACAATACTGTAAAACTTTAGCAAAATGGTAATTATTACAGTTTGGGTTTCTTTAATGCTAAAGATAAATGGGGAGATCTAATATCTTTTATTAAGTGTTGTAAGTTCTGCTCTCCTTGTGTTTAATAGCGAATTCTTTTTTCTCCCCACTGATCTTATTTTCAAAAGAAATCTATTCTGGTCTACTAAAAAATGGTATTGTGAATTAATTTCCACTGAAATTACAAAGACAGAATCACAGGATAGTGAGGTTGGAAGGGAAGTCTGGAGACTGCCCGGCCCAATCTCCCTCCTCAACCAGAGCAGGTTGGGTTTTGAATGTTTCCACAGACGGAGAGTCCACAACCTCTCTGGACAAAGTGTTCCTGTGTTTGACCACCCTCACAATGAAAAAAGACACTCATAATAACACTACTTTCAGTGACACAACTTAGCTGAAGCTGTCCATCTTAGTTTGACGCTAGTTATAAATACGTCCTTCCCTGCCCGCAGAGTTCTATGGTAGCCTACAAAGCATCCGTTCAGTAGGCTTCAGTCTATTTGCTTAAAGTTATCCAAGACAATTAAAGAAAACAATTTTACAGTTGTCACTTTAGAGGTGCATTCAAATCAGTCAGTCATTTTGCCTGACAATTTTATCATTCACATCTATTCAAAATAGAGTAAAATGACTGTAATTGACTATGCAGAACACAACACAACCGTACTTGGTCTGAAACTTGAAACTGCATAAGAAAATACTCAAAAAAACAAAACCACAAACCCTCTGACATCTGCATATGTATATATATATATATATATATATATATATAAATAATACATTTGAAAACTGCTTACTTTTCCTTGGCTGGCAGTTCTGTCTCATGAGAAGCCATCTTAGATCCTGTCCTATCAGGCTTAGCTGTCCTTTGTCTTTGCTTTCTTCTTGGAGCAGTATCAATGACATCTGGGCTACCCAGAAGGGAATCCCTTAGTTCTGGCACTAACAAAAGGAAAGAGACCAAAGTTGATAAGAACTTAAATATGAAGTATAACAACATATTCTTAAAACATTTTCTGTTCATTTTTATTAAAATCTCTATACTGCTGAGATCTGATTTGACAGCAGTTGGTGTCAAACCAAACAGATGTCATAAAGGGAAATTCAAAAAGACAAAATTTAAACTAGAAAGATCAGTTTCCCTCAACACCTCTTTGTAGTCCGTGGAGAGAATGATGCGCAGTTATAAACCAGAAATATACTGGTGGTCTCAGGACAACCAGATCCTTCCCTAAGCTAAACCCCTCCCCCTTCCCTTGCTATTAATGCACTCAGGAGATATGTAGCCATTTTTATTCCAGCTATTAATATCCTCTAGCGTGTTTCTATCTGGTATGCTTTAAAAAAAATAAAATAATTATTTTAAATTTTAAAGATAAAGAACAGCACTCATTTCAATTGAAAAATATTAAAGAATAATGTAGTGACTTAGGCTGATGCTATTATGGTAACTTCCCTTATTAGTACTTTCTGTGTGTTTTAGTAAGGTCTAATCTTCACATGGATGAAAGATGCCATAATTTGAGATTCAATATTAAAGGTTTCCACAGAAAGCAAATAATGGGTCTTATTTCATCATTCCTTTCACAGTTGTTATCTATGTCTACTGAAAATGAAACTGGAAAAAATATGCAACATACAAGTCACATTTTCAGTTTTTCAGAAAAACCCCATGTTTCTGACCAAGAACACTCCTAAATTAAACAGAGGCTATAAAATTAAATAAATAGGCTACAAATATTAAATATATAAATAGAGGGTCCCTAGAGCAAGTGCAACTACTGTTTACAGTGAAGCATGTGCTTAAATATCAGAGTCTCTTAGCTTTTACCAGTGTGTACTACAGCACTGCAGATTTACAGATCTGTGTAGGGTGACTTTGTCAGGTATTAGCTGACATATTTCCATGGCACTAGCCAATTAATAAGTTTCAAAGCACAGTATAGACAAGATACCCTGCCTGTAGTAAATACTGAGAACAGTCAAATTACAGCTCAAGCTGCCACATCAAACTTTAACTAGCTATGCATACTTTTCCAGTGCTAAATCTTGAAAATGTGCTCATAGAATCATAGAATAGTTAGGGTTGGAAAGGACCTTAATGATTGTTAGTTACTATTTACTGGTAGCATGTTATATATCTAACATTTACACTAATATTATTTTATATATTCCAGCATCACTACCTAACGTCAGCCCTCTTTATATGCATTAATCAATATATATAAAATAGTTCACTGTTAAATCTTCAATAATTTTACTACCATAGTTTTTATCTTTCTTGTTGCTGTTCTCCTTCCACACTCTACTTTTGCCAAAAAAGTGGAACCAGAAGCTGCTGTATATATAAACCCTACAAAATGCTGTTGTTAAATAATATCTCTGGGCTTGTGCTTGTGTAATATGCAACAGTACTCATGGCCCTTGTGCTCAGCCTTGCTTACTGTTTAGACGCACATCCCATTTGCCATCTACAACAGTCTCACTGGTGGCAGAGGGAGATTGGTGGTAGAGAAAGAAAAATGGAAATGTCCATGTTCCCATTACACTGCAGTTGTGCTAACTTCATGCTGGGAAAGGGTGCCAGTTTTCTATTAAACATCTCAATCTTATCTTTCCCATGAAAACAAATCTTGCTCTTATGACTTATTAAAACTGAGTAGAATAAAAAATATTGACCTAAAGGTTTAAATAAACCTGTGCAATACAGTTGTGAGAATGTTTCTTTTAATAATACCAAGAAAAAGGCTTCGTATTTGGACAGCCTAGGATACACTGTCATGAATAGTAGTCAACTAGGTCGTAGATAATGACTGATCACTACACGCTTGGTTTTTCTTTTTCATTTTGTTTCATATCATCATAGAATCACAGACTGATTTGGGTCAGAAGGGACCTTTAACGTTCATCCAGTTCCAACCCCCTGTCACGGGCAGGGACACCTTCCACTAGACCAGGTTACTCAAAGCTCCATCCAACCTGTTTCTTTCTTTTAAGCCAAACTACCTCTTAGGTTAGAACTACTAATGAAAAGATGGCATACACTAGTAGCTCAAGTATCTTGCATCACCATTAAGACTTTAAACCACCATCCACTACTGCTGCCCAAAAAGAATTCCCATTAACGAATTCATTTACAGTACCTGACAAAAAGCCAAAGAAAGCTTCAGCAAAATATTATTCGTTGTTTGACATAAAATAATTTGGAAAAAGCAATGACAGTCTCGAACATACACCTAGTTTTTAATTTTGCCTGAGTTTCATCACCATTTTAAAGACGCAAAGTTCTGTGACTTCCCACGAAATTAAATTTCTTACTTTGATATTACGCAATACAATATGAATGCTTGTTATACCTTTGTGAAGAACAGTACCAATTTAAATTGAGACAAGAGTACTGTTTGATGAAGGTCAGTTGATTACACCACCTATGCCAACAATGTTGATCAAAAAATGGAAATGTTCTAAATATATAATGTATCATCTGCAGATGAATAACTGCAAGAAACAAGATTGATAAGGGCAAGACAGAGATTCACAGTTCAAGTACTTAAAGAATATTTGTGCTAAGATCAAAGACTAATGCTACTAATGCAGCATCATGATCTCTGAAAACTACAGGCGTTTAAAGATTAAGTTCTGTATCTTGGCTAAAGACAGGCAGTCCAGTTACATTTTAAAATAGACTTCTTCATTACTTCATTTTTATATAGAGACACCAATTAATATAAAAGAAATACCTCCCAATCTATCATGTTCACTTTTCAGTCTGGCAAAAACACCACCTTTGTTCTTTGTAGATCATCACCTGTAATGAAAATTCATTGACTTTTCTAATTATTGACAGTGCTGTACTCACTGATAAAACAGAACCCAGCTTCTTTCTGTTCTCAGAAAGGACTAAACCCCCTACTAAAAGTTTATCTTCGCCCTAAAAAAAAAATGCAAGGAGCAAAGCAAGCAGAAAATGAATGGAAGCATTCAACATTTGAGCAATCTGTTTGCCTACAATGACCTAACTTCACAATGTCTGAATTTCTCAAGGGTGTACTGCAAGCAGGAAAAAAAGTAGTAGTTTATGAGAAACACAGTCACAGACATAACTTCACTTCTCTTCACCTTATTAGTATATGCTTAAGATGCAACAAAGGATCCCCAAACTTGAACATTTGTATTTGATCCCCAAACTTGAACATTTGTATTTAATTCCTATCATCCAAAATACCTGGTAGACCTACTACTCTTGCTTAACTACACTATCCTATGTAAGTCCAGATGAAAACCACGTACTGTAATAGTATTTTGCAAATGATTTACTGCTGACTTTTAATGCAATACAGGTGAAAACAGTAGGTGAATCTTGCTATTTCTAGTTAAAAGACTACATCAGTGTTCCTATGTCCTTATATTTCTATCTTCAAGTGTATCACATGGGTTTTGTTATCTTAAATACTGATCATTTGTTTCCCTTGATGAAATATTTTTTTCTCTCTCAATGTTTATATTCCTCAGAATGCTAAATTACATTAGAATGGCAAATGTCCTTTGCAAATACAGTCTTACAGCCACAGATCCTATGGGATCAGTTCCTGTTTGCGTTATAGCATAGGACTGGTTCTAGGTTAACTAGTCACTTCAGAAAAGGAAATGCTGCAAAAGGTAAATGTTTGAACACTGTGCTGCTACCGGTTTTATCAGGACATAAGAGGATAATTTTAAAACCATTCATCAATGTTAAATGGATTCAAGAAATGCTCACACGTCTGGCAGGTACCACCAAATCAAACATTAGCACTGCAAACTTGGTTTGCTCAAAATAAAGACTTTGAAGTTTTATATAAGCTTTTTTTTTTTTTTTTTAAATTGGAATGGAACAGGAAATATTCATAAAGGACACAGGCATTTTATCCTCAAGAAAGGGACTGGCCTTTAATTCAAATTATGTCCTACCCCAGAGATTTTATCAATAGCAGCACACAAATCTGTCAATTTTAATTTCTGTTCTGCATGGATATTTACCTGATTCCTTTTTCTACACAGTAGTAAGGACTTATGAAAATTTGTCCAGATATTCAGATATTAATGCTATCATAGGTCCCCTAAATTTGTGGCAGAGCTGTGTTGTTAATGGAACAGAATTTCCTGGTTGAATTCTGCCTGACTCCATGCAGCATGTGTGGCTCCACAGTTACTCAACTGAACTTCCAAGTTCTGCTGTCTCTCTTTGATGAAACAGATGATTTAACTTAAAATCAGTCCTCTGCTCAAGGATCCTGCAATTTTTTCTAGGGTGGTTTCCTTAAGAAAAAAACAAGCTGCATACACAATTACTGTCTCTCCTGCTTCTGCCCTTGCACAACAGTGGTAGCAGATAAACCTAGGCTGAAAGATGACAAAGTGGTCACAAAACCATCACCTACAGAACACCAGGGCTGCCTGTGACAGCTGCTCCCCAAGCCACGAAAGAAAAAGAATAAAATAAGAAAGAAAGCAGAATTCATCACTTTAATCCTTGACTACAGTGTAACTTCAGTAATTAAAAGGTTTCTCAATCTCAGCCTAATTCCTAAGGGATCACCATAGCTGATAATAATTAGCATCTCTTTGACATTCTCAGCAGAGAGTCTCCTAAATGAATAGGTATGGAAATGAGTGTGTCTCACTGATGTAGGCAATCCTGCAAAGTAGGATTAAGTCATTCTTGACAGGCAATTTAGGAAACACCACTTCTATCTATGCTGAAGTTACCCTGTATATACACACATTCTGGCCATAATCAGGCAATTTTTCATAAGAAATAGATCTATCTAGTTCACTCAGAGATCCAAATTAAATATCAGTATTTGTAGTTCATGCATGTGGTTTGGTGAAAGTAACAGGAATATGCCACTATTTTAATTTTAGGAAAACAGTAAGAACTATTCTCTATTTCCTCTGTTCTGTTCTATTTTATATTTCATTATTTGTATAAATTTGGGTTTACTGGACCATAATCCTCGGGGGTCCTAAGGCAGTTGAGACGGCAGTTCGCTAAACTCTCTGTCAGTTAGTTACTGAGGTTTATTTTTATAAAGAATATCTCAATGGGAAGTGTTTATGAAGACAAATTTTAAAACAACTTCACAAAAAAGTCCATACAAATCCATTTAGATCCATACAAAACCTGTAAGTTGTATCCAGTTCACATTTCACTCTGTTAAGACAGTCTTACCACTGACAGAGCATCCTAAGTCTTAACATGAAGACTTTTCTATTTGCAAAGCCTGTTCTTTTCCTGATGACACCCTTTTTCAAAGGCTTTTTAAATACAATTCTTTCTTTTTTTTTTTCCTTAATTAAAAAAGCTTGCTTCAAGTGTCCCTCCCCATGGCAAGGGGTTGAAACTAGATTATCTTTAAGGTCCCTTCCAACACAGAACATGATGTGGTGCTAAGATTCGATGAAGTTATAATAAAAATGTAGTTGACATACAATTTCCTTCTCAGTGCTTATTTATTGGAGGCAACCCAGGTGTTCATCTGTTATCAGCTCATATTGTCCTGAAACTGAATGGCAAAGAAATAAAAATCAGGGTAAATTTGACAAGCAAATAATAAGTTTGGTCAGGAAGCATGAAAAAATAGCTTCTTCTCATACATCAAAATATCAGAGGGGAGAAAAAGAATGCATTTTCACAAATATCTGCAGGGGCTTTGAAGGTGCTCATTAATTTTAGTCATCAAACCCACCACTACAAAAATCCCTCTTTTCAAAATAGCTTGATATGCAGTATTTCAATGAACCGTATGTACTTCATTAGATAGTAATTTTCAGTAACCCATAATAATGTGTGCTCCTAAAGGTACTTTAGTAACGTCAGAATTCAAAGGAAGTCTCTGATTATAAACGCAGTCAAAGGTTATGATTTATCAGTAACCCAGCGATCTTGAAAAACTTCACAGTATACAATCGTATACTACATATCTGTAGTGTCCCCAGCCCCTAAATATCAGCATCTGCCTTACAGTTCAAGCTTTATGATGTGTTCAGGTGTTTCTTGATGCAGGTCAGGTAGAGGATCCTATGAGGCTAAGAAAGCTAAGAGATTGAAATTTTTGTATCTGAAACATTCTGACAATTAAATCTGCTTTCCCTGATTTATTTTCTATGGGTGCTTGACAGAAGCAATGGTGATGTTGGCAACTCAGATGCTGTGGTGGTTGTCTAGTGATGCTGTTCAGCAACAGCACGTACAAGCTTTCCAATGATCCACTGAGGGTCCAGATTTATTACATGCAGTTACAGAAATCCTTTTCATCTCTGACTCTCAAATCTTTCAAAACCCCTGCTCACTGAGGCTAGGTTTTGTGGACGATGGCTGGATGCTCCACTGTCTAGAACACCAGCACATCTGAGTTCAGGCACAAGCATTTAAAAAGTCATCCTCTGAAAAGGTTTAGATGAGCTCACAGTCCCTGGTGTGACTGTTTGCTGGAGTCATCCTCTAAACTCCCTGGATGTTCTATATGGATTTTCTATGTCACCCAGGGTGGAGGTAAGGAGACTTCTGAACAGCATCCCCTGGAGACATTAAACAGCATCCAGGTCAAGTAAACTAAACAAGACAGACAGAAGAATTGAAAACATGAGGCCAAGGAAAGCTTTGGAAAACATTTTTTGGCTGTCATCTTTCAATTCAATGTGAGGTAGTGGGCCCAAAGTAATCTCTCACCAGGCATGTAAAACATATACCTCATGCCTGGAATTCCAACTGTCATCTTTTTTTGCTCTAGTAGATTTTCCTGGTGTCTACAGCTTAATTTGCTAAGCCCATCCAGCTGATCTAGGCCCTGGCACTGACAGTAGTGGGCCTTCGAGAATATCACCTAGTGAGGTGACCGCATGCATCAGACAGTACTTGTTATCAGTGTTCTTATTATATGATCTTGTATTATTATATTATTATTCGGTGCTGAAGGCCAGATTGGACAGGGCTTGAAGAAACTGGTCTGCTGGAAGGCATCCCTGCCTGTGTCAGGGGGTTGGAACTGGGTGAGCTTTAAGGTCCCTTTCAATCCAAACCAGTCTGTGATGCTATGATTATGTCTAACCTCTGGCCACGGATGTGGAGCCTGGTGTTTGAAAGCCAGTCATAAAGAAAGGTTTAAGTGATGGTAATTATATAACTCACTGATTCAAAATCAGAAACATTATTTTGTTAACCTTTATCTAAAATCGTCACCTATAATGCTATTTAGAACAAGAAGATAAAGTAGCATACCTATTTATGAGCACTTTGAAACACAGCTTCTGAACTAACAGTAAGTCTCAAACTCTTTGGGCATGCATTTGTAAGAAGCATAGCTACTTTTGTGTTAATCTCTTCACTCAAAATCTTTTGGTGAAATAGAGAACAGTGACTGAAAAGATCTTTGAACATGAAAAACTTTCATTATTTTTTTAATTGATTTTTTATTTCTTTGGATAAAAAGCTGTGTTACCCTTGTGCTTGGACAGTCTTTAGATTATGTATCTGTCTCCTGGAAATGTACATGAAAGCTTGGTGGTTTAGAAGATCATCATCTTGACGTATTTTATTCACTAAGAATCATAGAATAGTTAGGGTTGGAAAGGACCTTAAGATCGTCAAGTTCCAATCCCCCTGCCACAGGCGGGGACACCTCACACTAAACCATATCACCCAAGGCCTCGTCCAGCCTGGTCTTGAACACTACCAGGGATGGAGCATTCACAACCTCCCTGGGCATCCTATTCCAGTGCCTCACCACCCTCACAGTAAAGAATTTCCTCCTTATATCCGATCTAAACTTCCCCTGTTTAACTTTGAACCCATTACCCCTTGTCCTATCACTACAGTCCTAATGAAGAGTCCCCCTGCAGCATCCCTATAGCCCCCCTTCAGATACTAGAAGGCTGCTATGAGGTCTCCATGCAGGTCTCCTGGCCCTCCTGCTCCACTTCTAGTTGGGATGCAACACTTCTGAGATTGTAGCAGGTGATCCTTCAATATCAAGCAGTCTTGGGTGCCCCTGCCCTCTAGGGCTATATCCCATGAAACCTTCCTAAGCAGGTTCCTGATTAGGTCAAAGTCTGCTCTCTTGAAGTCCAGGGCAGTGAGCTTGCTGCACACTCTTCTCACTGTCCTGAGGATCTCAAATTCAACCATCTCGTGATCACTGCAACCAAGGCTGCCCTGCAGTGTCACATTTCCAACGAGCCCTTCCCTGTTGGTGAGCACGAGGTCAAGCATGGCACCTCTCCTTGTCGGTTCCTCTACTACTTGCAGAAGGAAGCTGTCTTCCACACAATCGAGGAACCTCCTGAATTGCTTGTGCCGGGCTGTACCATCATTCTAACAGATGTCAGGGTGGTTGAAGTCACTCATGAGAACAAGGGCCTGTGAGCGTGAGGCTTTTCCTGTGTCTGTAGAGTGCTTCACCCACAGAGTGCTCCTGATCAGGCGGTCTGTAACAGATCCCCAAAGTAATGTCCCCATCCCCTTTAACCCTGACCCACAAGCTCTCTGTTAACTGCTCTCCAGTCCCCAGACAGAGTTCCATACTCTCCAGCCTATCCCTAACATAAAGGGCAACTCCCCCTCCCCGCCTGCCAGGCCTTTCTTTTCTAAAAAGTCTGTAACCTTCCATTCCAACACTCCAGTCATAGGAGCCATCCCACCATCTTACTGTGATACCTATTATATCATACCCCCATAGATGTGCACACATCTCTAATTCCTCTTGTTTGTTCCCCATGCTACGGGCATTTGTATAGAGGCATCTGAGTCGAGCTCTAAATGAAGCTGCCTCATTGGCTGGAGTGGCTGGAATATCTCTACATTGCTCCGAGCATTTATTATAGGTGCTGGCAACTGACTGGGTGTGTTGGGATGGAATGATGCCCCCCTTCCCCAGCACATCTAGTTTAAAGCCTCCTTGACCAGTCTGGCAAGCCGCCGACCATAACGACCAGCTCTACCAGCCCCCAGTAGACCTGGCCTACAAAGTTGGGTCCTGTGTTCAAGACACCCAAACCCCTGACTATGATAACAACCTTCTAACCATTTACTAACCTGGCTAATTCTCCTAGCTTTTTCCAGGTCCTCCCCTGTATCCTGGAGTCGGGTCAGGCCGACAGACGAGTGTTTCTGTCCCTTTCAAAGTAGAGTCCCCTACTACTACGACCCGCTGCTTTTTCCTGGCATCACCAGTAGAGATCTTCTTTCCCAGTGCATCAGTCGGCTGTTTCTGGTGTGAGTGCGCTTCCTCATTAGCCCCCTGCAGGACAACAAAGTGGTTCTGCGTGGGGGCAACAGGTTCAGGAGGAAGTCCCTTGCTCTTAATTGTCCTTTTCCTCTTTTTTTTTTTTTTTTGGTCACTAATTCCCAGCTTCCCAGGTTAACAGCCTCCTTCTTTCCTCCATGAGCTAGAGGGAAAGCTTGAGGCCCATGAACAGTTTGGGCAGGGAGCAAGCATTCCTGCTTCCTCTCAGGTACCCTGACATCTTGTAGCCTATTAACAGCATCCTGCAGCTCAGCCCCTGCTGCAGGAGGTCCTCCACCAGGGAGCACCGAGTGCAGCCCTGCCCATTGTGCACCCTCCCCTCACAACAGCTGTGTAGGCACTCTCTATGCTCCAAGCTCTGCACTTCAGCCTCCACTCTCATCGTCTCTGTCTGTGTGCCTACGGTGGCAACCGCCGGGGCAGCCAGAGCACAGCTCCCAGACCAGGCCCTGGTCATACGGCGAGTGCTCACCATCCCGCTCACCTGCCTGCACAAACTGCCGCGCAAACTGCCTTGACCCGCTCTGTTTGCCCCCCTCCTGGTCGCTCGTGCTCCCTGGGGCAGGTTTTTAACCAGTCAGGGCTGGTGCTGCTCTGCAGGGATCATGAACCCTGCAGGAACCCTGAAGGTATCATGAAGCCAGAGAGATTTGCTTCTTTGTGCTGAAGGTAGCATTAAAAAACAAGTATGAGATGCACTCGGGCCATAATCTACACAGTGCCCTTAAGTCACACCATAGTACTTTGAAATAGCTGGAGCTTTGACTCCTATACCACAAGAATGATTTCTTTTCCCATTAACCAATTGTTGAGGAAATCAATACAACTCAAGACAAGCCACAGGCTGCAATAACTCTCAAAAATGTATATTTCCTTAATGATGGCATTTTATGGTGGATAAATTACTAACCTCTAACAACAGCTTTATTGTGTGGTACCTTTTAAGCTGTCTTGAGATACTTTTTAATTATATTCCAAATTCAGGTTTTTGGCATATATATATTTCTACTTTAGGTTGAACAAATATTTCAAGTATAAAAACCTAAAATAAAAACCTATTTATGGGAACTTTGCCTGCCTGTATTTCACCATATATTAGTAAGTAAGTACAATAATGTACAACAAATACCACATGCAGATCAGAAGCTATTTTGCTACTTCTTTATATAGCAACATGAACTTGTGATCCTGTTTTCTTTGAAAAACAAGAAGACAGATTTCAAGATTTAAAACGATTCACTCAAACAACTAGTGACACAAGCACTGTGGTGCTTCACAAAGATACACAATCTTAACCTTGGAACACAAAACAGCTGCATTTAAACTGTCCTTACATATGAACATTCCCGATTAACGTTTGGATAGAGCCTAATCACTCAGAATCTCATCATCAAGGGAAAAATACTGAGAAAGTATTAAGAGAATAAAGCATCTCCTGCAGTTTATAGTGGTTCTACATCACCAACAGTAGTATCGGAAGCAGTCAAGGGTGGCTGCTTACTCAGAAAGTCACTAACATGCTTTTTCACACTAGTTCCATGATTCTGTATGTGGTTGTGGTAACTATATGTCACTGTTAGTGGTGGCTGCTTTTTAGTTCATGTGAAATGACTTAATTTTGTTGTGCTCCCAGAGAATATTTGTTACCTGCTATGCAAGTAAGACTTGGGTATGTAAGCATGGATCTTCTGGAATCTATAAGCAAAAGTTTAACTTCTTTCCTGCACAAGGATTGTTAACCCCTGTGATATCCCCAAATGCTGGAAACGCAACTGTATAATTCGTGGTAGTGCAGGATTGTGTTTGCAAGGGTCCAGAGAAGGATCACAAATGATCCAATACCTGAGCAGCCATTTGAGAAAAGGCTGAGAGTTCAGGCTTGAGCGAAGAAGGCTCAGGGGAAACCTTGTCACCATGTTCCAGTATTTAAAGGGTGGCTAAAAAGAAGGTGAAGACTCCCTTTTTACAAGGAGTCATATGGAAAAGACCAGGAGTGATGGTGTCCTGGGTTCAGCAGTAGCAGTCATTTTTCTCCCTCTTGGTAGCTGGTGCAGTGCTGTGTTTTGACTTTCAGCCTGGGAACAGAGCTGATAACAATGATGTTTTGGTTTGGCCAAGGACTTTCTGAGTCTCATGCTCTGCCAGGGAGGAGGGGAAGCTGTGAGGGAGCACAGACAGGACACCTGACCCAAACTAACCAAAGATGTATTCCATACCGCAGCACGTCATGCCCAGGAGGTAACCGAGAGTTACCCGGAAGGACATGGGGTCTTCTGGGTCAGACTTGTTTTTCAGCGGGTGGTATCGTATTCTCTTCCCTTGTTATTTTCTCTTATTGTTGTCGGTGGTAGCGGTGGTGATTTGTGTTGTACATTGGTTACTGGACTGCTCCTGTCTCAACCCGTGGGAGTTGCATTCTTTCAATTCTCCTCCCCATCCCTCTGGGAGAGGGGAAGGGGGGAGCCTTGGGGGGGGGGCATGGGTCTCAAGTGCTTCCAGCCCAGAATCACTCACTGGGAGTGAGTGCATGAGCTGTCTGGCTGGGTTTAAACCACGACAGATGGGCACAAGCTATTCCCCAGGATGATTCCAGTTGGACATAGGAGGAAAATTTTACACTGTGAGAACAATCAGCTATTGGAATAATCTCCCAGGGAAGTGGTGGGTTCCCCAATATTGGATACAGGATTCAGCTGGACGGGGTGCTTGGACATCTAGTCTAAGTGATGTTTTGCCTGCAAAGGTTGGACTACATGTTCTTTGAGATCCCTTCCAATCTGTGATTCCATGATTCTGATGGCTGATGCCAACTTTATGAAGTTTAACCATGCCAAGTGCAAGGTCCTACACCTGGGTCGGAGAAATCCCAGGCACAGCTACAGGCTGGGCAAAGAAGAAATTCAGAGCAGCCCTGCGGAGAAGGACCTGGGGGTGTTGGTCAATGAGAAAATGAACATGAGCCAGCTTCAGTGTGCACTCACAGCCCAGAAAGCCAACTGTATCCTGGGCTGCATCAAAAGGAGTGTGACCAGCAGGTCAAAGGAGGTGATCCTGCCCCTCTACTCTGCTCTCATGAGACCTCAGCTGGAGTACTGTGTGCAGTTCTGGTGCCCTCAACATAAAAAGAACATGGAGCTGTTGGAACAAGTCCAGAGGAGGGCCACGACGATGCTCAGGTGACTGGAGCACCTCCTGTATGAAGACAGGCTGAGAAAGTTGAGGCTGTTCAGCCTGGAGAATAGAAAGCTGTGTGGAGACCTCAGCAGCCTTCCAGTATCTGAAGGGGGCCTATAGGGATGCTGGGGAGGAACTCTTCATTAAGGACATTAGGGACTGTAGGATAGGATAGAAGTAACTGGTTAAAACTTAAACAGGGGAAGTTTAGGTTGGATATAAGGAAGAAGTTCTTTATTGTTAGGGTGGTGAGGCACTGGAATGGGTTGCCCAGGGAAGCTGTGAATGCTCCATCCCTGGCGGCGTTCAAGGCTGGGTTGGACAAAGTCTAGGTGTTCCTGCTCCGGCAGGGGGACTGGACTAGATGATCTTTTGAGGTCCCTTCCAATCTCTAACATACTTTGATACTGTGACATGATTTAGTGTGAGGTGTCCCTGCCCATGGCAGGGGGTTTGGAACGAGATGATCTTGAGATCCTTTCCAACCCTAACTATTCTATGATTCTATGAATCTATAATAATTTTTTCCCAACCCCACAACTTTTCAGCATCCCATACTACAAATAATTTTCTAAGGATAAAGTTATTCAACATGCACTACATTCAGGGGAACATGGGATCTGTTCCTGATCCTAACACTGACCATGGTTAATATCCATGCTTTGGTTCCTTGTGTGTAAACCGTGAGTGATGTTTACTTGACTTTATAAAATATCTGGATAATGAAAAGGGTCACACAAGCCAGGTCCAAAGGACGGAGACACTTCTGTATAACTAAAGGCAGTAAAGAGGTCTTATTATTCCTGTAGACACTAATCATGTGCATGTGTGTGGGGACTCTGAAGGATGGAAAGGGCAGGGAGGCTAATCCTCTGCAGAGGAAACAGTGAGTGTTGGGGTGGGTCAGCAGGAGGAAAAGGCCAGTTTTGTGAAGCAAGGCTCAGTCACAAATAAGCTTGGGATCTAAGAGCCTACTAATGAGTCACCATGATGGCCAGTATGATCCTTCAGCGTATGAATGATTATGAAATGTTATTATAATCTTCCTATCAATGTTGATAGAAAACACTTGAGAGAATAAAGACTAATTAACACAAACAGTACTACTGACAGAATTAAAAATCATGTCAATATTGTAAACTGTGAAATTAAGAAAATAAATTTAGACACTCATGGATCAAAATTGTGACCTTTTTCCATTTTTTTTAAATTTTTATTTAAAGTTAACCTTTTAAAGAATAAAACATTGCCCAAATGTCTTGAATACTGAAGTGAAAAATTGGGATGCTGCATATGACTTCAGGAGACACCCCCAGAAAAGCCAATGCTTCTCCAGCATTTTCTGAACTTCAGTAATGATTACCAAAAATCTTGGGTGAAGCCTGAAAGATTTAGTACTGCCATATTTTCTATCTATTCCCCTTTCCTCTTTCTCCCTTTATCAAACTTTGAGTGCATTGTGGTGAGTGGTAAAAGGAGGTAATTGCCCAAAAAGTGCCTATATACATCCTTGACAGAATTATAACAAAGTCTGAATCCCTGCATAGAATCATCAACCAGTTTGCTCTAAGCCCCGTCCAACCTGGCCCTTAGGGAGCCTTCTTTTCTCCAGGCTGAACCAGCCCAGCTCTCTCAGCCTGTCTCCAGAGCAGAGCTGCTCCAGCCCTAACAGCGCCTCCATGGCCTCCTCTGGTTAATGAGGAGCTTGTGCCCTTTCCTAATAACATAAACCTTGTTACAAAGAGATTTTCAGAATATCCATATTGTGCTTTTTGCACGTATATACACTTTTTCTAAATTTAATATGCTTTAAATCCTATTGTGTATTTTAATCTTGTAGAAGCATCTGGTACACCTCCAGACTCTGGCTGTGCATTTTCCTACGTTTGCTGTGAAACAAATAAGCTGACCTTAGGACTCAAATGTCACTCACTAGGAACAAAGTTCTCTTTAGCTTTCTGGACCCATTTATTTCTATTGAAATTAATATAAAACCTTCACTAAATGAAAGACATGCCATAAATATTATCCAAAAATTGCTGTTAGCTACCTGATTTTTTCATACAGTGTTTCTAAAAGGCTTTTCATGCCGTGAAGTTAAAGACAGCATTTAAGATGTCATTATGGCACGTCTTTGTATACAGCTGTCATAAAAGTCTTTGTAATGGATTCAGAAATGGTGAACATAGAAGGTGCGTGTGTCTCAGCCAGACATGACATTAACATTTTTAAGGCAGATGCACTGGCACAATTTCAATCAACATTACAGGATAATTTTCCTGTGGAAAATGCTACAGGTAATTTTGGTTACTCTAAGAGGTTCTGAGAATATATCTAAAGAACTTTAGAGTTCTCAAGTACTTTGAGAGCAGCAATACATTAATATTTATTACAGCATTTACTGAGCAATGAACATGAAATCTGATCAGAACAAGACACTAATATACAATGAACAAAAAATCATCAATCAGCATGTCTCAATCAGAATCAAGAGGCTGTTTCAATCTATAACAACTTCTATTTACATGCTATTAAATGCTTACAATGCAGTCCCTAACACACATATATAGCACAAATTTAACTTTCATTCACAGAATCATAGAATCCCAGACTGGTTTGGGTTGGAATGGACCTTAAAGCTCATCCACTTCCAAACCCCTGCCACGGGCACAGACACCTTCCACTAGACCAGGTTGCTCCAAGCCCCGTCCAACCTGGCCTTGAGCACTGCCAGGGAAGGGGCAGCCACAGCTTCTCTGGGCAACCTGTGCCAGGGCCTCACCACCCTCACAGGGAAGAACTTCTGCCTAAGAGCTCATCTCAATCTCCCCTCTGTCAGGTTAAAGCCATTCCCCCTTGTCCTGTCAAAAGCCCCTCTCCAGCTTTCTTGTCAGCTCCTTTAGGCACTGGATTCATCATTTATTTTCAATGGATCATAAAACACATGACAGGACTCAAGACCTGTGTTTGCATTCTGAGCTGGGCTGTTTTCCCTCATCAGGTCCCTGGACATCTGCAGAGCATCTCCTGATATGGCTGGACTGCACACATGTGCAAAGTTCACCACTAACAGACCACAGCTGAAGATGTAGTTTAGGAAGGAGCTCAACTTCAGAAGCTTTAACTTACATCTTGGAACCATCCATTAAACACATTGTTATTGACAAGCTGGAAAATATTCAGGGGAATTTTAAAGCATAATGATGAAGATGAATGGCAAATGACTACGATGAATCGCCTTGGCCCAAGTTAATCAGACAATAGAGATGCACTGCCAGGATAAAGACGAAGTAACTGTGTGGTATGATGTTAAGAGTCGCTGCCAGACTCGTTATACAGAACTGGCTTTGTTCCCCTGGGATCCACTAACTCTGGGATAGACTCTCCATATGGCAAAAACTCCACTCGTCAGTAGGAAAAAAACAGAATCACGCCCTGAGCTGTGCTAATGTTCCATGTATCCTTCCACAGCCGATGTCCCTACGAGTCACCAGGGCCAAAATGCAACACACAGATTTTTATGAAAATAGGAATGACAGGTTTTTGATTACCTAAACCACCAAACTTACCTGATAACACAAAACAACACATGTTCACGCCTAGGAGACTTACTATTTTCTTCTGGTAAAGAATCTTAGTCCTATCTTTCTGATACTCAGACTAGCCTTCTGCAGTGTGCAGAAGCCAAAGAAATTACTTATTTACAGCTTGGATTGGGACTGGTAAAGCTTCCTGCAATTCCTCTACTACTCCAACAACATACAGTGATTAAAAAAAAATATTAAAGGATACTGGGATGTCTATATATAGGGATAATTTCTTGTTGTTTAATACTTTGTGCAAGCTCAAAATATCTACATGGAAGGAGAAAATGCTGTTCTATATTTAATGCACTTTGCAATTTCATTACACTGGAAAACTCTCATATATCCTTACCACCAAAAATTCTCTGAAATTATTCAGGAACTGTGGAGATTTAAATACTTCCTGACAATTCTACAAAACAACAGTTGCTGTAATAGTAACGTGGTTTCATTACAAAAATATAATAGTCTCCCTGTAACTAAAGAAAGCTTAGAGAAAATGGTGTTTAAATACATAGGGTGTAAAGACATGCTGCTTGTCCCCCCACAACACAGCTCAGCTAATATACAAGAAACCAAGCTTATCAGAACAGCATTCCAACAGATCAGTGAAGAACAAGGGCCATAAAAACCTCCTTTAAACGGCGGAAAAAGTACACAAAGATGTGTGCAGATCTTTCAGTGTAAGGGCAAAGAGATTAATTATTTCATTTATTTTATCTGCAACATAAACATAAATTTAAGCATCCGTGAAACAAAAGAGGAGGGGAAAAGGAAGCATGGCAGTACTGATCTTACGAGAGAACTGTGAAGGCATCCAAAAATGAATTCAGAAAATGGCAATGGCAGATTTGAAAACTTTTGCTTAACTAATGGTCCCCAAAACTACTCCCACGCTTTTAAGAAACAGGAATAAATGGCATATATACTGTTTGAAATGAAGAAAAACAAATCACTATGCTAAAACCAGCAAACAGACTCATTTAGGCTGAAATGAATTCTTCCTCTACACCTTGTTGCAGGGACGATCACTATGATATAAAATACATACGAAATTCTAGTGATGAAACACTACAAAAGCATGATGTGTTCAAAGAATGTTAGTGGGTTATTTCCAGCAAAACTTACTGAAGATGTTAGAAAGCATGCATGATTTTATGACATCTTCTGAAGAAGGAAGAGAAAAAAAAAAAAAGGTATTTCAGGCTATGAAGACTTGCAGAATTAAGTTCACTAACAGTAAGATTAGAATAAGCTCACTAGATTGAGTGGCTGATGTGTGGGACGGCAGAAAGCCAAACAAGATGATATAAACAGAAAATATGGTATCATCTGATTTTTGACTGCTTACAAGAAATAAACATACAACAGAGAATCTTGGTATTGAATTCTCTCACATTAGAGGCTGCATATTAGAAGTACTCCAACTATCCAAAACAGTACTGTATAAGACAGCTTGATCCTTAGAAATAATAATGATGATATTCCTTAATGCTAGAATTTTTGCTTTAACTAATGTTGTTCCTAACCATCATAATACTTATCTACAGAGATGTTTGAGAGCCTGTAATTTTCTCTTATTGGAATGGATTAATCATTATTATACTAGTATAGCTGACTTAATAATAATAATAAAAATAAAATCACATAGAGCTACAAAATAGACATTAATTTCCTTTGATGAAGATTTAAGCAGAGAAGTCTTCACAGTACTGCCCTCAGTCCCATGGTTTCTCGTACTGACTGTTACTTTGGCAACGTGCCTTCCAGGAAGACCCGCTCTGATTGCACCACTAAGTGGAGGAGAATACTACACAGAAGAATAAAAAATGTCAGAATAAAGTTCTAAAGCAGAGAAAGATACATCTAATCTTTGTCCATGCATGCCCAGTTATACACAATACCCTCTTTGTTGATCAACAAAACCCACATTAAAACATCCAGGACCAGGCACAAAATACTAATGTGAATAACAGCTGTTAAGATGATTAACACTTATATTACATTTTCAGAATTGAATACTTCGGTCAGAAACAGAGCCAGAACAAACCAGAGTAGCTTCTCTGGAAGTCAACGGAACTATAATGAATTACACCAACTGAGAATTCAGAGTATTATTCTGGGATAGCTTGCTAGCAAAATACACAAAGCAAAAAACTAATTGCATGCTATGTGTGAACACAGTCATTTTAAATTGTACTTCCTGGAAAAGGCAGCTGACTAATATCATTACCTGAGAAACACCTGGAATCCTTCTTGACCATTTTCCTCTAGTAAAAGCTGCACATGGTAATTTTGTGCTATTTAAAAAAAAAAAAAAATAGAAAAGGGCTACAGTTGCTTCCTCTTTACTTTCCCCACAAACTCTGAATTAGCAAGGAAAAAAGCATCACCATGACTATTCTGTAAAACATCCAGTTTTAACTCATTAACACCCCATACCTATCCCAGAATATGAAATTCCACTTGAAGCAATAAATCCTTCCCAATCTCAGAAAAGTCAGAGTTGTGTGGCCACATCAGCTTAAGGAGGACATTCCAGAATGCTACAGTGGTCTCCCATCCCAATGCAGCTAACTGGTCCTTGGATTGCTGATAGCCTTAATGGTAGCATACCAAGGCAGCCATTCCAGAGCTTCTTGTTCTGTTGCTATATAAAGGCAAGTGCTAAATACCTTCAAGGTTTGCTCTCAGCAGTCTTTACTGCAAAAATACCTGTTATTTTCCTCTAAAACTATTTTTACTATCTAAGGAAAATAAAGCCACCTTCTCTTTAACAGAAACTACTTTCAGATTGTTTCCTACCATAAATCACTGGACAAGGTCAGCGGTTCGAAGTGCTGCTTTCTCCCAGGCAGGGATTTAAAGTTCCTCAGATCCATGTGCAACAAGGGGATGATTTATTCTGAGATGTAGCTGTGAACTAAAAGTGTCAGTGTATTTCTGAATCGCAACAGCAGCAGTGTGGATCCTGCCTGAGTAATCAGGAGGCACAGGCAGTTCACCCAGACTGCTGGAAGGAAGGGTTTGTTTCCTGTCTTGCCTTCTGCTTTTCTACGCCAGACACAGGATATAGACATACAGCAGAGGTCAGGGTTAATACACTATCACCAACATAAGGGTCACCAGTGGCTACTGTTAACAAACTGGATTTCATTTCTCTCTTGTATTCTAGGAAGCCACCGTAAATCGAAGACGATGAAGTGGGAAATAGCTTACACTCACCAAAAAGGGATGCCACATCTTCCTGTCTTTCCATTTTGTAAGAGAAATAGTGAAAGTGGAACTCAGTCTTAGTGTTAGTGTTACTCCTAACACTCCTTGCTGCAGAAAGATGGAGTGTCACAGAGTGGAACAGGCACGGTTCCTTCCTTCAAGTTTATGAGAGTGCTGCAAAACCCCACAAATTTATTACCTTGTCTCCCAGAAGTCTTCTGACAGAAGACTTCTTTCCCCCCCTCCCCTTGCCTTGCTAAGCCATATCTCCCTCAGACAATGCGGACTCCCTGTGCCCACTCCTTCCCTTCCAGCTGAACAGAGACCTGCTGACAGTCTCCTGCCTAGGGGTAATTTAACACTGAGTTATTTTGAGACAACTTTGCATTGTTCATGAAAATTCTCCTCAGTAGGCCAGAGACACAACCCTACTTGGGCTTTAGCTTTAGGAAACTATTCAGAATTATGTATTTTAGCTAGAAAATAATCTCCTGAAAGTGCCTGCTCATCAGGATGCTCAGTACAGCTCTTCAACATCTATGCCTCTTCAAAGAACAGAGGAACATCCACAGAGTTGGCCTTTCTCTGCACATAAAATCAACTTCAATCCCCCAGACATTAGCCAAACCTCACAAGCAAGGCACACACTGAGGGGTGATACACTACCTACACTGGGATGACTGTGTTTCTTCTATCCTTAGTTATCCTGTCTTTAGGGAGCAGCAGGGAAGCAATAAATCAGTTCCCCTCCTAAGCTCTCCAAAGCTTATTGACTACCTCCTTAAAAGTCCACCAGGAGGTGGACAAGACACTCTTCCCTCAGGACATGGTGAGAATGATGCCTCTTCCCAAAGTAATGTATGATTTATATTATTGTCCTAGATTATCAAAATTTAATTATGCTACAAAGCTCATCAGGAAATTCCCATGTAAACAGCTTTTTCATATTCATATACCTAGAAAAAAATTTCTTTCTTACTCGGCAGTTCCATGACAAAGTGTTGTAACTGAGTAAAGAACAAACCATTGGCAAGCAGTTCAGTAGCCTTGAAAGCAATACAACTCACCCACACAAGTGCACAAACATAAGGCCAGTCACAGTTTTGACCTTGCTGATGCTTTGTGAAAACAACTGACATCCATCTCAAGCCCAAATATCTTAAAGATAGGCTAAAAGCACTCACAGCCTTTAAAAATTCCCCAGTGAGAATCTTCTAATCCCTGCCTTGTTTCACAGGCAAGAGACTCCTGACGTGACAGCTCTCATGACAGAGATCTGATTTCCCCTTGGTCTGATGGAGTCAGTGTCATCAGCATGCAGTAATTGAGGTCAGCTGCTCACTTTAATGGTTAGCTGTGTAACACCTTTCATTTCTTTCTCAGAAAAATCAGTTTACATGCAGGCAGGTGGGAAATTGATCACATTTTTTCCATCATTTATAGTACAGCTCCATCTCTGATCACAGGGAAAAAAAAAAAATGCATTCATGTCAGAAGTGCCAAAAATCTTTATCGAGCCCTTGATAGCCAGAATCACTTTCTATATCTGCCCAAAAAGCTATAAGCCTCAACTGTGTCTTGGAAATACAGATTAGAAATTCCAGAAAGAAAACAGCTCTCTCTTCCCCACACTGATGCAAAGATAAAACACGCTCACATGAGAAGCTCCATTTGCAAAAGCTGAGCGCGCAATAGGAGTTTATTCCTCCTGGGCACCCGAGGAAGATGTGTATTTAACTTTCATCTGTACCTTGATGGCAGCTTATGCTTGGTTAGTGATTTGTCAGTATTCTCAGAGCTTACAAACACTTGGCAAAACACATTCCTAAATTTCCCTGGTTAATGATATGGTTTTAAACATGGAGGAGACATAAAGGACACATCATACGAAAATGAATGGCAGCACAGTATAGTGACTGAAAATTCATTTAATCCAAAGGTCCATCTACATCTTACATCTATCTAAAAATTGCCAGGTTTCAAATTTGCCTATATTTCAATGTTAGAAGTGGAGCTTCTCTATCACTAAGAGTCAGTTCAGCTTTCCACACAAGGTCAAAATCTTACCTATCAAACAGTCCAATATAAAAGCAACTGTAGCTGCATCTGTCCAAAGCAACTGTATTTCAACAGCCATAACCACCAAAAAGCTAAGCAGACGATTGCCTTATTTACTATCACCCTTCCCCTGTGATCAAATCAAGAGCCAAACACATTCAGTATGATCAGCAGTAAAGCCAATTCTGTTCCTGTGCCATTTTCCTTCAAAATTGACCATTCTTACTTTTTGCTCTCCTTTCTCTTGTATTTATCCCCAAATCTTCTGACTTTCTCACATTGTGGATACTTTTAGTGCTTTTCTCCTCTGGTTGTGAGGCTTGTGTTTTATTTCCTCTGACCCCCATGGCTGCATACTTGCATTGCTTTGCAGCAAGTTAGCTGGCCACTTCAGTAATATTCCTGAAAATCCAGCACTTAGCTCCTATGGGCTACTCTGATGCAAGACAAGAGGCTTTACTGGTATAAGTCACTAATAAATCACCACCTTGTTACCTGAGCATAAAATCATAAAATCAATGAATGGCTAGGGCTGCAAAGGACCTTAAGATAATCCAGTTTTAGTCCCCTGCCACAGGCAGGGACACCTTCCATGAGACCAGGTTGCTCCAAGCCTCACCCAACCTGGCCTAAGCTTCTGGCTCTAATAATTCAACCAGATGGTTGATGGTGAAGTTGCGTGCTGCAGTCCCATGATAACTCTCCTGTTAACACTATAAATTTCTTTAGAACAGGGCTAAGCTATGCCAGTGAGAACCTTCTTTTCAAAATCCAGGTAGGTGACAACATTTGAGTTGACTTTTTCGCTGAGCATCAACATGTTATTAATCTGCTGCATAAAGGCTCATTTTTCATGGAGCAGCCACATGCACAAGCATCTGTGTTTTGTAGGCAGATTTATTAAGCACACCTTGCTACACAGTTTAAAACAAGGAAGCACTGGGAACTGTGACTCAAATTTGCTGTTGTTAAGTGAGGAAATCAGGGAAGTGAGTCTTCAGGCAGCCTGTAATCCTCCTCAGTTAAAGCAAACAGTGAGTGATAGACCTGTGCCAAGGAACAAGTAATGAACTGAATGCTTTTAATGCTAATATGAACGAGCAGTGTTTGAATGTGCTGTGGATAAGGATTCACCTTTTTATATAGATGAAAGCTGATGCCAATTAAGATGAATGGTATTTCACCGCAAAAGGAGAGGCAGGTGATTTTCGTCACAGCCCTTGTTGCAAACCTTGGTTTAGAACTAGGACTAAATATAAAATCAGCTGTTATATGCTGCGTTGCAATTAGACGCTGACAAAAGCAGCCAGGTAAAAAACATAGGCATTGGAGATCTACAAAGAACCCTGGTTTTAGAATTTGGAGGGATTTTTATTTTTTTTTTTAAACCAACTGGCCAAGAAAATTGTTTTCTACCAAGTATCCTGTTCATATTGTACATCCAGTTTTTACTTTCCCATATGTTTCTGGAAATCTCAACAGAAAATGTAGCTGGCTTTTCACATTTAGAAAACAGGAGTCATTGGAAGCCAAGAAAAAAGTATATTGATTAACAAAGGGAATGCAGTGTTTCACAAAATGCAAATGCTTTGGAAAACATAATTTCTGTGAGATTTTCCCAAAGTTTCCTGTGGAGTTCTCTCTATCAGATACTACTCCTTACTGCAAATAGTCCAGCAGTTAGATTCTATGTCATATAATGGTATGTATGCTGTTTCAAATATGAAAGCATACACTTTGCTATCTGCTCCATTTACATTCTCTTTAGCATACACTGATCAATGATGCAAGAAGCCAGCATCTCAATTCTCAGAGATGTATCCCAAATCTTCTCCCTTTTGCTGAGAAAAATATTCCTTCCATGTCTCTTGGGCCACTGGGCAACTTCAGAGCAGCTACTGAGTGTTTTTATAATGTCTGACATTATAAATGACAGCTACTGAGCTGTCTATCCTCATCTTTTAAACAAAAAAAAGGAACAGCAAAGAAGATTTCACCCTCATCAACATTCTGAAAGTCTTGCTTGAATTAAAGGATTGTATAACAAAATGTTTTGATGCTTTCTGTAGGAGTGATGTGCTACTAGTGAGCCATGTAATTAATAATACCATTCCTAAAATAGGGCAAGTTTTATGTGTAACTAAAGAAGTTAATATTTGTTAAGGTGCAATGAAGTAAACTCTTCAGTAAGGATCAGACAATAGGTTTATTTTACATTTACATTCTTGCATATTTTCCTTTAAATTACATGAAATTACATTAAAGTCTTCAGCAAATGAGGTGCATTCACATAATGTGGAGATGGTGGAACAAAATTAAAATAACCTTAAGCCACAGAGACAGAATGCCATCACCCCTATGGAAGTACTCCTGGAGGTTACAGACCGGTTAACCACTCTATTTTTCACAGTGCTTCTCAACTCCTACATTAAAACTTTCTGACTGCCTGCCTCATGTTTCCCAGGAAAGGTCTTAAGGAAATTGCTGGCAATCAGATACTCATGACCTGACCCTTCTCTCCCAGGAACCTAAGTAATGAGTATCCTTGTGAGAATTCAGCTCACAGTTACAGATTAAAGAGTTATTTTTTCCTGAGTGAGACAACAGCTCGCAGTACGACTGGTCCCAAATAAGAACTGCCTTATTGAATTGGAGACAGTTGCAGTTTGCAGGATCAGCAGAGAGAAATCCAGGGACAGCAGTGTATAAGCAGAAACAACAGTTTAGCCAGATAAACAGATCTGGAAGATCCAGAATCTCAGCTGCTGGAGCAGAGCTGAGTTTAGCAGCCAAAGTACTGCTGGAAGGTCTTCACCTGCAAGTTATTTCTCGTATTTCAAGCAAAAAGGTTCCTTACAGAGACAAAATTAATTTACTCCAATGAATGGGTTGATTAATGACAAGGCTGTATACTAGAGAAGGTGAATGGTGAGAGGAAGATGAGGAAAATGGCAGGCATAAGGACTACACTGAGCTGCAAAAACATGGTGATGAAAACAAACCAGCAGCTTAATGTCAAAAGCATATGTAACAGGGATTTGTGCAGTTTTCTCTAGAGAGCTCATATGTGAGTAAGAAAAGTTATACCAGCATAAAATTCTGGTGCTAAATTAGCTTTATATTAAGTTTAGGTTCTAACTGTTTTCCTGCATTCTACTTTTTTTTGAATTGGTTGCCAGGAGTAACTTTCCAAGCTATTGACTTATTAATTAACGAAACCATGGAAGTTACTTTGGGTCATTCTTGACATTTGAGATTCTTAGCTATCAGCACAGTTTCCAATGAAGTGCTTGTTCACTTTTCTGCTAAGAAAGTTCTATATTTTTACTAAATGAAAAATAGCCTCTGAAACTAAACAAAGGAATGCCCTGGCAGTGAAGTGTGAGAGATTTGAAACTGGCATAGTAAAATGGTTTTCTACCATGGACATCAATACTGCACACTAATTTCTTTTGGTTGTGTTTTTCAAATTACTGTAAAGGTTATTTGGTTAAGAAAGACTAAGAAATACTATGATGGAATAACTGGCAATTTTTTATTTTTATTATATTCTTCATATATTCCAAAATACTGGTACATACAAACATATGCTATTATACCTTTTTTATTTTAATTATGCTGACTTTGGATACAGCTAGTATTCATAAATAGGATAAGTTCCATGTTCCACATTCCTTAAAAAAATGACAGTTAAAACTGGCTACCCATTTTCATTTATACTTAGATTTCAAATGTAGGTACAAATTTCCAGAATATTAAATACCAAGCAGTGTACTGAGTGACCAAATTTTGTTTGCATGAAAGGAGTAATAACATGTTTTTTTACACACTGACAGACCTGGTAGTTGAGTTATAAATGAGCTATTAATGACATCCTTATAAGCTACAAGGGAAGAAAAGGTTAATAGCTTGACTACAGGGATATCTTATTGGGAAAGGTTTAAATTTGTAAAGAATACAAAAGAAAGCCCAGTGATTTCAGTGTGATTATTAGTCCCAGGTGATCAAAATCACACCTACTAACTGCTGTCTCACAGGAAGATGAGAAAAGCTATCACTAGGGAAACAGTTGTGAACAGGGTATGAAAGGTGCAGAAAGCCCAATGCATCTCTGATCACGCTTTTATTTAAGTCTACCCTTTTTAACGAAAAGTTACATGTCTAACTTCTGAGACAGGGGAGTCATATTCAGGGTGCACAGACCCATATCACCATTTCATCTACACATGTGACTTTCAGAGATTTGATGTGACTACAGTAAAAATGACTCGATTTTAGAACATACACTTTAAGACTAGAGAATGGGTTTTGCACCTGTCTTCCTATACATATGTAAAGTTATGAGCCTTGTGAATTGCCATTTTACTCTTGCAATTGTCACACTATGTGTGTCATACCAGACTAACAAATTAAAAACATGAACAACTACATAAATAACATGAGGCATTTGTAAGCATGAGGAAATACATGGTCTCCCTGTTTAAGATTCTAGTCTCAAAAAAAAACAAAAGCAGATGACAGAGTTGATGATACTTTTGATATGTCATTATATTTTTTTCTCCCTTTATACAGTACGTAAAAACACTAATAAGATGTTGCTGACAGCTCCAGTTTTGAAAAAGTCTCTCCTCTATCAGATACATGTGAAACTTGATGTTTGATCTCCTTGAACACAGGTTTTGTAGCCAATAGTTACTTTATGAGATCATTTGGCTTCTTGGATGTAGAGAAGCATAAACCAACAAGCTCAGGTTAGTCTTTAAGAACAAGAAGAATACAGCAAAACATTCAATAAAAACAGGAAAAGTAATTACAGATGTAATTTGCCTATTGCCTCTGAATTACTTTAAAGCCATTTTTTCCCCTCCTTTTCCATTTTACAAATGCCTCATGTTCTACATGAAACTTGTGTATGTCAAGTATGTAGGATTATGTAGATTTGAGGAAGAGAGTCCTGGAGGAGAGCCTTTAAATCTTAAAGATGAAAAGGAACTTCTCAGCTTTCCAGTGTAATGCTCAACAAAGAAATAATTAAAGCAACTTTTTTTCAATGCAATTTTACCACTTCACTCTCAATATCTTTTAGATTGATATAGGTGCTAGTTTAAGAATGAAAGCTAAAGGATAGATAGGAAAGTGATTTTATGACAGCACCTGTTACTTGAGCTGGACATAAATAACAAAAATATCCAGTGAAATAAGCAGGACAGAAGAAGAGAGAATGAGAGAAGTAAAACAACTAACCAAACAAAAAAAAAAAAAAAAACAAACAACAAAACACCAACAAACAAAGCACAAAAATTTTAGGTATTACACTCGTCACTTTTAGCCCATAGAGCAAAGGTACTTCCTTCTTAATAAAAGGCTTTAAAGGATCAAAAGAAAATAAGGCCTTATTCTATTCTTATTTTATATAGTATGAAGTTTTCGCCATTTCTTTAGGAGATAAACTGCATTTCCAACCAAGTGTTCACAGGGTTTAAAGAAATAAAAAAGAGCTACAGGAAACAAACCCAAACAGGGAGACCAACTCTTAAATCTATCAAAGACCTACCAGACACACAGTGTGAAGTTTAGTTAAGAAAATTTCAAGTTAAAAACAAGGGTGGAAAAAATACTAAGAAACCAAATCAAATCAAAAAAGAAAAAAAATAAAAAACCACAAGGAAAGCTTGGAAAAGTAATAAATCAAGGAAACAACCATGGGTTATAGTGCAATCTTCAGCAATCAAGATAGGCTGTATTGTAATACAGTTGGGAAGTAATTAAGATAATTATTACAGTGAATGTTACACAGGTGTCCAGAGTAAATGCCCCTCCAACATTCTGTCACACAGAAAGCAACATTCACAATTCAGAAGTGGACACTTGTTGCTGTCAAAGTAACACATGAGACACAAAATTTAGGATAACCTAAAAAAAATTAATAATCTTAAAGTTGTCAAAGCTGTTATTAAATGTGCAACAGCTACAGGTTTCAAGTAATGTCAGCGAACTCAGACTGAACATGCTGCTCACTGAAAACACAACTCTCTGGTCTGCAAGAATCTCCGGTATATGGGCTTTGCTGGTTGAGCCTGATATGTAGCCTATTGAACAGCTGAAGATAAGGGCTTTTATTCTGATGTTTAGGGTTATAGAAACTTCCTATCAGTACCATCGCAGGAAATATTTTTCTCAAGAACCAATACTCCTCTTTGATGAAAGGACACTTCTCTAAGAGCTCATACTGCTAAACCCAAGATAACTCCTTCTAAAGTACATCCATATTTCCAAGAGAGAAGGGAATACTAATGCATTGTGCTATATGAATATGAATGGCTTTATTTGTTTTCAGCATACCATGAAGTATACTTAAATATTTTTGATGACTTTTCTTCCTCTCTGAATTATATGCCTATATAAAATCATTTAGACACCACGAGCAAACACCTAGCTTAGTAACATGCACAAGAAAACTATCACAATAAATGGTGTGAGCTGAACACAAAATTAAAAATTACCATTAACTTAGACCTGATTATTATTTATATTGAAAGCAGTTAAACCATAACAGTCATGATAGAGTGAAACATCCTTCACCAAAAAAAACAAACCACCAGCCAAAAAAACACCAAAAAACAACCAACCAACCAACCAACCAAAAAAAACCAACAAAAAACCCCAAAATCACACCCCCCCCCCCCAAAAAAAAAATCCCACAAGTTCTCCAAAGTAGTCTGGCTCACTTTTACCTTTCCAAAACAATCCCAAGCAAAAGTCACCTTCTGAGAGTATCTTCTGGTGAACAATTTATGACCTGCAACTCTCAGAATTGCTTAGCGTGGGCATGTGGCATGAAGTTCATAATGAAATTGTGTGATACAGTAGTTTCATTGGCAGGTTTACACAGATGAAAATAAAGCACTGTTGTCACTGTACTCTACATTCACTAATTTCTGGAGTCCATAACTCATGTTGAAGCATATTTTGGCACAAGAAGAATAATTGTTGCTAGCTCTTTCAATTATGAGAGATCTAGAAGGACCATTACGCTCAATACTAAACAAATACATGCAGAGTCTGTGACTTAAAAGCACAAGAACAAAAAGTGTTAGCATGGGGATTACCCCAGACAGGTTATTGATGACTGTCAGAAGTTTCCTATTTATCTGATAAGCCGTTGTTCTTTAACTATTTATTGAAGGAGGATGAAACAGAGCAGGGCTGTCTGTGGCACCGCTCCAGCACCACTAATGCTATAGTTTCACAACTGATGAATTACATTTTCAATCAGCGTGTGTTGAAATAGGTCTTCTCTAGTTCATGAAGAACAGAAAACAAAGGGCCCCACTGAATTAGTGCTGTCATGTAGATGGTCAAGTTAAGGGGTTTTGCACACGAAACAAGTATCAGAATGTGCATGCTCAGTGCAAAAGTGCCTTGATTCAAGGAATTTATGCCCAGCTCTGCTCTAATTACAGCCTATTGAGCACATGCCAAACTGGTGTGAAATACGGGCAAGAACAGAAGGAGGCTTTATACTTCTTTTATGTGTCCCAAAGGAACATGTTGGTCCTCCACATAAACGCAATGAGGATGTGTTATCTCTGCCTAACATTGCTAATACCTTCAGACCCTCAAGCCTGAAAGTACAACACATTTTGAAGAGGAGTAGAGGTCACATTAGAACCCCAGCAAATATTTACAGAATTACAGAATCCCAAGGGTTGGAAGGGACCTCAAGAGATCATCTGGTCCAACCCCCCTGCAAGAGCAGGGTAACCTGGAGTACATCACATAGGAACTTGTCCAGGCGGGCCTTGAATATCTCCAATGTGGGAGACTCCACAACCCCCCTGGGCAACCTGTTCCAGTGCTCTGTCACTCTCACAGTAAAGAAGGTCTTCCTGATGTTAACGTGGAACCTTCTATGCTCCAGTTTACACCCATTGCCCCTTGTCCTATCACTGGATATCACTGAAAAAAGCCTAGCTCCACCTTCCTGACTCCCACTCGTTACATATTTGTAAACACTGATGAGGTCACCCCTCAGTCTCCTCTTCTCCAAGCTGAAGAGACCCAGCTCCTTCAGCCTCTCCTCATAAGGGAGGTGTTCCACTCCCTTAATCATCTTTGTGGATCTGTGATGGACTCTTTCAAGCAGTTCCCTGTCCTTCTTGAACTGAGGGGCCCAGAACTGGATGCAATATTCCAGATGCGGCCTAACCAAGGCAGAATAGAGGGGCAGGAGAACCTCTCTTGACCTACTAACCACACCCTTTCTAATGCACCCCAGGATGCCATTTGCCCTCTTGGCCACAAGGGCACATTGCTGGCTCATGTTCATCCTCCTATCCACCAGGACCCCCAGGTCCCTTTCCCCTTCGCTACTTTCCAGCAGGTCAGTCCCCAACCTGTACTGGTACATGGGGTTGTTCTTCCCCAGATGCAAGACTCTACACTTGCCCTTGTTGAATTTCATCAAATTTCTGCCCACCCAACTCTCCAGCCTGTCCAGGTCTCGCTGAATGGCAACACAGCCTTCTGGCGTGTCAACCATTCCTCCCAGTTTAGTGTCATCAGCAAACTTGCTGAGGGTACACTCAGTTCCCTCATCCAGGTCGTTGATGAAAATATTAAACAGCACTGGTCCCAGCACCGACCCCTGAGGCACTCCACTAGTCACAGACCTCCAGCCAGATTCTGCACCACTGACCACAACTCTCTGCCTTCTTCCTTCCAACCAGTTCTTGATCCACCTCACTACCTCATCATCAAGCCCACACTTCCTTAGCTTATCTATGAGAATGCTGTGGGAGACAGTATCAAATGCCTTACTGAAATCAAGAACCACATCTACTGCTCTACCATCATCCCTCCACCTAGTCACTTCCTCATAGAAGGCTATAAGGTTGGTCAAACATGACTTCCCCCTCATAAAACCATGTTGGCTGTTCTTAATAACCCCCCTCATCCTTGATATGCCTAGAAAGCCATACAAACATGTAGATAGGTCACTTCCTCAGGGAAAAAACTGCTTATTGATGGAAGAAGATAAAATTTATAAAGGTACTGCTTCATTCGTGGATTTTGTTTTTATTTTTTTAAACAACTGGAACTTTATGTTAATTGCTTCTCTTTTCATGGATACATTAAACTCAAAGAAAAATATTAAATAATTCTACCTCTGTTCAAAATGTACATTGCTGAAATGTTTAAACTAGTTTTGAGGTGGAAGGAAAACAAACGCAAACATGAGTTTTTCCATGACTATTGCCTGACAGCAGTCATGGAAGTGCATTAAGTCTGGAATTTCCAGCTTGAACTGGAAATTATCCTAAAATTTGAGTCTTGCAATTCAGCTTAACTCTGATAAAGACAGTTAATTTGGTGAATTGAGAGATCTTAAATTATACTGAAAAAAATGTACAGTAAAGAAATAAAATCCTTTCATATGTAACAGTGTGATGTGCTTAATACACAAAAAGCTTTTTTTTTTATTTTTTTTTTATTTTGTATTAGTCAATTCTATTGCACTTAAGCTGCAGTGTGGTCATTAGGTACTCTACTTTTTTGATCAATCACCAAATTTAGTAATTTGCAACAGCCTTACTAAAGCATATATCCATTACAATTATATTGTATCTCTTAGCTGAATAAATAATGACTTAGAGGCAGTCACATTCAGCTGCATCACTATATACCGAAGCACATGCAATAAGAAGGTGCATGCAGAGCTATAAAGTTTTAATAATTTTAATAGTATTTTTTTTAAGTAATACCTTCCTAATCCCTCTTAGTTGAATATTCATAATAGGATTTTTAAAAGTACATGAAACAATGCATTTTGACCACTGGACCTAGTATAACACAGAGGGAAAGCAGACTGACAACAGCAAATGTTTTACAGGCATAAAACCATCAGGTTTCAGGTTAAACATAAAAAGAGAGTTCAATACCAAGTTTCAGAAAAAAGATATCTACAGCTTTAAGGGAAAGGGAAACGAGATTATTCCTTGGGATGAACCATTCCCAATTATAGCTTGACAAAAAAAACCAGAATAATGTAAGTCTAGAGTCAATTAAAATAGCCAAGTGCTAAAACTCTTTAAAACAGGCTTTAAAAGAGAAGCCTTCATTGACGGAACTTGAAGTGCACAACACAATAAGATGCTCTAATAGGCTTGGGTTTTTTTTTAATAACGTTGAAGAAGCTTATAAACCACCAGCATCAAACCACCAGTGGTCTGGTCTGCACAAGAGAGCTAATTAAATTTAAAGGGTCATAGCCTCCTGAAGGCACAATATATGATCCCCAAGGCAGGAACTTGAATGAACGGGACGAGAACATTTGCATAGTAAACCAGTAGAAAATGGTAAGGTGTTTGCTCTTATTTATTTTGGGCATCACAGCCAGTTTATTAGAAACAATTCTGAACCTGTCCTCATCATCAAACACATAGAAAAGGATGAGCATTGGAAGTCTAAGGATTCACTTAATATGGAATATTAAGTGTGGATTTAGTTTCTAAATTTAGATTTTAGTTAATAATATTAGGTTTCTCTCCATATGTGTGGTGAGAAACACAGAACATAAAATTTCATTTAATACAACAGGCCAGATCACAAGACCCTTCCTCACCCCAAGGAGCAGCAAATTCCACTCATTTCAATGTGAAATATGACTATGGAATTCATGGGTAAGAGAAAATAAACTAGAAAGGAAGCAAGCTGACTGTAAATTGGTGGCCAGTAACCTTGTTTTGTCTACAAGCATCCACTTGCAGTAGCATTATAACTAAACATAATAAATTGTAAAATCATTTCTTTCATTGGTTTTCTCTTATCTGCTATATTACCCTTCATACCTATGATAGATTTCAGTATTTTATATCTTTTCCTGCAGTTCTGTCATATACCTGGGAAGAGGAATAACCTTGTCTTCTTTGGGCGTCTTCCAAACACTGCAAAGAGGGAAACTATTACCTTTCACCTATCTTTGAAGCTTCTAGGAAGGAAACAGAAAGGGTGAATGTTTATCCAATACTTTCCTATCCTAAATGCTTCCTCGCTCATGGACCACCGATGTATTTTTCAATCAATAAAAGGTTTCCATTTGTATGGCAAGGACACAATTGCTAATTATGACATCAAATCATATTTTCTTTGATAATCTTACTGGCATTTTGTGTCCCCCAGGAGAAATAGCTAGAGTAAATAATAACAGTAAAATTCAGCACTGAGCAGAAGAGTGAGGAAGCATAACCATTGTGTTGCATTCTGGATTGTCTTTAATCAGAATAAGGGTTTCTACACTCTAAAATAACAGAAACTTACTCCATCAATGTGGT